>NW_024098005.1:232500-568083 GCF_016545835.1 Crotalus tigris | reverse complement strand
GTCCCGAGCCTTGCAAAAGGCTCGGGCGTTTGCAGGCAGTCCCGGGCAGGTGCAAAGCTGCCCGGGACCAGACAGGCTGTCGCCAGCGCCGTGCGCATGCGCGGGTGCTGGCGCGGGAAAAGTAACCCATTTTACCCGGGAGTTGCCTATATAAGAGGCTGCGAGGCGTTTGGGCGAGGCTGAAGCCATCTTCCTGTAAGCTGAACGCTGAATAAAAGAAACTGAGAACTCCAGCTGCTTCTAGTGTCTGTTTTCCCGCCACGGACTCAACACTGGCGACGAGGATGGGATGCCTTGCACTACCTGGAAAGGAAGAAGTGTAAGCTTACCCAAGGAGTCCTGAGCGGCGGAAGAGGAACGGCGTCGACTCGGCAGCTGCCCGCCAATCCGGTGCGCATTCGGGGGTAGGCTGGATGATAGACCCGTCTCCTGAAGATCCGAAGATGGCGAAAATCGGAAGGCTTTCGGAATTCGACGTCTCACATCCAGAGCGGTGGGAGTCCTACGTATCCAGAATGGAGAACTACTTCAAGGCAAACCAAGTGAGGGAAGATAGCTTGAAGGCGGCCACCCTGCTTTTCGTTTGCGGCCAAGACGCCTTCGAAATCGCAGAAAACCTTGCAGCACCTGTCCCAGTAGAGTCTGTAAGCTACGCAGACCTGAAGAAGCTGCTGAAGGAGCATTTCCATCCCAAGGGGTCCGTTATCTCATGGCGCCACACCTTCGAACAAAGGGATCAACGGTCCGGTGAGTCAGCCAAGGAATACATCGCCGCGTTACGGAAGGCCGCCAAGCCCTGCGAGTTCAAGGACCTCGAGGAACGACTGAGGGACTGATTCGTGTGCGGGTTAAGGCATCGAGAGCTACAAAAGAGACTTTTCGCAAAGGAAGAATTATCCTTCCAAGACGCCTTAAGGGAAGTCACCGCAGAAGAAGCAGCAGGCGGCGCCGTAAAAACATGCGGCCGATCAGAAACAGTGCAGAGGGTGCGTCCGTGCACCAGGAAGACGTCCGACGAAACTCCGAGGAGGATCCGGACGAGGAAGTCGACCGTCTACACCCCGCGAAGGAAGAGAACCAGAAGGGAAGCTCTTCGGCTCCGCTCAAGTGCATCGGTTGTGGAGGTCGCCCCAGGAGAACCGACTGCAAGTTCCGCTCCGCTACCTGCCGGGCATGCGGTAAACAAGGGCACATTGCAGCTGTGTGCCTGGGCCGACGAAAGGCACAACCCCAAGAAGAACGCCTGAAGGGTACCAGATTCCCCCGCCAGACTAGGGTAGGTTTTTGCGCTTCGCGAAGAAGCATCTGTAGAACAGGCACACACAAGCCCTATGAAAGAAAAAGCTGTCACTCACGTGAAGTACAAGGGGTTCCATTATCATGGAAATAGACACAGGGTCTGCCTGTCAATCATTTCATGATACATTTAGGAAGATTTTTCCAGAAGGGGTCTAAGGCCAAGTTAAGGCCTTCTGATATTGTATTAACAGATTTTCAGAACTCAAGAGTGTGTGTTAAGGGGGAGGCCACCCTTAACGTGCAATACAAGAGCTTTGAAGGTCCACTAGACTTATTAGTAGTAGGGGGTGAACGAACGAGTCTCATAGGACTCGATTGGTTTGAGGCCCTGGGGATACAAGTCACAGGACTCAATAGCTTACAAACACTCGACCTACAGGAAGTCTGCAAAGAATTTGCAGATGTTTTCAGCCCCCAGCTGGGCACATTCAAAGGACCACCTGTGTCCTTAAAGCTAGACCCCACTGTCACTCCCATTAGGATTAAAGCAAGCAGGGTCCCTTTTGCTTTAAAAAGTAAGATTGACACTGAACTAGACAAACTAATCCAACAGGGAATCCTAGAACCTGTTGATTCCAGCCCGTGATTCACGCCTCTAAAGGCAAATGGGGACATTCGCATTTGTGCTGATTACAAATGCACACTCAATAAGGCATTGCAGCAACATGCCTATCCTGTTCCTGTGGTCAGTCACATCCTGGCCTCTCTCAAGGGGGGGCGTGTTTTGCAAAGCTTGACCTAGCTCAAGCATATCAACAGCTGCCTGTTGATGATGATGCTGCCATAGCTCAGACCATTGTGACCCACAGGGGTGCCTTTAAAGTAAAAAGGCTACAGTTTGGAGTGAATGTCGCTCCTGGGATTTTCCAAAGCGTTATGGAAAACACACTATGAGGTATACCAGGGGTCTGCCCCTACTTTGACGATGTCTTGATTGCAGGAGACTCCACACACATTCTAGCTGAAAGGCTTAGGGCTGTCCTGTTAAGATTCAGGAAATCAGGCCTCAAGCTCAGAAAAGACAAATGCCAGATTGGGGTGCCTTCTACTGAATTTCTGGGATTCAACATTGATGCTGCTGGGATTCATCCTGCTGAATCCAAACTAACTGCTATTTTAGATGCACCCAGGCCAAAGTCTAAGGCCGAACTTCAGGCCTTTCTAGGCCGCCTGAATTTCTACAATTCTTTTCTTCCACATAAAGCTAGTGTAGCTGAGCCTCTTCACAGGCTACTAGACAAATAGGCTGTGTGGCTGTGGTCACAAGCGCATGAGGCTTGCTTTAAAGAAGTCAAGGCCTTGCTCACTTCTAACAGTGTTCTTGCACATTTCAACGAGTCTCTCCCTGTGTGCATCGCTTGTGATGCGTCCCCTACGGGGTTGGAGCTGTCCTGAGTCACCTCAGGTCTGATGGAACTCAGGTTCCTATTGCATACTACTCCAGAACACTGTCTTCTGCCGAGCGCAACTACGCTCAGATAGATAGGGAGGCTCTGGCTGTTGTTGCTGGAATTAAAAAATTCCACAATTTTCTATATGGCAGGCATTTCACGGTCTTCACTGACCATAAGCCTCTGCTGGGACTGTTTACCACACGTAAGCAGACTCCCCACATCATTTCACCTAGAATGCTTAGGTGGTCTATTTTCTTGTCTGCATATGATTTTTCATTACTCCACAAGCCTGGGAACGAAATGGGCCATGCTGATGGCCTCAGTAGGTTGCCTCTGCCAGTAGTAGAAGCTGACCCCGCGCCAGCTGTCAACATTCTATCAATCAAGCCTTGCCCGAAGCTCCGTCTTAGTGCCAGGGAGTTACCGCTGAAAATAGGTACAGATCACACCCTTGTTTCAAGTGTCCGCTCCGGGTCCTGTCCGGGTGGCCCTGGGAGCAATGCCATAGTCCTGAGTTTCAGACGTTTCTGGTCCAAAAAGAAACGAAACTGTCCCTTTACTCGGGTTGTATGCTTTGGGAAAACAGAGTTGTCATTCCCACCTCAATGAGACTAGGGTCTTAGAATCCCTACCAAGAGGGTATCCTGGCATTGTCTCGTATGAAGGCTATTGCACGCAAGCCACTTTGTGGTGGCCTCTTAGCTTTAGATAAAAGATATTGAGGCTAAGGTGCACGCATGCCACCTCTGCCAACGATCTCGCCCAGAGATGCCCCAAGCTCCTGTGCATAGATGGGAGGAAACACAGTCCCCATGGTCTAGGGTGCACATTGACTACGATGGGCCCTTTCAGGGCCAGTTCTTCTTGGTCCTTGTTGACAGCCATTCAAAATGGCTTGAGGTTGTGCCTGTCTCATCCACAACCACTGCAAAGACTATTCAGGTACTGAGGGGGATTTTTGCTGCACACGGGCTGCCAGATGTCATTGTGTCCGACAACGGCCCTCAATTCACTTCCTCCGAATTCCAAGCTTTTTTACAGGCTAACATGATTCGTCATGCCACGTCTGCGCCTTTCCACCCGTCCACCAACGGTATGGTTGAACGCATGGTGCGCATCACAAAGGACGCCTTGAAGAGACTCACCTACGGGGACTGGCATCACAGGTTGGCTGACTTTCTCCTTTCTTATCGCACCACACCGTCCACTTCTACAGGGCGAAGTCCAGCTGAACTTCGTGGGGGGCGCCAACTTACTACGAGACTTGACCGGTTGCATCCGGAAGACTGCCTTATCTACCTCACATCCTAGGGCACCTAGACAACTACTTGTGGGGGCCCTGGTTTGGGCTCGCAATTAAGGGTCTGGCATACAGGGCCCATTCTGTGGTCCAGGAATCAAAGGGTCCTCTCTCCTACGAGGTTGCCCGGACCAACGGTCTGTTGTCCTGCGTCGGCACATCGACCAACTTCGCTCTAGGCGAGATTTTCTGTCTAGACTCCTGGGTCTTTTCCAGGGGGGAGGGGGACCCTTTGGAGCAAAGGGAAGGGCAAGAGCTACTGCCCATCTCCACTGAGGGAGCCACAAACGGCTCGTCCCAAGGTTCTGCAATTGCTCCGAAAAGAACGTCATGGAGCTTACCCACACAACAGGCACTCACGCCTACTCCAGCCAGGGAGTCACCCCGGGGGCATACTCACTTTCCACACACATCACACAGCACTCCAGCAACGGAGGATACCCGGGGGCATCCCAACAAATCATTCCCCGCAAGAGAACTGGCACACAATTCCCAAGGTTGGCCTGACCTTACCCCAAATCCTACAGGGGGTCAAACATACACAGAGCTAGTCGAGGAACCAAGTCCCGACTACAACAACCCTAGCACAAATCAGGGAACACCTGAGTTTTGGGAAAGTACAGAAACCCACACGAGCCCGAACACAGAATGGGGTTCAGGGAATGGACAGCCTCCTGACAGGTCTTGGACTGACCTAGGAGGTTCTACAGAGACGCCCAGCAGCGGCTATCACTTCAAGGGGCCTGAGGGTATACAGCTAGGTAGGTCAACCAGGTCACAAAGTAACAGAAGCCCTGGCCTGACGAGCCCGGTGGGCAAGCAAGCAGGCCAGGCCTCGGGGCACAGTCCTTGGAAGACACCAGGGCACAATAGAGAGAACAGGCTCACGCCTCCCTCCAGTCAGGGGAATTATGCCAGTAATCCAGAGCTAAGAAGGTCACAGAGAGCAAAGAAATCTCCCAAGTACCTAGAAGACTACATAACATTGCTGGCAAAGCAAAAGCCAGTAAACAGTGGGAGCACTGGGGAGCAAATTGTCGTATAAAATAAATGTTGTATGTTGGTAGTAGTTTTAGCCCGGGGGAAAGGGGTGTTATGTCCCGAGCCTTGCAAACGGCTCGGGCGATTGCAGGCAGTCCCGGGCAGGTGCAAAGCCGCCCGGGACCAGACAGGCTGTCGCCAGCGCCGTGCGCATGCGCGGGTGTTGGCACGGGAAAAGTAACCCATTTACCCGGGAGTTGCCTATATAAGAGGCTGCGAGGCGTTTGGGCGAGGCTGAAGCCATCTTCCTGTAAGCTGAACGCTGAATAAATGAAACTGAGAACTCCAGCTGCTTCTCGTGTCTGTTTTCCCGCCACGGACTCAACAGGCTCAGTACCTCCCTCAATGTGATTCTTCAGTAATGTCTTTAACATGATAAGCCCCTTGGCAAAATGATGAATACAGATTTCTAGACTGGAGGAGAAAAATGGGCATCCTAGTGAGCTATCGATCTGAAATATTTTATTTATATGAGTCAAAGGAAGCTGTTTGATGTTGCACAATGTTTGAAAGGAAGAAGGAAATCACACGCACACACAAATCTGTTTAGCACAATGTATCACATAACAATAGCTGTTTGTATCTATTCATTTGATCATAAAGCGTCACAATACTTTCTCCAGTTTGCTGAAGGAGTTTTTTTTAAAAAAATATATAATAAATTGATATACCGGAGAGCAAGTGTTTCAGGACGGATTTCAGTGAACCTCTCTGCCGTACAAAGCAGTGGTGGTAAAGTAAAATTGCACACAGGGCTACAGAACTGGAGATGAAGTTAAATGCCTTCATCTCCTTTTTTTGGGGGGGGGGGGAAGTCCCCACTAGAAAAGGCATCATCTGTGCATGACACACATTAAACTATTATGACCAGCATGAAATTGCTGTAATAGAATGATTGAGGTTTACTTGCTATAAAATCTAGTGGCTTTCTTTGGATCCTACCTTCCCTACAGCTTTCTGCTCTTGACCAGGAATATGTTGGGATGTTTTCCTGAATGAATGAAAAAGCCAAATAGGCTTCCCAAAGCAAACGACCCAAGCCTAAAGAAGGAGGGACTCTGGAGTAAAAGTAAGCTGTGAAATGAAACAAACCCAGTATCACATCTCATTTGCTGGGCAAGATCATGGAAGCAAGAGTACCACAGATTTCTGTAACACCTTACTATAGACCAGTGGTTCTTATCCTTTTTGAACAAATTGCCCCCTTGAGCCAATGAGGAAGTTGTCATCGCCCCCCTCCCCCAGCATAATCTCTCAATCACAACATAGGAAATAATTCTTCAATTTATGCAAACCCTTTTTTTGTTTTCTTTAAAATTGTCATCAAGACATATCGATGCAAATGGTTTATTTCCAGTCTTTTTCCCATATCTCAACTGTGTGAAAAAATTTGATGCCACCCGGCACTTTATTCCCAAACTTCGTGATACATGTATTTCATTATTATCTTTTTTATTCAAAACACTTAAATGTAATGACCACTGAAAACAAAATTCAATTGCAAGAAAGTGAAATGCCCGAAAAGAAAAACAGTAACATTTAATGATTGAATTACAAGTGAAATTTAAGATATAAAAAGAAATATAAAAAGGGCATAAGAACAAACCGCAATGCAGGAACTAAGAATTTCAAGACGAAAACTCTGAAACTAAATTAAGATTTGAGGAAAGTATATATAGTCACACACACTGTAAAAAGGATTAAAAAGACACAAAGAAAATATAATATCAAACTGGAGTGCACACTAAAAAAGTACAATACAAAGAGACACACAAAATGTTTTACAGAGCACAACAAAAATTCGAAAATGAAGCTGAAAATGCAAACTGTGATGTCAACATTACAGCTGACATCATAGGGGACAGCCACTCAGCATGCGATGTTTCGAAAGAAGCGCTCCCCCCTCCATCACTGCCCATTCTGGCCAATGGCGCGCCACTGAATGAGTAGAGGCTGTGCGCAACGCGCATGAAGATAAGTGATGCGTATTCACATATGTACGGCATTCTGTATTGAAGCTAGCTGGAGGAACATTTGAAAACACAATTCAATCCACTAATAGTGAGCGATCTGATGTTTTTGTATGACAAATATACAGCGATTCACTGTACGAAAAAGTCTCAAAAGTGTCCCCAAAACTTCTCGCTCCATCGCCCCCATATCACCCCCTTTTCGTTCCTTTGCCCCCCTGAAAAATGAAATCGCCCCCTGGGGGGCAATATCGCCCAGGTTAAGAACCACTGCTATAGACAATAGTAGAAACTAAGAGTTTCCCAGCTGTGGATAGAGGACGTTTGTGAAGGTGAAGTTAACTTGAATAGAGGACTTGAAAGTGTCTTCCCAGATTTCTTGCCTCTTTAGCTGAGTTGCACTTTAAGAGGTCAGTTGCCAATAGATTTGCCTTCTAGCTCTTATAGAATAGAATATGGAATATGGAATATTGTTCACTGGCTAAGTGTGATTGGACACACAAGGAATTTGGCTCCAGTGCATAAGCTCTCAGTATACATACAAGCAACAAAGTGATAAATCATAAGTCATAATATACAACCATAGGTCCCAAGATAAAACCAACAAGTGATAGTCATAAGACACCAATAGGAGTAGATAATAGGAAAGGTGAGAAGGATAATAGCAGTATGGTCCTACTACATGGTAGGTATCCTTAGGCATAAGCCTCTTCAGTGTTGACCCCTAATCTTCCTTTCATTCCTCAGACTCCACAATTTCTTACCAATCCCTCTTTCCACTCTGCACCGTCTATTTCATTACAGAAGCATGATGCAATGCATACATTTTAGCCACAGCACAGACAGACTAAAATTTGCTGGAGTAGCCCACTTGTGTTCCATAAACGGTAAATTGTATCTATTCTTGTTATGTAACACTTTTCAAGGAAAACTTCAATTCCTAATTTTAGATGTCAAAGGGCCCAGCCCCTTGCTTACCATTAGGCAGTGCATACTGACATGCCAATTTCAACATAAACCATCTTCTTAACTTCATTTTTAAAAAATTGTTACTGAACATTTTTACAAGGGCAGGCCTTACATAGTGAGCATAGCTTTTCTTATGCAGAAAAGCTCAGGATTGCGTCCTGAGATCCAAAGGATATTATGAAAAGAGCAGCTCTGCTCACTATGGAATGCTTGGTCTATTAGCAATAGCAGCACTTAGCACTTAGACTTATCAACCGCTTCACAGTGCTTTACAGTCCTCTCTAAGTGGTTCACAGAGTCAGCATATTTTCCCCAACAATCTGGGTCCTCATTTTACTGACCTCGGAAGGATGGAAGGCTGAGTCAACCTTGGCAGTGAGCAATGAGTTCTAACCACTGCGCCACCACTGCTCCTGACCACAATCTTCTGATTTAGTCATCTCACATGTCATGTGGCATCTTTTAAAGTCTATTTTTATGGAACAGAAGGTCCAACTGTACAAAGCTGGAGAATTGAGACAAATTGTATAAAACAATGGGCACTTCCACAAACGGGCACTTGGGCCACCTTCAGATCAGCCCTGTGCCCTTCTGAACTTTTGCTGTTGTCTCTGCTGATATATATATATATATAATTTACTTTGCGGTCACAGACCAAAATGCAAGTGCAACAAAAGAAAACACAAGAAAAATATAATCACAAACAACTAACACCAAAAGCCTTGGCTAAAGGGAATTACAACGTTCTCCTCTAATAGTTACAGCTCTTAAAAGAAATTTAGAAACCTGAGAAGTAATATAGGAGGAGCCATCCCCTAGACAATATAAAACTAAATTACTAACATTAGAACCAGAGGGATCAATTTTAAAGAGAGGCAATAATTTAATTCTGGCTGTATTATACATAGGGCAGTATAATAAGACATGCTCCACAGTTTCAACTTCAGCCCTATCACAGGGTCATAGTCGCTCACTAAACGGGAGCCTCTTGAATTGTCCGTCGAGTAGTGCTGAGGGCAAGACATTGAAACGGGCTAGGGAAAAGACTCTTCTATACTTGGGGATGGTTAGAGTATAGAAATAAGAGGCCATCCTCAATCCATAATTATTAGAATGGCTGAAGATCAAAGGGGAGCAGGTTTTGTTGGCTCTGGCTCTTAAGTATTGCAAATCTATGTCCACAAGCCGTTGGACTACCCTAAACTGGGACTCCTTAAGACCATAATCTCCCAGAGCATCCCCCATAAAACCTAGCAAGTGGAGTTTCTTCATCAGCTCCCTCTCCCAATGAGAATTATGAGAATCAGCAAACACCAGGGAGAGGTTGCTACCAGGGGCTGCCAAAAAGAGCACCCAAAACCACCATTTAAAGGTGTTAATTCACGCCATGCATTCGACTGAACGAATGCCCAGTTCCAGGTACATTGAAGCAAATCCAAGACAGGGAGGAAGACCCAAAAGTTTTCTAAGAAAAACAGCCTGGGTAATCTCTGCTGATATGGAAGAAGGAGTGGTGGAACTGGGGGCAGGGTGAAAAGAGGCATCAGCCCAGAATCCCTACATAGCTACAAGGAAACTAAGTCCAACTGCTTTTGAATGCTGCTGATCATTATCTAACTCTAAGCAGGTAGAGTCTATTAGTTGAAACAATTCTTGTTCCTAGGCTATAGTAATAAATCAGTTTAACTGGACCTTCACATGTGGACCTGTTTTTTTTCCACCTGACAGTTGTGGAAATAGTAAATAATTTATGGAATAAAGGAAACTTCTCTGAAGTCTGCTTACAAGCACAACTCTATAGGTCTGCAAAGCTTGGGAAAGACCATTTTTCTTAACATTTCAAAGTCAGCCTTGGTGAGAAAAACACAGAGTAGTTTCAAACTGTTTCTGAAGGCTTGGAGACAGGAAGAAGTAACCACAAAGTATCAAATCAATTTCAAGTGATATTGTCTAGGGGAAAATGATCAAAATGTGACATAGAGACCCAGATTCTTAATCACAGAAGTTCACTTTGGCTAAACCCAACCTCCCTCACAGGGTGATTGTTGGAGGAAAAAGGAAAAGAGATTGGCATGCATATAATCTTGTTCATAAATAGGATATAAATCTAAATAGCAATAGCAATAGTACTTAGACTTATATACCACTTCATAGTGCTTTACAGCCCTTTCTAAGCAGTTTACAGAGTCAGCATATGGCCCCCAGAAGTCTGGGTCCTCATTTTACCAACCTCAGAAGGATGGAAGGCTGAGCCAACCTTGAGCTGGTCAGAATCGAACTGCTGGCTGGGGCAGAGTTTGCCTGCAATACTGCTTTCTAACTACTGTGCCACCACGGCTCTAAATAAATATAGAGAGGTTCTATGTATACTAAAGGTTCCACTTCCTCAGGGTTTTGCAGAAGAACAGGGTGGAATGACAACTCATGACCTTCTTCTACCGGTCTACTATTGAAAGCGTTCTCACACATTATATTGTGGTTTGGTATGCTGGCTTGACAGCCGTGGACAGGAAGGTATTACAGAGGGTGGTGACCATGGCACAAAACATCGTAGGCTGTTCCCTGACACCATTGGATGACATCACCAGGGCCCGTTGCCTTGGTAGAGCGAGGAAAATTCTCAGGGATGATTCACACCCTGGTTGGTACCTCTTTACTCTCCTACCATCGGGTAGGAGATATAGAAACATAGCCAGCTGTACCAAGAGGCTGAAGAACAGCTTTTATCCATGGGCTGTCAGGCTCTTGAATGGGACATAATTTTATGCACGACAGACTCGTGAGGCCGGCGTGCTGTGCAATTAGCTCACAGGGTATGATAAGTTGGGGGTTTATAGTCACTGTGAGTTATGGTGGTGGGGGCATGGAGGGAGGCTCAGCCACTCTCATTGTATACATGTTATACTTTGATAATAAAGGTTCATTCGTTCAAATAAATAAAGAGTATATTTAAAAGCAAACCTAGGCTAGGTGTAAAAATACACCCTATTGAAAAAAACATTGATCTATCAACCACTGCATCTAGAATGACTTACGGCAATTTACAATGCAAACTGTGCATTACTCAGTTACAGTAGCAGTGAGTGCACTGTTGGAAGAGTTGAAGAACCAAGTAAGGGACAGATCATCATGGAGGAAATCTATTTATGTAGTCCTAACGAGCTGATGACAAGTAATCAATCAGTCATGATTGGATGGGACAGGAGAACATCTTTAATGATGTAAAAAGAAGTTTAAGAAAGGAAGATCCATAACAAATTGATTCTTGACTCTACAGCATTTTGCAGATGGATATACCCACAGCATCTGCTCACAACTGTGCCTAGGTTTGTTGATTTTAGAGCAGTCTTCAATTCAATTTCCAGAGCCCTTTAAGGGAATAAGCTTAAAACTTTACCTATGACAAATGTTTGCTGTTCTTAGCATACGCTTTGTCTTTTTTTAAAAAAATCAGTTTTAGAGTTAGATGGAATTGTGTCAGTCATCTGTAGAATCCAATGACAGCTGTGTGTGACAAGTAGGTATCCTTGTCCTTTTTTGTTCAACAGTCCTACCAGCTCCTTGATGAAATGACTGCTGGAGTTGAATCTACATGCTCAGACATTTTCGCAGATTGAACTGCCAATATGGTGGCATCTGAGTCAAAACAAGTTTGACCAATTTTGCCCTCAAAGTGTCTCACAAAGGTATCCTAGCCAGCTACCAACAACTCTATTACCTCTCTTCCTGAGTGAGAACCAAAGAGGCTCTGAACCATTTGGAAAAACTTTGTAAAGCTAAAGAGAGAGCATACCCCATATGCTCTGTAGTGCAGGTAGCTGGTGCATTACTATTTGCATGGCTATTGTAAGGAAAGCCCATGCTTGAAGGTTGAAAAATAACAGTGAATTGGGAGGGAAAGGAGCCAGGGCTTTGCAATTAAACCACGATCAATTCATTTGCTACATTGCTGCAAACTGTCACTTGGCCAATCATATGATCTTTGCTGGACCAGAATCAGCAGACAGTTTTACCGTTCTATTCAGTGAAAAGCATCACATTCCAAGCAATTATGCCTGGCTGGTCCCAGCTATAGTCTACAAATGACAAAGACCAAGACAAAAACTGCTCAAACGGTCCTTCTCTTCCTTCTGCTGGATGACTCCTTATTGCCATGAACCCCAAACTCTTACAGCTGAAGGCTGTTCTGTATTCCCTGGTCAGATATAGATTGTGTGGTTCCCAAAATTTTGTACTGCAGCCAGTACAGCTATCAAATACAGGCTGGGCCTAAAGTGTGGGTAGTAGCGAACATTAGAGAATATTTGTAACGAAGGCTTTATGTGTATTTCCTTGTTTGTTTGGCATGCCGCAGTATTAACCAAACAGTATCAACTGGCTACATGATAGAGTTGTTCAGAAAGGGGGAGGGGGATTGCTGCTCAGACAGCCAAATTGCCGCCCCAGAGTTTCATCTTTGCTGGAAAATCCAGAAATTGCAGTGGTGAAAACATTTTGCCTTTTTTCTCCTCCATCACCACCATAAACAGGGTCAATGATTAGCTCTGAATACAGTCGTTCTTAAAATAGATCTACTGAAACGAATGAGATGCAGGTTAGACCTAATTTAGCGATGTGGATATTTGTATAAATATAAATCTCGGTTAAAAGAAAAGGAAGACACAGAGTACTATATAACATGGAACAAGTGGTATGACTGGTTGGAGACTAGAAATAATAGAGGAGAATAAATATGGAAAGGTCAAAAGTGAAAATATGTGTATAATAATGTATAATAGTAATAATATGAATTATTCTTAGTAAGAAGTAGAATATGAAGGAAGAAAAATGTAAATAAGAAACAACGGGGCAATAAGGACAAATATTCTAAAGAAGAATAAGGGGGGAAATGTAAATAATAGAAGATTACCGTTACGTAATCGCTGTTAAAAAAAGGGGGAGGAGTATACAGTATACTGTGTGTGTATGTATGTTATGTTTTGCTTTACTTTGTTTTGTTGATTAAAAAAAAATAAATCTCAGTATCTAGATCTTATTCAGATAGTGGAATTTGCCAGAGTCAAAGAGAAAGTGAGTAAAACAGAAGAAGCAGGTCTTTGAGATAATAAATTTTCTTGGGATGGGCAAAGGGAAGATATATTTGTATGGTTTCAACAATCACAGGTCCAGTAATCCTTCAGCAGAGGAAAAGGTAAAAACAATATACAGGTATAAATAGGAACAGTGATCCCAGTGTCAGTGAGAACAAGTGTACCTGATAAGAAATACACACTTTATATATACATGAAAAAATATAGTTAATAACTATCTTTATACAGAGACCAAGTTTACATATCTGGATATAAATATAAATCATAGATAGATTGATACTATCTATATGGAGGAAGCCCACATTTCAAATTTCAACTGAGTGCTTTAATTTTTTATTTATCTTTTATTCTGCCTTTATTATTTTTTTATAAATAACTCAAGGTGGAGAACATCCATAATACTGCTTTGTCCTCCTATTTTTCTCACAACAACCATTCTCTGAGGACTAAGTGACTGGCCCACGGTCACCCAGCCGGCTTTTATTACTAAGGTGGGACTAGAACTCACGTCTCCTGGCTTCTAGCTGGTGCCTTAACAATTTCTATAGATTCCACTTAAAGAAACACCCACTGGAATGTTTGACAAGAATTGAGGTTTTCCCCCTTTCTCTCTAGAAAGATTAGGTCATTCAGTATCATTGATGTTTTTTGTGTCATCTCCATCTGGGACTTGGTAAATAGGGCAAGAACATGGCATGGACATGGGAAATGCCATTTCTTAACATGTGTTTGCATGTGCTTGGAAGGAACATTTGAAGAGAGAAGGAGAGAAGGACTGAGAAAAAAATGAGAACTATCAAGTATACATTTTTTATGAGCAGGAAACACTCAATATCTGAACAGATTAAAAGTTTTCAAATAATTCTTTTTCCAGTTTTAATGTGCTTATGAAAAGAATCATCTGAAAGAGATAAATGAGACCATCTATCTGTCCATCCATCCATCCAGATAACCATCTAAAGGCAGCTGAAAGAGCACGGGAGTGGGGGGGGGGCAGAATGGAACAACTCACTCACCCTGGGACAATTCAACAATTCAATTTCATTATTTAAAATCATTTAAAAAATATTTTAATTTTTGTCATTCACAGTTCATTCTGTTCCTCCTTTGGCATCCTTTCTTCAAAATTCTATTCCACCTTTTCTTCAATATTAGTGTGACTCTTGTCCCACGGTGAGTTGTTAATAATAATAATAATAATAATAATAATAATAAAGTTGGAAGGGACCTTGGAGGTCATCTAATCTTGGCCACGGCGAGTTGGTGGCAACAAGTTGACCGTGGCAAGTTGTCTCATAGCAAGTTGGTTGTGGTGAGTTGTGCACAAGCATATGGAAGGTGGGGCTCTTGAGCATCTTACATCTCTTTATGGGCTTGTTCTCATGTTCTCATGTCTCTCTTTTGCAACCAAACATCATCCAGTAAACATTTTTCTAGGAAAAATCCTCATCACGTGGCATTGATCTCATCCCAAGCCCATAGATGAGAGAGCTTCATCTTTCCTTTTTTAAAGACATGTTTTCCCACTTTTCCCAGCATACACAAACATATATATTAGCAAGACAGATAACATTATAAATATTAGCATTGCGATGTCTTTCTCTCTTTTTTCTAAGAGCCTGTCCATATTGGTTGCAGCACACTGAACTTGAGTCTTGAGGGATTTAAAACCATCGAACTTCATTTGCCAAACTTCCAACATATAAAGATATTCCTCGACTCACAGCCACAATTGAGTCCAAAATTTCACTTGTTAAGTGAGGCACTTGTTAAGTGAGGTTTTTTTGCCCCATGATACAACTTTTCTTGCCACAGCTGCTAAGTGAATCCCTGCAGTTGATAAGTTAGTAAGCCGGTTGTTAAGTGAATCCGTCTTCCCCATTGGCTTTGCTTGTCAGAAGGTCACAAAAGAGGATTGGTGACCCCGGGGACACTGCAATGGTCATAAATATGAACTAGTTGCCAAACTTCTGAATTTTGATTACATGATCACTGGGGGTTGCTGCAGAGGTCGTAACTTTGAAAAACGGCCATAAGTCACTCTTTTCAGTGCTGTTGTAATTTTGAATGGTCACTAAATGAACTGTTGTAAGTTGTAGACTTACCGTGCACTCAGCGTTGATTGTTATCCTGCTTTTACTTGATTTGTTAAGCCTTTGAATGGTGAGAAATGAAAACAAAAAGGGGATGAGGGTCAGTACTATGGAAGGAAATAAGGATAAAGGGGTGGTGGAGGAGATGAATGTTAGTAATGAGATAGTGGAAGGAATGATCCGGAAGAACCATAGAAGGAAGCGCAAGGAGAGTAATAAAGAAACATCTGGAACACTAATTAACCGGCCGGGACCGGTGACGCGGTCCATGAGCCGGGTGCAGATGCCGGCAAAACCCATTTAAGTCATCATTGTTTACTGGCTCCTTAGCCCTGATGATGTTTGGAGTTTCCAAACGAAAGCTTGGCAGCTTTTTTATTATTATTATTAAAAATTTTTAAGATTTTACAATAAAAACCCCTTCCCCAATCCCTCCCAACCCACCCCAAAACCCTCCCCCATTCTTCCCAGAGCTGAATACAGGCTTAACTAGAACTTAAAAGAAAAAAAGTTTTAAGCCCAAATAAACCTTAAGCAAATATAATTACACTCAATAAACAAATTGTAAAATACTTTAACTCCATTATATATAAAAAACAAGAAGAGAAAAAAAAGGGAAGATAAAAAAATAAAAAATTAAATAATAATAATAATTACACTTCTAGATAATATCTTAAACTTTAAATATAAATTATTCGAAAGCTAGATAATATTTTCTTATATCATACTTATATTGTATAAAATTTATCCATCTTTTCCACACCAAGAGATACTTCTCTTGCGATTGATCCTTCAAGAAAGCCGAAATTTTTGCCATTTCCGCTAAGTAAGAAACTTTAAAAAACCATTCTTGCAAAGTAGGCAAAGATTCCTTCTTCCAATATTGCCCTATTAACAACCTAGCTGCAGTAATTAAATTTAACATTAAAATAATCTCTTTGTCATCACAATCCGGAACAATACCCAACAAAAACAATTGTGGAGTAAATTTTATCCTTCTTTTAAAAATTCCTTGAATATTCCACCATATCTTAATCCAAAAAGCTTTTATACTTTTACATGACCACCAGATATGATAATAAGTAGCATCCAAGCAACCACATCTCCAACATTTAGGCTGCAGGTTTGAATACATACGAGACATTTTTTGCGGATCAAGGTACCATCTATAAAACATTTTATAAAAATTTTCCCGTAAATTTTGGGCTTGCGTGAATTTAACATTCCTCACCCAAATAATCTCCCATGTATCTAATAAGATCGGTTCATCAAAATTTTGTGCCCACTTAACCATACAATCTTTAACTAACTCTGCTTCTGAATCCAATTCCACCAAGACACCATAAATTCTTTTAATATGGGTTTGACTTTGATCTCTAATTTGTTTTAACAAATTCTCATCCTCTCTAAGCAAGCCCACATTATAATCTATCTTCCACCTTTCCAATAGTTGTTTATACTGAAACCATGAATAAATAATATTTTCTTGTGCTAATTCATCCGTAGATTTTAATTGCCAATTTTTACCATCCCACTTAAGTAATTGTGTATAAGAAATAGTATCCATCTTAACTCCTCTCCTTATTCCTTCTATTGCATGCCATGGAATAGCCCATAATGGAATTCTTGAATCACTTCTATAATATTTCTTCCAAACCCGAAGTAAAGAAGTTCTTAAGATATGAGATCTAAAAACCCTATCAACCTTTTTATTATAAATTAAATAGGCATGCCATCCAAAAAGTAAATCCCATCCCTCCAGAAGGAGTATATCTACATTTGTTAGGTTAACCCAATCACTGATTAATGTTAAGACCACAGCATCATAATACAATTTCAAATTCGGTACCTTAAGTCCACCTCTCTCTCGTATATCTTGTATAATTTTAAGTTTTACTCTTGGTTTTTTCCCTGCCCAGATAAATTTATTGATACCTTTCTGCCACTCATCTAAATCTGCTTCTTTCTTTAAAATAGGTATCATTTGAAATAAAAAAAGAAATTTTGGCAGAACATTCATTTTAATCGCTGCTATTCTCCCCAAGAGGGACAATTGCAGCTTTTTCCAATTGTCCAAATCCTTTTGTATTTTAACCCACAGCATTTCATAATTATTTTTATACAGTTTTGCATTGGAAGCAGATAAAATAACACCCAAATATTTTACCTTATTAACGACCTCAAAGCCTGTCAATCTAACCAAGGTCTCCTTATCCAAGTTGGTCATGTTCTTAGGCAATATTTTAGTCTTATTATTATTAATTTTAAAATGGCAGATCTTCAAGCAGTCTTCTCCAGGCTTTTGGATGAGGCAGATGGTAAAGCTCCTGACATGGAATGCTAATGGCCTTAATTCCCCTCAGAAGAGAAAGAAAATATTTCACTATTTGAAGCAACATAATAATGACATTATTTGTTTGCAGGAAACACATATTATCTCTAAGGATCAAAAATATTTAGTTAATGCTCGATTGGGATCTCACTTTGTATCTTTTGCTCTTGGGAAAAAAGGGGGTGTAGTTATCTATGTTAAGCAAAATTTATCAGCTTGTTTAGTAGATTCTGATCCTCAAGGGAGATATGTTATGATTGAAGTGGGATTGTATGGTAAGAAAATACTTATAGTAGGTTTGTATGCACCAAATCAACAACAGGAACAATTTTATAGCTTGCTACATCAAAAACTGATTTTACTGGATTATAGATCTGTTATATTAATGGGAGATTGGAATGGAGTTTTAGATACATATAGAGATAAAAAAGGACTTTCTACTTCTTTTAAACAGGCCAAATTACCTAAGGCCTTTTTTGATTTGAAAGAGGACTGGGAGTTGCGAGACTATTGGCGAGAACATAATTTGGAAGAGAGAGATTTCACCTTTTTTTCGGACAGACACCAATCTTTTTCAAGAATTGACTTTTTTCTGATCACAATGGATTTATATTTTAGGGTAAAGAATGTAAAGATATTTCCAAGGACATTGACAGATCATAGTCCAGTGTGGATGGAATTGGATACTGAAAAAGAGGAGAGGAGATCTTGGAGGTTGAATGAAAACTTGTTTAGACAAGAAATGAATGTTCAGAAACTTAAAGAGCACTTAAAGGAATATTTTGTTTTAAATATGCATAAGGGAACTTCAATGTCAATGGTATGGGATGCAAGTAAAGCTTACATGCGTGGGGTTTTGATACAAATGAATAAGGCTTATAGACAGAAACAGGTGCAGAAACGTAAGGAGTTGGAAGATGAGATTAAATTAAAAGAAAAAGTTTTAATTTCGAATCCTACAGATGAGAAGTTTAAGGAATCCATAAAATTGCTTAAATCGCAATTTAATATGTTAATGGCAGATCAGACTGCAACTAATTTATTGTATATGAAACATAACACATTTTGTAACGCTAATAAGCCAGGGAGATGGCTGGCTTATCAATTGCGAAAGAAACAGAAGTCGAGAATTATAGATAAAATAAATTATAATGGTAAATTGGTATTTCAGAAGGAATTGATTAAGAAATCCTTTTTAGATTATTATAAAAAATTATATAGCGGTAGGAAAGTACAGGTTTCAGATATAGATAAATATTTACAAGATGCTCATTTTCCTAAATTAACAGAAGATCAGAAACAAGAAATTAATGGATTGATTACTATAGAGGAAATGATGACAGCAATTAAAGAATTAAAGTTAGGTAAAGCACCTGGTACTGATGGATTGACATCAATTTATGATAAGACTTTGATAGATGAGTTGATAGAACCTCTAAGGGAACTTTTTAATAATATATTACAGGGTTTAGAGACCCCCTAGAGCTTTTATATCTTTGATCCCAAAAGAAGACCAAGATCTTACTCTACCAAAGAATTATAGACCTATATCTCTTTTGAATGCAGATTATAAGATTTTTTCGAAAATTTTAGCTAATAGATTTATGATTGTGTTGAATCAACTAATACATATGGATCAAACTGGCTTTATAACTGGAAGGTATATGAAAAATAATGTTAGACAAATTATTAACTTAATAGAATATCTGGATAAGAACAACCAAATCTCTGCAGGTTTGATATTTTTAGATGCTGAAAAAGCTTTTGATCAGTTAAATTGGCAATTTATGTTAAGATTGGTTGAGGAAATGAACTTTGAAGATAAAATTTTACAGGCTCTTCGAGCCATTTATCAAAAACAAACGGCACAACTTATAGTTAATGGAGGTTTATCAGAGGTATTCTCAATTGAAAAGGGGACCAGACAGGGTTGTCCATTGTCCCCATTGCTGTTTGTTTTAACTTTGGAAATTTTATTGACCAAATTCGGGAATCATCGAAAATAAAAGGAATAGAAATTAATAAAAAAGAATATAAACTAAGGGCTTTTGCAGATGAGCTTGGCAGCTTTTAGTAAAGTATATTTTTATATTCTCCTGGTGTTCGTATTTTATTCGTACCACAGACATGCCCAGGAGTCGTATTTTTATGCAAATTTTCCAGCATATATATATATATATATATATATATATATATATATATATATATATATATTCAAAAGATAAAAACGAGCACCAGGAGGTAAAACAATTAAATGTTTAATAAATAAATAACCTAGCTTTCGATGGCTATATTGCTGCCATCATCGTCAGGGTGTTAAAAGCCAGAGGGTGGGGGAGCTCGTTTATAAGCACAAACGCGCCTGCACACGGCTCATAGACCTCGTTATGGGGCCCGGTCGATTGATCCTCCCATCACTCATGTCAGAAGTATTTCTGAGTTCTAAGTTCCTTGCAGCTGATTACTTCTCTGTTGTGTGCGGCTCCTAGGCTGGGAGGCAAGCATTCCATGTCACTTCGCACCAGAGTAACCTGTGTAACTGCAGCTGCGATGAAATCCCAGATCCGGCTATCTCCCTCCCCCGTGTCTGACGTATCACTATCCGGGGGCATACTACCCCATCCGTGCTCCCATCTTCCCCTATAGCCCCCAACCCGCCCCCCTTCCATGTGTGGGATGCACAGCAGTTCGTTGCGATCTTCGTTCCTGTCAGATTGGCGGGGAAGAGGAGGGGAAGAATTCGTTGACAACAGCAACCCACCCCCTGGTGCCCTGGATGCTCCGAACACTCCTCCCCTTCCCCCTCCCCCTCCTCAATATTGCGTCTGACCTACTGAACGGTATAGAGCACTCCTCCCCCCCACTCTTGAGGTGAAACAAGACAACTCTCCTCGCGGCGACTTTGGTGCTTGCGTTCCGGATGACCCGCTTATTGTACCTGGCTTGGATGCCTGTTTGAAGATCGGAACCCCTGGAGTGGATGATAACTGCAACCGCCCCATTAAGGGTCCCATCACGCGTTCCCGAGTAGCATGGTGGACGTGTGAGGGCGCACGCGCGAAGACCGCAGTTGGAATTTCCTCCGAGGGGAGAGTTGAATCGGACACCAATCTGACAGGAACGAAGATCGCAACGAACTGCTGTGCATCCCACGCATGGAAGGGTGGCGAGTTGGGGGCTATAGGGGAAGATGGGAGCACAGATGGGGTAGTATGCCCCCGGAGAGTGATACGTCAGACATGGGGGAGGGAGATAGCCGGATCCGGGATTTCATCGCAGGATCGGTCTGCAGTTACACAGGTTACTCTGGTGCGAAGTGACATGGACTGCTTGCCTTCCAGCCTAGGAGCCGCGCACAACAGAGAAGTAATCAGCTGCAGGAACTTAGAACTCAGAAATACATCTGACATGAGTGATGGGAGGATCAATTGACTGGGCCCCATAACGAGGTCTATGAGCCATGTGCAGGCGCGTTTGTGCTTATAAACGAGCTCCCCCACCCTCTGGCTTTTAACACCCTGACGATGATGGCAGCAATACAGCCATCGAAAGCTAGGTTATCTATTTATTAAACATTTAATTGCTTTACCTCCTGATGCTCATTTTTATCTTTTGAATATGTATACACCCAGGAGATTACGTTCCTCAATTTTTAGGTTAATTTTATATATATATGTAGGTCTTTGGTTGTTCGGGTTTTCTCCCGCGTAAAATTGGAAGTGTCTTGGCGACGTTTAGACGAAGTCCCATTCGTCATCTTCAGGCTGGTGCTTTCAGCTTCGTGCTTCGAGGAAAGCACCAGCCTGAAGATGACGAATGGGACTTCGTCGAAACGTCGCCAAGACACTTCCAATTTTACGTGGGAGAAAACCCGAACAACCAAAGACCTACATACAAACACCCGCGAAAACCTCAGAAAACATTATATATATATATATATATATATATATATATATATATATATATATATATATATATTAATAATTACACTAAAAATGTGATCCCTGGGTATATCCATATTTAAAACCAAGCAAATAAAGGTGAGCACCAGGGAATGTTTAAAAATTTAGTAAAATTTAGTAAAATTTAATACAATACCAATAAAATCACCATAAAAATTAATAAAACGCCTAGCTTTCGTCAGCAACTGCTGACATCATCAGGGCTCAAAATGCCGGTCAGTGGGAGAGTCCTCTTTATAGATTAGCCAGAGTCGAATCCCATAAAGGGTGTGGCTAACTGACGAGAGCAGAATGAGCTCGAAATGGCCATCTTAGTCTCCCAATTTAATTCTTTAATTCTTTGTCAGAAAAAGAAATTTGGATTTGTAATGTTTCGCAGTTGCGACTTGAGCCTGCTTAACGCCCCTAGTTGGGGGCTGCAAGGCAAAAGAGATTGTAAAAAGTAAAACTGCAGTATAGCAGTTAAAAAATGTCAAGGTGTAATCAATTAGACATCTGTCTGAAAAACTTCCTGCATATACTCCCTTGACTCAGCTGGCAAAGAGGGAGGAGAGCCTGTGGCTTGGTGGTTAAATCACTGCCTAGTATGTAAACTGCCCAGGTTCGAATCCCATAAAGGGTGTGGCTAACTGATGAGAGCAGAATGAGCTCGAAATGGCCATCTTAGTCTCCCAATTTAATTCTTTAATTCTTTGTCAGAAAAAGAAATTTGTATGTATATATATATATATATATATATATATATATATATATATAGCCACAAGTCTACAAAAATGAACTACTTTTCATGGGCCTTTGTACCATGATGCTGTGTAATTCCAACAGTAGAGCGCTACCACTGCTTCAGCTCAATTATCTGGGAATATAAAGTAATACTAATGATGATGATAATACAGTAAAACCTTGATTTAATGGGCCATTTGGGAGAAAGGGGTGTCTGTTAAATCTGAATGTACGTAAGTGATGTAATTTGTATCATTTGCCTAATTACATAATTGACATGTTAATGTCATTTGTGTCAATTTATCTTATTCGCCCAATTACATAATTATGCAATGATGTAAATTACATCAATTGTCCAGGCTGCTTTAGAAACAATGGGTTTTGTCCATTGTTTGGGATGAAATCCAAAATAAAATGTTGCCTGTGGCATACAAGGTCCACTGAACAGAGACCCAAACTGTTATTACTTTAGCTAATTTATGCTTCCTCTTTATAGCATATGTAAAGTGTGACATACTATAAATGCTATAAAAATAGAAATTTGCTATTATTTGGAAATACTCCTAATTAACTTTTAAATTAAGTTAGTCAAAAGTTAGCTTTAAATCATAATCCCCAAGTCAGATAAGCAGGACTATATAGTTAACTAAAATGGAATGGAAACACTTCCAAACTCACCCTCTCTCTCTCTCTCTCTCCCTCTCTCTCTCTCTCTCTCTCTCTCTCTCTCTCTCTCTCTCTCTCTCTCTCTCTCGTTAGCACGAGAGACTATCAGAATAATACATTTACAACAAGCTAATTCTAGTTTTAAAATTATGCTCTAATGAAGTGATGGCGAACCTTTTAGAGACCGAGTGCCCAAAAACTGGCCCCGTCCCCACTCCACCCCCTGCCCTGCCCCTGCTCTGTCCCCATCCCCCACCTCACCTGCCCACAGGACCACTCAGCACCTCCAGGGCCTGCTGCAGATTGCCCAGGCAGCGCAGCAGTGCTATGGTGGCCACATCCTCTGCCCATGCACTGCAGCATCAACTGCATGATGGGATGTGAGGGCAGAGTCTTGTCTATGTTGCCTGGCTGCCATGTCCTTGGCTGCGCTGCTCCGTGTGGGCCACGCTCAAGGGAGACTCTCCTTCAGGGGGGGTTGCTGGAAAGGAGGGGGTCACAGGGGGAGGCAAGGCTGGGACAATGGCACGTGTGCCCACAGAGAGGGTTCCGAGTGCCGCCTCTGGCACATGTGCCATAGGTTCGCCACCACTGCTCTAATGCAACTGTAACAGCTATACTTCGATTTTGGCTTGATCTGAATTTTGTGCCCCCGTTTCATTTTCTCTAAACTAATATAGGTAAATATCTATCAAAAAGTTTGATGAGGATGTCTTCTTTCTTGAGAGCTTCATATATTTAATTTTATTAATCTTATTGGTATTTTATCTCCTTCTGTGCCCATTACTACATTAGTAATTTCTAGTTTCATTTTTTTTAAGTGCAGCTTCCTCAGATGACTTGATGGGGCTAAAAAGTTGATGAATGAACACAGAGCAACTGTGACTTGATAGGATTAAGTTTGGCAGATGAGAAGATCTCATTAGATTGTAGACACATTACTGGGTAATGTGAAAACTTACAGCACATTTTTAACATTAGTATAACTTTCCAGGTTGTCCCACATCTCCAAAAATACATCCTATGTCTCTTAGGATCATATTTGAGGATCATATATGGCAAGTCCTAAAGCCCAATCAGCTTCGGCCCTCACAGGCGAACTTAGAAAGACCATAATCACATTGCAACTGTTAGGTGCCAGTGTCCATTAAAATATTAGAAATAGTTCTCGGTTTACAACCACAATTCAACCCAAAATTTCCATCGCTATGCAAGGCAGTTAAGTGAGTTGTGCCCCATTTTATGAGTTTTTTTGCCTCGGTTGTTAAGTAATAGTAATAGTAGTAAAGTTGGAAGGGACCTTGGAGGTCATCTAGTCCAACCCCCTGCTCAGGCAGGAAACCCTACACCATTTCGGATAAATGGCTGTCCAGTCTCTTCTTAAAAACTTCCAGTGTTGGAGCATTTACTGCTTCTGGAGGCAGGCTGTTCCACTGATTAATTGTTCTCACTGTCAGGAAGTTTCTCCTTAGTTCTAGGTTGCTTCTCTCCTTGATTAGTTTCCACCCGTTGCTTCTTGTCCTGCCTTCAGGTGCTTTGGAAAATAGCTTAATTCCCTCTTCTTTATGGCAGCCCCTGAGATATTGGAATACTGCTATCATGTCCCCCCTTGTCCTTCTCTTCGTTAAACTAGACATACCCAATTCTAGCAACCGTTCCTTATATGTTTTAGCCTCCAGTCCCCTAATCATCTTTGTTGCTCTTCTCTGTACTCTTTCTAGAGTCTCAACATCTTTTTTACATCGTGGTGACCAAAACTGGATGCAGTATTCCAAGTGTGGCCTTACCAAGGCATTGAAGAGTGGTATTAATACTTCACGTGATCTTGATTCTATCCCTCTGTTAATGCAGCCTAGCACTGTGTTGGCCTTTTTGGCAGCTGCAGCACACTGCTGGCTCATATTTAGGTGATTGTCTACTAGGACTCCGAGGTCCCTCTCACAGTTACTACTATTGAGCATGGTGCCACCTATGCTGTACTTGTGCATTTGGTTTTTCTTGCCTAAATGTAGAACCTTGCTTTTTTCACCATTGAATTTCATTTTGTTAGTTAGTGCCCAGTGTTCAAGTCTGTCCAGATCCTTCTGTATCTTAAGCCTGTCTTCTGGAGTGTTGGCTATTCCTGCCAGCTTGGTGTTGTCTGCAAATTTGATGAGTTCCCCATTTATCCCTTCATCCAAATCATTGATGAAGATGTTGAAGAGTACTGGGCCCAGAACAGAGCCCTGGGGCACCCCACTACACACTTCCCTCCATATAGATGCAGTTCCATTGAGGACCACTCGCTGAGTACGGCCGGTCAGCCAGCTACGGATCCATCTGGTGGTGATTCTGTCTACCCCACATTTTTCTATCTTATCAAGTAGTAGGTTGTGATCTACTTTATCAAATGCCTTACTGAAGTCCAAGTAAATTATGTCCACAGCATTCCTCTGATCCACTAATTTTGTCACTTGGTCAAAGAATGCAATAAGATTTGTCTGGCATGATCTATTTTTGACAAACCCATGTTGGCTTTTAGTAATGACTTTGTTTGCCTCTAGGTGTTCGTTGATTCGTTGTTTGATTATCTTTTCCAGGATCTTCCCAGGTATTGAGGTCAGGCTGATAGGTCTGTAATTTCCTGGATCCATTTTTTTTCCTTTTTTGAGGATGGGAACTACATCAGCTCTTTTCCAGTCCTCTGGTAGTTCCCCTGTGTTCCAGGATCTTTGAAAAATATAGTTCAGTGGCTCCGATATCACATCTGCCAGTTCCTTGAGAACTTTGGGGTGTAATCCATCTGGTCCTGGCGATTTGAACTCATCTAGGCTGGACAGGTGCTCACTTACCATTTTCTTGCCTATCTTAACTTATGTTTCTATTTTGTTTTTTATGGCACTATTTTTGATAGGTTGGTCTGTTTTTTCCCTTTGTGTAAAGACAGATGCAAAAAATGAGTTAAATAGTTCTGCTTTCTCCCTGTTGCTTGTCACCTTCTTGCCACTTCCACCCACTAATGGACTAATCATTTCCTTCACAGTGAATCATTTCAGTTGTTGAGTAAATCATGAGACAGTTACAGTATATGAATCTGGCTTCCCCCATTGATTTTGCTTGTTGGAAACCAAATGGTGATCACATGATCCCGGGACAGTGCAACTGTCATAAATACATGCCAGTTGCCAAGTGCCCAATTTTGATCATGTGACCATGGGGATGCTGCAGCGGTAGTAAGTGTGAAAAACGATCATAAGTCATTTTTTTCAGTGCTATTGTAACTTTGAACAGCAGCTAAAATGAATGGTTGTAACTGGAAGACTGCAGGTAGCCCTCAACTTACAACAGTTTGCTTAGTGACCATTCAAAGTTACAACAGCACTGAAAAATGTGACTTGTGACCGTTTTTCAGTTATGACTTTTGCAGCTTCCCCATGATCACCTGATCAAAATTCAGAAGTTTGGCAACGGGTTCATATTTATGACCATTGCTGTGTCCCAAGGTCATGTGATCAGCCTTTGTGACCTTCTGACAGGCAAAGTTAATGGGGAAGTCAGATTCACTTAACAACCAGGTTACTAACTCAGCAACTGCAGTGATTCATTGAACAACTGTGGCAAGAAAGATTGTAAAGTGGGGCAAAACTCACTTAAGAAATATTTTACTTAAGAACAGAAAATTTGGGCCCAATTGTGGTCGTAAGTCAAGGACTATCTGTACTTATACTATTATGTGCTCTCTCTCTCTCTCTCTCTCCCTCTCTCTCTCTACATACATACATACATACATACATGCATACATACATACATACTGTACATACATATATACAACTTGGGTTTGGCTAGTCTAAAGAAAAGAAGAAACAGGGGTGACATGATAGAAGTATTCCAGTATTTGAGAGGCTGCCACAAAGAAGATGGGATCACATTATTCTCCAAAGCACCAGAGGGCAGAACAAGAAATAATGGTTGGAAACTGACCAAAGAGTTTTTAAGAAGAGGCTAGACAGTCACTTGTCTGAAATGGTATAGCTCAGCGGTAGGCAACCTTGGCTCTTTTATGATTTGTCCACGAGTCATAAAAGAACCAAGGTTGCCTATCCCTGGTATAGGTTCTCCTGCTTGAACAGGGGGCTGGACTAGAAGACCTCCAAGGTCCCTTCCAGCTTCTATTCTATTCTATTCTATTCTATACTATACTATACTATACTATACTATACTATACTATACTATACTATACTATACTATTACTATTACTATTTCTATTCTATTCTATTCTATTCTATTCTATTCTATTCTATTCTATTCTATTCTATTCTATTCTATTCTATTCTATATATCTCTATCTTTATCCTAGTTTGTAATAAAATATCTGCAAGAAAAAAACACAAGCTAAAGTGGAAGTGAAAGGAGACCAGTTTTAAGCAAGAAACTGGGTGCTGGTTGGGGTGGAAAGGAGAAGGAGAAAAAAGAAAAGCCGCTGGCTTCAGGGTGACGCAAAAATTCCTGCCAATATGAATCTGGCCTATACACAAGGGCTGCAGTAATAGAGCAACACAGCAAAGAAAACACATGCTTTGTTGTGGTTTTTTAATAATCCAGAGCAAAGTTGGGAAGAAAATGATGAAACCACAGTCCGTCAGGTCTACAGCCAATCCCAAAGTCATGCAAACTACTGGTTAACTTCATAATGATGCCCAGGACAGTGTTAGCATCGTCTCGTTCAAGCATAAAGAGCCAGCATGGGGTAGTTGAAAGGAGTAGCGAGATCCAGATTCTAGTTGTCCTTTGGGCACAGAAGCAGCTGGGTGACCTTGGGCCCGTCACTCCTTGTCAGGTCAAATCAGCATCTGGGTCTGTGACAAACTGGCCGGAAAAGAGAACTCTTCATTGTATCATGCACTGATAGCTCTGCTCTCCGTCCCCCAGTGAGTGCAGTGCAAAACAAGCAGACTCTGCAAATAAGGAGGACAAACATTTAGGAACAACAACATCTCTCGAGTACAAGCAAGTATACAATTAGAGCTGTGCTATTTACTTTGCTTGGATAATTATTCTGTTGGGTTCTTCAGCCAAATCATTTCACTTTTGCCAGAGCCTTTAAGCTGCAAATGGAAGATAATACATAGTAAAGAATGAAGGTTAATTGATTTATATTCCAAAATGTATTGACTCTTATAAATGAAAACGCCATATGGAGGGCATTCTGTTTCTAGAGCTAACTCACTCTTGCTTATATTCACTGAAAATAAGCATTGTTGATACTGCATGTTCGTATATGGTAAGAGATGTACCGGTGATGTAAAATATGAAACACAATTAACAGTGGTTATCAATTTTTTTCAAGATGCTACTCATTTTTCCAGGCAATATCTAACTACTCACAGGCATTTTCACCAATGGACAAGAATGCCACAAATTATTTGCAAAAATAGTGATGCAGAGTTGCTTTTTCGCCGTGCTTCAGTTTGCACCATATTATTTCTCTCCACATTACCAAGATAACTTAAAGCTATCTAGTTCTTCTCCCATTTTGGATTGGACACCAAAGTTATGATCTAAGAATAGTAAATGTGATGACCCAGGGCACAGCACAGAGGCAATGCAGTCAGCTGGCAATTCAAACCGCCCTTTAATTGCTCCAAATGTTTCCCAAATGCTCCCACGTTTCTGGCAAACCTCCAAGCAAAGGAACACACCCACACCTTCAGCTACCTCTGGCTGCAAGTAGTTTCACATACAGTCTGATTAGGAGAAGAATTTACTCAAGGCCAAGGAGATCACAAGGAATGACACATACATCATAAACCTAATGAGTCTATGTGAATACATGCTTGCCTGAGCAGTTTCAAAAGGGAAGCCAAAATACAGTCTGAGATCTTTGAACATCCAAGCAACATTGTTAGCCAATCCAATGGTCAAAGTTTCTGGGTTTCCAAGCAGAAGTCACAGAACAAGAGATCAGCAACAACACACACAAAACTTCAAAGAATCAGCATTTGTTCCCGACAAATGCCTCTCCCCACAGCATCTCCTTAAAACTCAGTCTCCAGGTGTGCCTTGTGGAGAGGGGTGGGATGCTCCCCTCCCAAGTAGTTGAACCTGCCTGCATTGTTCCCTCCTTCTCTCCACTCTCTATGCTCTAAGATCAGGTGGGGGTGGGCCCTTGCTCATTGCCTGAACTCTGTCTCTCCTGTTCACCCTGTCCCAATCCTGAAGGGCCCTGGCCTGCCTCGCTCTGCTCTACCCCACAGTCCTCTGCAACCACAGACACCTCTCCCTCGACCTCCATAGGGTCCATTCCAGCTCATTTTCCTCCGCAGATTAGGCTCCGATGGTGGCATGATAGTAAACATGCAATTTTTGTGCATATAGTTTGAAAAAAAGGAAAAAAGATAATTATTTTTAAAAATACAAAAATGTGATGTGATAATTCTCATCTAGAATTATCCTAATTTTAAAACTGTTACTCTCTGAACACAAGCAGTCCTCGACTTACAACAGTTCATTTAGTGACTGTTTGAAGTCACAACGACACTGAAAAAAGTGACTTGTGACCGTTTTTTACACTTAACAATGTTTGCAGCAGCCCCATGGGTCACATGATCAAAATTCAGATGCTTGGCAACCGGCTCATATTTATGACAGTCGCTGTGTCCCCGGGGTCACGTGACAAGCAAAGTCAACGCGGAAGCCAGATTCACATAACAACTGTGTTACTAACTTAAGAACTGCAGTGATTCACTTAACAACTGTGGTTAAAATAAGGTCATAAAGTGGGGAAACGTTCATTTAGTAATTATTAAATATTGGGCTCAATTGTGGTCATAAGTCGAGGATCACCTGTACATTAAAAATTCTTTAACTATAGCACATTTATTTGGACATGTTCAAAACCAACTTGTGTATTATATAGGGCAAATAATTATTACCGTCTACATAATATAGCACAATTTTGGCAAATGTATTTTTTCATTAAATTCTGATGGATAACACCAAAATTTATATTCATTAATCAACCAAGGAAGAACCAAAATTTAATATTCATCAACCAAAAGAACCAAAATTTAATATCAACCAAAAATTAATATTCATTAATCAACCAAGGAAATGATTTTTTTTCTTGTTGCTGGAGGTCTATGTTTTTCATATTGATAATTTAGCTTTTTTTTTTTTAATGTCTGCCACTGTGTGTTTTCTTGTTTCTATCCTCTCAGCCTGAAGAATATGCCCAAGGAAATAATTTTTGGCAGCTGAAAGGCATTTCAGTAATTCATCTTCAGGCATTTTCAACTCAAGTTTTAAAATAATTTTGCTGCTTTGTGAATTCAGACTGAAATGAAAATGGTAAGGTTGCAAACCTATAATTCAGGCACCATTAATATAGGAAGTACGCATCACTGAACTTCAAAACTTGCAATTCTCCCAAGACTTCATTATAGCCCTTGTTTTAGGGTTTAATAATTAAGCAACACATGAATGTAGAAAGGTTTAAAATGTTACCTTTGTTTTTTTAACACTATTTAATGCCAGATAAGAATTAGTTAAATATCAGGTATATTAGGGACACAATCTTCTATCCATCTCATTAAATGTGAACCGAACATTTAGATTTTTCTCTTACACTTTTAGATAATGCATCTTTGGATGGGGTTTGGTCTGAGTAAATTCAGATTGAGAGAAAAGTAGATGACTATCCCTGTCTCCCTATGTAAATCTACAAATCACTATAAAAGAATAACAAAGTTGGAAGGGACCTTGGAGATCTACTAGTCCAGTCCCCTGTTCAAGCAGCAGACCTTATACCATTTCAGACAAATGGTTGTCCAATCTCTTTTTAAAAGCCTTCAGTGTTGGAACATTCACAACTTCTGGAGGCCAGTTGTTCCATTGACTTAATTGTTCTGTCAGGAAATTTCTCCTTAGTTCTAGGTTGCTTCTCTCTTTGATTCGTTTCCATTCATTGATTCTTGTCCTGCCTTCCGGTGCTTTGGAGAATAGGTTGATCACCTCTTCTCTATGGCAGCCCCATTTAGGATGGAAACTCAGGGATACAAATGAAACGAATGGCAGTCTTTTTGTTTGTTTTTTAAAAAGTGAATAAAAGGTAACATTTCTGTACTGCAAACATGTCAAACTCGTGATGTCACTTGACGTCGTGCAACGTATTGGGACAGTTTTGCCATTGCTGGCAATGGGGTGGGCACAGCTTTCGGATGATGCATCTGACCCACGGGCTGGCAGTTTGACACCCCTGCTGTACTGGAAACATATAGCAATAGCAATAACACTTACATTTATATACCGCTTCACAGTGTTTTACAGCCTGCTCTAAGCATTTTACAGAGTCAGTTTATGGCCCCCAACAACCTGGGTCCTCATTTTAACTGACCTCGGAAGGATGGAAGGCTGAGTCAACCTTGAGTCAGTGAAAATCGAACTGCCAAACTGCTGTCAGCTGGCAGTCAGCAAAAGTAGCCTGCAGTACTGCATTCTAACCACTGCGCCACCATGGCTCATTGTAGAAAAAAGCATAAATACCCATACTCACAAGATATCAATCAATCACAATATATCAGTTAAAATGTTTCAGATGTGGCCTTCTCATATCAACCACAAAAAAAAAAAACTGATCAGCTAAACTAACTTCTATTATAGTAATCTAGGGCCAAGCCTTAGATCTCTAGTTTTATAATGGGGATTGGCAACTTTGATCTGGACATTGAGCTGGAACTTGAGATCAACTTATTTTCATATTACTCTGATAAACATGGAGGAGATAAGATGCTACTCAGTTTCATAAATCCTTATGCGAGAGAAAGCTTTTCACACAAGACAACTATATGAAAGATTGCAGCCATTACATATAAGAACTATGTTCAAAGAAGCAAAAGAAACAGTAGATCATATATTCAGTTCATGAAAAGAGATCGCACAAACTAATTCTAAACAATGACATAGCAGTTGCTAAAGTGATTCATTGGAATGCCTGTAAAAAATGTTATGTGCCGTAATGAAACATTTGTGGGAACATAGATTAAAAAATGGTAAAAAAAAAATGAGCAAGCTAAAATATTTTGGGATTTCTGAACCCAAACTGATAAAATCTTGGCATATGACACACCAGATTTATCTGTGTTGAAAAGAAGAAATTGTAGATAATTATGGGGAAAATATTAGGGGATAGCAGAATAGAAGACAAAGAATTGGAGAAGATTACAAAGTAACAAGATCTGAAAATTGAAGTTGACAGATTATGGCATAAACTGGCAGTCATGGTCCCAGTGGTGATCAGCACTTTGAGTGCCACACTAAAAAAACTTGGAGGGCAGTTAGAAAATCTGCACATTGGCAAAATTTTCACTACAAAAGGCACACTGCTTGGATCTGTGCATATACTATGCTGGTATGTTATGACATTTTAAGCTTTGGGACAAACTTGATGCAAATGAACTGGCCAATGCCAGCTAAAGAACGGGCAACTGTAATTTCACATTTTTGTGTATGTAATTATAATAATTGCTGATAAGAAAGACAAAAACAATTCTGGATAGTGGATGTTGCAGTACCTGGAGACAGCAGAACATAAGAGAAAGAACTGAAGAAAATAAAAAAAATACAAGGACTTGCAAATAGAAGTAGAATGTCTGTGACAAAAGAAAGCAAAGACAGAGTCACTTGTGATAGGCAGCTATCAAAATTAATCCAACAAATAAATAAAGATACTACCAATAAGAATAGGTGCAATCCCAAAACAGCTGGAGCACCATTTGAACACCATCAGCATTGACAAAATCACCACCAGTCAATTGCAAAAGGCAGCTTTACTTCAAAAGGTTTACATCTTGCAATGATACCTCCAACATCATCAAACATCTGCCTAATCCCAGATCCTTGGGAAGCACATGATGAATGGATTAAAATGTCAAATCCAGTCTAAACATTTGGCTGACTGTGTGACCAACTATAATCATAACTTATTAAATTTATAGGACACCTTATTCAAACTGACTTTGGGTGGTTTACAAATTGTTAAAAGCATTTTAAAATAAGTAACAACACCAGAATCACAATGTGTGGAAACAGGAGATGAAAAAGCTACTCAGGTTCTCTACTGCATTAAGACATGGAGAAGCCTCAAGAATTTGTTACAGCTCCAGTCATAAAGATGTCAAGCATTTATTCACATGCAGAATTGTAACTAAAGTACCGGTATAATAAATCTCAGCTGGCCATGGCTCCTATCTCCAAACATCAAATGCTCTTAAGAAAGCAAGGCATTAAAGATAGTATTTTTCATTCCAAGTTTGTGCTGAACAGCAGGTCGATAACCAGAACACAAAGAGTTCAGCTGATAGGAAGATGTCATTGAGACGAGATGGACCCAGCAGGCAGGCAAACTCACAAACAGGATTTGGACTTTGGAGAAAATTAAGGCTACACAGTGTGAAAACAACTTGGAAAGAGGATGATTGGAACTGTGGGCAACTCCATTTAAGTAAATGCTGTTTCTTGGTTGAGGCATCCAAAACCTTCAAAGTCACTTGCAGTAATTATAGCTGGCATTTAGAGTTAAGAAAGATGATAGCATTACTATCATCTTCCAATTTGATTCGCACAATCAATAGTTATGAAAAGAAAAAAAAACTAATGCCCTCAAATATTTGATTTAAATGTTTTTTAGTCTCTCTGATAAGGGTATCTAGCAATTCAAGAAACCTTTCAAAGTTCCCATGATTGTTATACAAATTTATAGAAATATTAAACCTATATTTAAGTTTCTCCCATTCTGGATTAAACGTGCTAAAATTTGACATAAAGAAACTTTGCACTCTATGTTATATAGTCTGTCTCTGAAGGGTCAGGGTTTTGTAAAAAGGGCCAACTGCCTGTCAGAAGTTATTCTTGTTCAGAAGTTCTTTAGCTTATGATAGCTGCTTATAGTTAGAACATAGAGTCCTCTGATACCACATGCTTAGTTTAGTTATTCCCCCCCCATAAGATATATATGTCTATTCAATCTGAAAACTAAGGAAAACCCTTTCTCTCTTTTTTAACAATTATATGATGTTAACAAATATAAGATGTTGAGACTCTAGAAAGAGTACAGAGAAGAGCAACAAAGATGATTAGGGGACTGGAGGATAAAGCGTATAAGGAACGATTGCTGGAATTAGGTATGTTTAGTTTAATGAAGAGAAGGACGAGGGGGGACATGATAGCAGTGTTCCAATATCTCAGGGTCTGCCACAAAGAAGAGGGAGTCAAGCTATTTTCCAAAGCGCCTGAAGGCAGGACAAGAAGCACCGGATGGAAACTAATCAAGGAGAGAAGCAACCTAGAACTAAGGAGAAATTTCCTGACAGTTAGAACAATTAACCAGTGGAACAGCCTGCCTCCAGAAGCGGTGAACACTGGGAAGTTTTTAAGAAGAGACTGGACAGCCGTTTGTCTGAAATGGTATAGGGTTTCCTGCCTGAGCAGGGGGTTGGACTAGATGACCTCCAAGGTCCCTTCCAACTTTACTTTACTATTACTATTATATATATTACACACAAATCAATTTGTAATAAATAGCGAGTCACTTAGATTCAGGAATAGGGCCACCAATTCTGTCCAGTTGACCACTAGAAGTCAGTAAACATATTTTTTTGAAATTTATTTGCTAGCATCTAATAGGATCTCCCAGTTTTAAAATCCTGTATCTGGCAACCCACTAGAAGAATCCATTCTTAGCAGGGGTCACCCAGGGTGCACAAAAGTAACAAGATTGAAACTATTTCCAAATGCTTTCCAAGCCATTTCCCATCTATAAAGTTTTAAAGATGTAGAGAGAAACGTTTAAATACAAGGAGATAGAGGGATTTGTCAGAAAGTTTAAGTGCTGTTAAGACGTTTCTTTGTATCTGTTCATCCTTATTAAAGGTTGTACATGATCACAGCTGATGCCTGGAATGCTGTTCCACAGTTGTTTGGTACATCTTAATCTGTCACCTACTCTAAAATTTCAGGAAGTTTGCACAATCACCTGGAATATTGTGTGTGTACAGTTCTGAATGCCTCTTTATAAAAAGGATTTAGAGCAGTGATGGCGAATCTTTTAGAGACTGAGTGCCCAAACCACAACCCAAAACCCATTTATTTATCGCAAAGTGCCAGGGCTGAATCAGCATTGTGATGCCCTCAGGGATGTGCCTCTGAGTGCTGCCTCTGGCACACAAAAACCAGGAGCGCAAAAATGGGCCACTGTGCTACAAGGTGCAAAAACGGCCACTGCCGCACCGTGGAGTGCAGATACAAGGCACTGCATCATGCAAGAACAGGGCAGGGCTAGTGAGTATCATGCAGGCACTAGCCCTACCCCATTTGCAGCCCGTGTGTGCTCACGGCCCTGTTTGTGCCTGCACGCATGCAAAATGCTTCCCCCTTTTTTTCCAGTCCACCAATGAACAATAGTTGGTGACCTCTGCTCTACCACCTCTACTCGAGCTTGCTAGTTGGCCACTTCACCTCCTTTGTGCTGGGTGGGGCTCCTGCTCAGGGCGGTGGTGGTGGCCTGATGGACCTGCTGCTGCTGGTGGTGCGTGTGCCAACAGAGAGGGCTCTGAGTGCCATCTCTGGCACACAAAAACCAGGGGCGCAAAAATGGGCCACCGTACTACAATGTGCAAAAACGGCCACCGCCGCATCCCGGGGTGCAGATACAAGGCACTGCATCATGCAAGAACAGGGCAGGGTTAGTGAGTATCATGCAGGCACTAGCCCGCCCCATTTGCAGTGCGTGTGTGCTCATGGCCCTGTGAGCACCTGCACGCATGCAAAATGCTTCGCTCTTTTCTTCCAGTCCACCAATCAACAATGGTTGGTGACCTCTGCTCTACCACCTCTACTCGAGCTTGCTAGTTGGCCACTTTGCCTCCTTTGTGCTGGGTGGGGCTCCTGTTCCGGGCAGCGGGGGTGGCCTGATGCACCTGCTACTGGTGGTGGTGCACGTGCCAACAGAGAGGGCTCTGAGTGCCACCTCTGGCACGCGTGCCATAGGTTTGCCACCACTGATTTAGAGTGCTGATTAGCTAGCTTTAAAAAAGGGATTGAACAAATTCTTGGTGGCTAAAGTTACCAATAGCTACTGATAACAGGGAATACATAGGTTGGGACAGTATTTCTTTCAGAACAGAAATATAAATATAATCATTAGAACTGCTAACTTTATTGTCAGGACTATTCAGCTCAGGGAACTTCCATGCAAATTGAAGACAGCTCCGCTGAAAGCATAGCTGACAACCGTGGTGGAACGAAGAGCTGGTGAATAAACTTGCTCTTTGTAATTTCTCTCTGAACCAGGAGAGTACTTGAGATCACCCACAAATGCTTCAGACCATTGTTTCTTGCAAGAGATCACAAGACAGTAGACTCCAGTGAGTTTAAAACTCTGGGAGACAAAGGAATAACCATCTTGCTGAAACTGTGTTGGGCAACTTCAAAAAGAACACATGCTTCACATACTTCCTTTTGGATATTGCTCGTTAACTGCTTTTCAGCTGTTAAAAACCTTTGGATCAACAAGTTTTACATCACTGTGTGAGTTTCCTTCAATCCTTAGCAAAAGATGTTTTGAAAACAAGGTTAAGGGTTCTTTGAAACAAACAGCCGTAGAACGATTAGAACTTTGATTTTGGAAAGTTACAAACAAGACGAAGAGGCCAGATGGATTTGAAATAAGATTGTAAAATGCTTTGGTTTAGAATTTTCATTAAAAAAACGAACTGATAGGATGAGACTTTGAACGATGGACACTAGACGGAACCAGTAGGAACAAGATTACAATTTAAGGAGAAGAATACTTAAGTTTGACTTACGGAATAAAGCAAAACATTTTAATATTGGACATACTGAAGTATATTTTTGAACAATTTTAAGAGTGTCTGCCTTGATAGATAGATCTGGAGAAATTATATCTGAGAAGGCTGAGGCTGACTGAAGGTGGACTTAAAAATAACAAACAGACTACAAGAATGATATGAAAAAAGTTGCCACCTGGGCATTCAAAATAAGCCAGCTGAGGTCTTAATAATGAAAAAGTACTTACAAATAACAAACCAAGAGAATGACTTGGATAATTTTTCTGTGTTGGATTTACAAAAGAGACTCATTAAAGTTTGAAGAATTTTGTGACAAGGGACAAAAAATTAGAAGAAATAAAGTTCTAAGACATTGTTTGAATTATTTGATTAAGACTAAAAGGCATATTTTTTAAATCTCTTTTATTAACCCTTAATAAACTTTTGCCGACATCAGGACTAAAATGACAAAGCTTTAAGGATTTGTTCATAGATAAGAGATGTGATATGGGAAAAAAGTTTTGTTTTAATTTAAGAGATGGCGATAAGGTAAAATTGGTTATGCCAGTTGTGATGAAGAAAGAAGACATTTCTTTATACATCTCTTTTTTTGCTTTTCTATATCATTTTTTTTATTTCTTCTCTATTCTTTCTATTTTTTTCTTTTCTGCACTTTCTATTTTCTTTTACATTTTAGTTTGCATTCGTTTTTATCATTACCGTATATGCCGGTGTACAAGGCGACCTGACGTATAAGACGACCCCCGTTTAATTATTATTTAAAAAACTTCAGCTGAGAATATATTTAGAATATAGAACACATTGGGGTAACATGTAAAGGGGATTCATTCATCTAAACCAGGCATGTCAAACTCGCGACGTCACGTGACGTCGTGCAATGTATCACGACTTTTTCCCCATTGCCGGCAATGGGGTAGGTGCAGTTTCAGCGTGACCCATCTGGCCCGTGGGCTGGCAGTTTGACATGCCTGATCTAAACAAATACTGTTTTGTATCCTAGTACTCATCTTATGGTTCTCCCTTCCCTTCCCTTCCCTTCCCTTCCCTTCCCTTCCATAACTTTATCTCACTCTTATCTTTTGTTATTCTATTTTAATCTCATCTTACTTCATTTTACCTTATTTAATCCTATTTTATTATTGCCGATGCTCATTGTTTCTTGATATGGTCAACTGACTAATCAATAAAGTTATATTTGACTACAAGATCACACACTGACAACTCAGTGCTTTCAAACATTCATGTGCAATCAGCTGCAGAAGCTCATTCTGACTCCCGCGCTACCAAATCCTTGGTTATGATGTAGAAGAAAGAGTATAGAGGCAACTCTGCCCCCATACTGTTATCACCCGAGCCAATGCAGGATTTTTAAAGGAGCTTGATGAAGTAGGTTTAGAACTCAGTTGAGAATGAAGAGTACAAAGATTGGTTAGAAAAAATTTAAGTACGGTATGGAAACATATTTTTTTACAGAGAAGCAGAAACCTTTTTATTACTTTCCATTTGTTGTTCTCAGCTGGATCAAAAAAATGAATCAGTAATTTGTTTCTTTAGTAATGGAACACAGTAGGCTTGGTGCCAAGGTCTACTAAGATGTGTTGATCATTAGTGAACCCATTCAAGAAAAATCTCTCTTTACTCACTCTGTGCTTTTCCCAGTAGCTTTCCTAGAATTCTAAAGAGTGCTTTTCTTTCAAACATTAATTTTGGGTTACTATCATGCATTTAGGCAAACATCTTTGTCAATTTAGGACAGTGGTTCTCAACCTTTCTAATGCCGTGACCCCATAATACAGTTCCCCATGTTGTGGTGACCCCCAACCACTTATACATCACTGGGTGCCAGGGGCGTGGCCAAAGAAAAGGGGGAAAAAATGGCGGACAGCGACCCCCGTGAAATGGTCGTTCGACCCCAAATGGGGTCCCGACCCACAGGTTGAGAACCACTGATTTAGGAGAAATGAGAGAGTTCTCTCAAAACAGAATTAATGTTAAGATTAAGTTATTTACAACTAAAAACACATTATTTTCCTCTTTTCAACTGGTGCAGACTGAAAAAAAGCCCAAGAACAAGACTGATCTTTGCAAAACCAGGACTTAAGGACTAAAACCAGCAGGCGATCTAGCTCAGTCTTCTCTGCATTCATTTGAATCATTCCTTCAGGTTTTGGGTTAAAATAGAATCTCCAGCACCAATACCTTCTTGATGACATCAATATACTTTCAGAAACTTAACAATGCAATTTTACACATGTCTACTCAAAAGTAAGCTGCACTAACCTTAATGAGCTCATCTCAAGTAAGCATTTCAAGATTGCAGTTTAAGAAAGGCAGAAGAATTAGGAAAATGATATAGGATGGACAGGAAATCCCCAACATGTACGTATCTATTTTGATCAAATTTGTTTTCTAGAATAGAAAGAAAGCAAACTACCACTGGGAGTAAAAACTAGAGTGTGTGACTTCATCAACTCCAAAGCACCCGAGGACAGGACAAAACATAATGGATGGAAGCTGTATTAGAGATCCAATCTAGAACTAAGAAGAAATTTCCTGACAGTGAGAACAATAAGTGAAATGGCTTTCCTCCAGAAGTTGTGGGTGCTCCAACACTGGAGGTTTTTAAGAAGAGATGGATAGTCAGTTGTCCAGAATGGCGTAGGATCTTCTGCTCAAGCGGGGGTTTGGACTAGAACAGAGGTCCCCAACCCCTGGTCCATGAACCAGCACCAGTCCACAGCATGCCAGAAGCCGGGCCATGCAAACCAGTGAAGCACCATCCATGGGATGCAGGCAGCACATGAAATCACACTCCCTCCAGTCCACAAAAAATCTCTCTCCATGGAACTGGTCCCTGGAGCCCAAAAGGTTGGGGACCACTGGACTAGAAGACTTCTAAGGCTATTTCCAACTCTGTTCTTCTATTAATTCTAGGCATATATGTTTTTATGCCTCTTCATAGCATTAACTGCTGATGAGTGCTTATCTCTTCTGACTCAAATGTATGATTTTTCAAATCTGAGCTAGCTTTTTATCCATTTGACCCCAAGCCTCAGGGATCAATCAATAGAAGCCAGTATTCACAAGGATTGCAAGGATAGTGGTCTTTTGTGTAGACGTGATTATCTCTAGGCGATCCTTCATTGTCCCATTTAGCAATTGTTGCATCATCCGTCAGTAAAGAGATTGGATCAAGACCTTTGATCACTGGAACAGGAATCTTAAAATAATAAAGGTTAACTTAGAAATGACTGGTTTCAGTGATTCATCCTTGTGACAATGCATCACCACTCATAGCTGTAACATGGGAAGCAGGAATATAGTGACAATTTGTGCAATGACTGCACGGATTATTTCCAAGGGTAAGACAGCACAACAGTTGATAGAAATGGTTTACAGACAGAATCTTAAGAGCTTGATTACGCTGATGCTTCCGCAACACCATTTGGTACAAATGAAAACAGAGGCTGAAATTCATATAGCCCTGGTTCTTTTTAAAAAAATATAAGCCCTTAGATGTGAAGATCCTATTTTCAATCCCATCAACCTATGTGCTAGTGAATCCTTGCTATATCCAGACTGGAATATAAATTACTCACAAAAAACATATCCTTAGATGCCTTATTTCCCTATTGTTATTAGATCGCATGATTTCACTGCCATTTAGGATTACATTTTCTCATTACATCACTTCCCTAAACTCTCCTTAATGCCAAACCTGCTTGTTAAAAATAAGCCATAAGTTAGCCTATGGCTAAGATAAATCACAGTCTTATGTTTCAGTGATCCAAGCTCTTTCAAATTCAAAATGGAAGCAAGATCTTCTAGGCCAGGGGTGTCAAACTACCAGCCCGCGGACCGGATGCGTCATGCTGAAACCGCATCCACCCCATTGCCGGCAATGGAAAAAAAAGTTGCAATACATCGCGACATGTCACGTGACATTGCGAGTTTGACACCCCTGTTTTAGGCTATGGTGGCCAGGGAACTCTGTGAGTTGAAGTCCACACATCTTAAATCTGTTAAGGTTAAGAAACACTATTCTTGGCTGTTTTTACTGGTAGCTGCACTGAAAAGCTTTAAGTAATACAGTTAGTCCTAAATTTACAGCCATTTGTTAAGTGACTGTTCAAAGTTACAGTGGCATTGAAAAAAGTGTTGGCCACATTTACGATGGTTGCAACATCCCCACAGGCAGGTGATCAAAATTCAAGCATTTGGCAACCAGTATATATTTACTATAGTTGCAGTGTGATCCCCATTTGCAACCTTCTGAGCTGGTTTTAGAGAAGCAAAGTCAATGTTGGAAGCTGGATTCATTTAATGACTGAGTGATTCACTTAACAACCATAGTGATTCACTTAATAAATATGGAAAAAAGGTCATAAAATTGGATGCGACTCCCTTAACAACCACCTTGCTTAACAACATAAATTTTGGTCCAATTCTAGTCATAAGTCAAGGACCACCTGTACCTGCCCTGTTGCAAACTACTCTTTATCAAGCCTGTGGTGCCAATAGGTAAAATAACTACAGGCAATCCTCAACCTACAACCACAACTGAGCCCAAAATTACGTTGCTAAGAGAGAAATTTGTTGAGTTTTACCCCTTTTTACAACTTTTCTTACCACATTTTGTTAAATGAATCAATCACTGCAGTTGTTAAATTAGTAATCTGGTTGTTAAGTGAATCTGGCTTCCCCATTGACTTTGCTTGTCAGAATGCGGCAAAAGATAGTCACATGACCCTGGGACACTGCAACTGTCATAAATGTGATTCAGTTGTCAAGCATCTGAATGTAAATCACATGACCATGGGGATGTTGCAATGGTCATAAGTATGAAAAATGATCATAAGTCACTTTTTTCAGTGCCCTTGTAACTTTGAACGGTCACTAAGTGAACTGTTGTGAGTTGAGGGTTACCTGTAGAGCAACCTGTGATTTGATTACATAAATTAAATACAAAACATACAGTGTCAACTTCAGATACAGAAGTTGTAATGTTGAAGAAATCACAGGCCAGACATGATGTCTTGTGTCTATTCATGCTTGTAAAATCATCGTTCATTTTTATTTTCTACTTTCTCATCCTGTTTGCTCAAAATAAGCCTGGTGAACTTGATAATTTTCTATCACAGGAATGGACAGTGGGCAAACTGAGATCATCCTGTAGGTTTCTATGTGATTTACAGTAGACTTCCCAGGGTTTCTGACTAATAATACTTTAACGAGAGTGAATAAAATTGCAAGGAAACTTTATCTGCTGTAGCTCATTTTTTCTTAATTGCTTGTATCTCAGCCTCAGTGTCCCTCATCTGTAAAACATGAGCACTAATTGGATGCTTTTGATCAGATCTTTGTTCAGTTTTGCCGGGCAATTTTAAAGCAATATGTTAGAAATCCTGATCTATGCTAATTTGCATGTAGATTTGTATATATCCTGGCATATGATTCATGCAGCACAGTAGATAATTGTCTCTGTTCCTTTTCTTTTGTTGTTCCTAGTTTTGGTTGGTAGCTCTCATTGTTCCAGGAAAAAACAACAACATCTGTCCTGTAAGCCTGATGTTGGCACATCTGTGTTCCTGAATATTAGCTAAGATCAAAGAATAGATCCCCTCAAGCACAACAAGGCTGCCACTGTGCTGAAATGTAAAAATGCATTGGTACTTGAAAATATACCAAACAGTTGGCAAGACTAAAACGTTTTTGTATTGCTATAATTCAGTTTCCACCTGCTCAGAAATTATTTCTTTTCTCTATGGGTATTTTCTCTCTCTATATATATCGATTTCCTATTTAATTAGAGTGGCATTTTTTTAAAAAAATTGAAATATTCACATGAAATTTTACATAATTTCACATAAAACCTTAAGTCACACTCTTCAATCTTATTCTAGCTTTCCTTTTATGCCAAACAGGTTTCCATAACAACGCCTATATCAATGAACAAGTAGTATCCTTTGAATCAAATAGAGACATCCTCTTTTCTGTTTTAGCTTCTTTGTAAGTAATCCCTTGTTGTTTTGAAAAGTCAAATCTCCACATTTGAAACTGTTGAATAGCAGGCTGTGACATGTTTCTGAACTAGTGGGAGGTTCCAAGATGTTCTCAAGTTGTGCTTCATGAAGATGCCAGGCATTTCTAAATAGATACTCTTTGGAAGGAACAAAACAATGAAAGAAGAAAACGGTTGCCTGGGCCTATATAAACTTCAGTGAATAAAATAGAGTGGTAAAGAATCTCTTTTGGGAGCAACCCTACCTTCTAAAGTTGTGTAGCATGGACTTCCTTTATTGCAATGAATTGAACACAAAAGATTACTTACTTACAACTAGAATCCAACTGATTGAAACTGAAAGACCTTCAATCCAATGGAAGCTCACATAAGTAGAAAATAAAAAAAACCCAATTTTAATTAATTGTTCCTGTCCTTCTACAATCTGTTGCTTGAGGGAATGGCTGAAAATCAAATTCCTGTCCATTTCATTCAAGGGAGCCAAAAATAGGCAACATACAAATTCATAAATATCAACCATGGACCCAAGGTTAAATATATATATAATAAAAATATATAGAAAAATAAACATCAAGGAGGGGAATATGAAAGATAAAATACATTGGCCAACTCACAACATGACTTCTATTTACCACTTTCATCTGTATCATAATTCCAACCAAGGAATTATAATTAGTAACAGATCAATAGAAGAGGCTAATGGCACACAAGGCAATCAAACAATCACTTGGTATTCAATGGTTAATAGTTAACTATTTGAAGGCTAATACAGTTGCAGTCCCAGTTGTAATGTATGGCTGTGAAAGTTGGACCATAAGAAAGGCTGAGCGCAAAAGAATTGAGGCCTTTGAACTATGGTGGTGGAGAAGACTCCTGTGAGTCCCCTGGACTGCAAGGTGATCAAACCAGTTAGTCTTAGAGGAGATCAACCCTGACTGCTCTTTAGAAGGCCAGATCCTGAAGTTGAAACTCAAGTTCTTTGGCCACCTAATAAGAAGGAAGGACTCACTGGAGAAGAGCTTAATGCTGGGAAAGATTGAGGGCAATAGAAGAATGGGATGACAGAGAATGAGGTGGCTGGATGGAGTCATTGAAGCAGTAGGTGTGAGCTTAAATGGACTACAGAAGATGGTAGAGGACAGGAAGGCCTGGAGGAACGTTGTCCATGGTGTCGCGATGGGTCAGACATGACTTTGCAACTAACAACAACAACAACACAGAGATCTTAAGCAATGATCTTAAAACTACAATGAATTTAATGCAGGAAAGATGAAGAGGCATTACCAAACAAGTAAGCCAAGAGATTAACGGATGACTAGTTAACAAAGAGCACTTCAGTCATGAACAGTCTTGTGGTTCATACAAAAAACTAGGGCTGCAACACTCAACATCCTGGAGAAATAGGAAGACAAGGGGATACTTCAACTTAACAAGAAGTTATTTAGCTTCTCAATCAGTTAGGAAAGGGAAAGAAAGAGAGTTACCTGTCCTTGTCTGTGTGCAGGGAAGCAGGCTTGACTTCTTTTTGATAAAAAAAGAAAAAAAGGAGGGATAGAAAGAAAGAAATCCTTGTTTTTCCTCTGGATCAAAACAAATGAGAGACAAGTGGGAGAGGTGCTCGGTTGAGCAGGAATTGTTCTCTCTGTGATGGAAGCTGTCTTAGCTCCTTTTGAATAAAAACCACAAGAAGAGATGAGAGAGAGAAAATAACTGGCTCACTTGAGCAGGAACCTGCTCTCTCTGGTTGGATCGAGGGGCCATTTTTTAAATATTTTCCTCAGAGAAGTTAGCAAATTCCATAAAAGAAAAGCCATTCTCATTTCAGGATTCGGACAGGCATTATCGAATGTCAGACTGAAAAGACAAAAAATTGACTCGCGTGATTTCTTTTTCTTCTCTTTCTTGAACCGGAAAGGGAAAACAAGGAGGTTTTTAACATAAGAATCTTTGCTAAATCTGTGCTCTACTTAAGTGCTCAGATCATCAAAACCTGATGGAATTATGGATTATTCAGTGTTCCAAGATTCAATGCTTTTTATATGTTACATACAACATGTAATTTTTTTAAAAAAAGAAATAAACACATAGACATTATATTGTACATATAATATATGTAGTATTACCTAACCCAGTGGTGGTGAACCTATCGCATGCGTGCCAGAGGCGGTACTCAGAGCCCTCTCTGTGGGCACATGCGCCATGCTCCAGAGATGGCAACCGTCCCTCTTCAACCAGCCACCCACTAACTCACCGAGGTCCCACGTGGCCGGATGCATCCCAGCACGGCTGGTTTCCCTCCTCCCCACCCTGCCTTGTCTTGTCTTGCCTTACTCCACAGGACGAGCCTCCTGCCCACTGCCCCACCTGCTAGAGACCCCCTGGATCTCCCCCAACCCTGCCTGGCCCCCACAGGAATCCCTCCCCAGAAGCCAAATCGAGGTGATCACGCCCATCTTGGCCACACTCACCCAGTCTGCCATGACCACCACAGCCACGCCCACCCAGTAGGCCATGCCCACCCGGCACCCGGCGATGAATAAGTGGGTTTTGGGTTGCAGTTTGGGCACTCGGTCTCTAAAAGGTTCGCCATCCCTGACCTAACCTGTTCATTGGGTGGAGGAGACCTTTGTAATTGAAGTTCTGCCCACTTTTTGCATGTATTGGATGAACACAAAAGAGATGAGCTTCAATTATATGGCTGACCTCTTGACCTTTTTGACCCCTCCACTCCCCTCTCAGTCTTCCCTGACTACTTTTATGGCTCCTATTCTTAGAGGGTTTTTTTTTTTTTAAAATGCCTTCATGTCAGTCTCGACTCCTGATGACTGCTTAGACAACTTCCTGCAATTTTCTTGGTCAGATTTTTTTGCAAGTGGTTCGTTCTTGCCTTCTTCCCAGGGCTGAGAGAGAGGGACTGGCCTAAGGTCACCCAGCTGGCTTTGTGCTTAAGATGGGATTATAACTCACACAATCTCCTGGCTTCTTAACCACTATACCATACTGCCTGTCTTGCCCTGACTGGCTCATCTACCCTTAAGCAATACTTACAATTTTACAAGTTTTAACAGTGTTAAGGTTTATGTGATATTGGGGTGTGCTTAAGTCGTTAGAAGGTCTTGCCTGAAATTCAGTAACAAAGAGGCTTTCCTATGCTTTCATTAACTGGAATGGAGCCTCTCCTTTCAACTGCAGGCTACCATATCCAATTTATCTGACAGCTTCTCAACAATTCTCCTTGTTGTTTGGGAGATAGAAATCACCCAGTGACATCCAACAGGTCAAAGTTCTCTACCAGCGTGCAGGCAATGATGGGGTAAAGTGAAAGTTAATAAGTCAGGCTGCAATCAGGAATATTCAGTGCCCAGTGAGAGAATCTAGGGATAGTTTTCACTTGGGCTGAACTGATTAGTATTTGATGGACATGATAGGTTTCTAGCATTGCCTTACTTTCCAATTTATCTATTTAATTATCTATTTAATCTAGTTTAAATAGCTCTTGCTAGAAGATGAAAAAGTTTTTTTAAAAATATTTGTTTCAACTGTATTTTAAAAAAACCTAAATAAAATAAGTAATAAAAGAGATTGTCAATATATATAGTGACAGTGCATGAAATGAAAAAACATTAAAGCAGAATATTCTATAATTGTGAAGAATTTTATCCTTATTTTTTATCCTTATAATACACACACACACACACAAGTACATTTATAAGGATAATATATATATTATCGAGCTATTACTAGCATACCAGGCACTGAGACAACACAAGCAGTCATGCAGGGGGCCAGTACAGATAAACCATCAACCACCCCTTCCCTGTGCAAACGGGAAGATGAACGAGCCTAGCCATATACCAACAGGCACGCCAGCATGGCAAAGAGCTATGAGCATTGGAAATATGGAAACATGGACTGGACCTCTTACAAGGTCGAAGAGGAGACAGCAGATCAGCGCAGTCAACGCGATAAATATAACAGAGAGATTACCAACTGAAATAATTGCATTGCATGCTGACAGCACATCTGGACACGACAGTGGGAAGAGCGATCCCGCGGTGATGTTGGATAGCCATGTGTTGCAGGACAGATATGCCCGGTGGGTGGGGTGAGTGGGGGGAGGCGGAGCGGTGAAATTAAAGCGGGTGCCGGCCAGCGCAGCCAAATTAGGATCAATATAGCCAATTGCTGGTGGGGGGGGGGCGGATAGACCTGTGACACACTCAATAGCCAAACTGCTAACATCTAAAGGACTATAAAGATGAGCGTTCCCAGATGCTGGCTTACACTTTGACAACGTCAGCAGTTGCTGATGAAATTATATATTACCTTGAGTGTGCACCCTGTCAGCCCAAATATGGGAGAAAGAAATCTTCTTTCTTTTCTTTTCTTTTGCCTGTATCAGCTCAATCCAGAGCCATCCACAAGCAGCAGTCGCCAACTGCGACATCATTTTACATTTTTAGGTTGCTAACAAAGAATAATTAGAGGTTATAACAACTGCCTAACATGCAGATAGCCCAGGTTCGAATCTCAGAAGAGTAAATCTGGCTGAAGAGAGTTAAAGGAACTCGAAATAGCTATACCAGTTCTCTCTTTATTCTTTGTTAGCAACCTAAATATATATATATATATGTATATAATATTATCATATTATATCAGATCATATTATAAAAAGAGAAAAGGCATATGTAGTATAGTTCAGCATGATTTAGTCAGTGGTTTTCCTGCAAGAAATGACAAAAGGATTGCCAGAGAATATTGATATTTGCTTATTTATTTTTTATTTTTTTTACCTGTCAGATAAACCTAATGCAAACATCCTTACATTAAACCTTCCATTGTCCTGACATCCATCAGTCACCACTTTGTGTCCATTTTAATATAATTTAATGGCCTGTTAGAACTTTGCTGGTGGTGGTTCTCTGCCAAGAATCGCCATGAGGTGAGATGGTAGCAAACAAATTTAATAAACAAAACAAAATAAATAAATATGTAAAGTGTACAAACTCTGGCTGCCCAGAAACCAGCTAAACATATACCCCAGCTTTCTACTGTTCCATAAGAAGCTAGTTTTATGATAAGAGCACTTTTGGCAGTAAACAGTGTTTGTGGCTCCAGCTATGATTTTGTATACAGTATTTGAATTTTGCACAAGGATTGAGTACCATTTAGGTAGTGGTGGGAGATCAAATCAAATATCAGTGACTTAAATAATCCTTTAAGATTAAAAAATGGATTCAGAGCAGGGTTTTAACATTGGAGTATTTGATGACATTTGATTTCAGCATCTGTTTCTTTCTTTTAACAATTTATTTTATTATTTTGGGAGTTATCATTATGTATCCTTCGTCTTAATATATGCATGGTACATCCTTGAGAAAGCAATTGGAGAATTTTCATGCAACTTAAGTTACTTGCATGAATCGTATTGTGCTTCCCTAATCTAACTGCTGGCGGTTATCACCATATGAAATGTTCAAATGTTCACCAAAGGTTTGCCATTGTTCTTCTTTGAAATATTCTTGGCTATGTTAGTTAGTAAGTAATTTTGCAGTTAATATAAGCAGCAGCAAAGCAAAATGTAAAGGTCAAAAATATGTTTCCTTTATGAAAAAACACACACACTGAATGAATGATAATGATACAATTTTTTTCCAGCTCATCAGGATCTTTGCTAAGTGCCTCTGTTATTGTCAGATCACTTGTGTCTAACAAAGGCAGACTGCTTCATTAGCCTGCTCTATAGGACCTCACCTCCGGACCTTTCACTAATCTGTTGGCCCGCTCAATAGTCTTGTTAGTAGAATTGGCTTCTTCCTGGTAGCGGATTTTCTCAGCTCTAGCCATCTCAAAGGCGATAGGGAAGGCAGCCAGGTTTGTGTTTAGCTCCTTCAAACAGAAACAGCAAGAAACAAGTCTGGACATTTCAAGGATGTGGATGGAAATGTCAGTGCTTCCTTATTATATCAGAAAGTAAATCACCCCTCCCCCAGGAGAAAACAAAGCTGTAAACACGATTATTTTTACAAGTGTGCAAATATTTACAATAAACACTTCGATAAAGTCACTATTAAAAAAAACTCCAAACGTACAAGTATTTGATTTGCACCATTTGGACATGAAATATTGGCTTAGTCCCAAGTTAATACCTCCATGTTTTGCCAAAATCTATTGTTAACTCTGGTGCCAGTAAAAGCCCCAAAGTGTAGCACAGGCTCACATCCTAATTTATACTTGTTTTCAACTACCTCTTATGTACCTGGTTTGAATGAACCAGATATCTAGCCAGAAGAAAATCAGCTCTGCAGATGGCATTCTAGCCAGTCCTTGTTGACACAAAATAAAACAAAAAAAATGTTGATATTGAACACCCTCCCAATTTAAATCAAACCCAAAGGTATCCAGTACAAGTAGCTCTCAACTTAGAATAGAAGAGAATAACAGAGTTGGAAGGTACGTTGGAGGTCATCTAGTCCAACCCCCTGCTCAAGCAGGAAACCCTATACCATTTCAGACAAATGGCTGTCCAGTCTCTTCTTAAAAATTTCCAGTGTTGGAGCACTCACTGCTTCTGGAGTAGGTTGTTCCACTGATTAATTGTTCTAACTGTCAGGAAGTTTCTCCTTAGTTCTAGGTTGCTTCTCTCCTTGATTAGTTTCCATCCGTTGCTTCTTGTCCTGCCTTCAGGTACTTTGGAGAATAGCTTGACTCCCTCTTCTTTGTGGCAACCCCTGAGATATTGGAACACTGCTATTGTGTCCCCTCTCATCCTCTTCATTAGACTAGACATACCCAATGCTAGCAACCATTCTTTATATGTTTTAGCCTCCAGTCCCACTTACATCCATTTGTTTAGTGACTGTTTGACAATGGCACTGAAACTCAAAAGTGAATTAAAAACAGTTCTTGCACTTACAACCGTTGTAGCATTCCCACGTCACACGATCAAAGTTTGAGTGCTTGGCAGCTGGCATGTATTCATTATGGTTGCCGTTCCCAGGGTCATGTGATTGCCATTTGCAACCTTCCCAGTTGGTTTCCAGCAAGCGAAGTCGAGATTACATAACGACTGCATGATTCGCTTAATAACTGCAGTGATTTGCTTAATAATCATGGCAACATAGGTCGTAAAATTGGGCATGTCTCACTTAACCACTTTGCTTAACAATGGAAATTCTGGCCTCAATTGTGGTTGTGGGTCAAGGACTATTTGTACTGATTATTTGTAGATTAACATGCATTTGAAGATTATGTCTACTACACACAGGAAATGCAGACCAGATTCCACTGGTTCAAACACAATGGTTATATACAGTAATGGAGAACATCTTTTTCTCATGAGCACTAGAAGATTGTTTTGAGTTCCTCCTTGTAGACATGCTTAAGGTAAGTCAGGGAAACTCTTGATAAGCAGGAAATTCTTGATAATGTTGAATACAGAAAAACAATTCTGAATTGTCTGAGACCAGAAATAAAAAATGGGGAGGAGATTTTGGAGCCTCCTCTGAGAGTTTTGGGACTTTTCTGTATTAGTTTTATAAAGTGCAGGTATTTTTCTTTAACCATGGAAAAACCACATAGCAATATACAAGCACTGGAGCAACTGATTTGATAATGTTCAGATAAGCACAAGGATACACATGCTTTATACGGTTAGTATCAGATCAGTCCCTGTCAGAGAGGATCACACAAATATGGTAGCATCAGTGATTTTGCTCTAGTAATGATATATTCTAGAACTTTTGACTGGGTTGTAATTTTACATTTTCTAGTTTGGAACATTGGCACAACGCAACAACAGCAATGGACAATTTTTAAAAAACAAAGTTTTAGAAGAGATGTACAATATATTGTCAGGGAGGAAGAGTTCTGAATTAATCTAAGGTTGTTGTTGTTTTTTTAAAAAAGGAGAAACAAAGAAAGATGCATGGAAAGATGCCAGAAATAAAACTCCAGCATACTTTTGGCAGAGTTGTTTTGGGAACTTTACCTGGGGGATAAATAAGTGACGCAAGTGATTTCCTAAAGTGAAATATCAGCATGAAATATCAGCACACACAAAGAAGGAGATAAATGAAAAAGCATCTTCATCTTGAAGACAGTTTAACTTTATTCTTTTTGAGAGCTCAGTGAAAATTTTTACTTCATTTGATTTCTATTCCATAAAGTGATAAGTTAGATGGAGAGGCTTAATTTGAAGTGAGATAAGCTGGAGATCAAAAGATGCATGTTGCTCAATGAGCCAATGACATAAAGAAGGAATTATTCCCCATTGTGCTTTGTTCTTAAGTACACCTAATTCTCGACGTACAACAATTCATTTAGTGACCGTTTGTAGTTACAATGGCACTGAAAAAGATGATTTTTGACATTTTTCACACTTGAAGCATCCCCATGATCATGTAATCAAAATTTGGATGCTTGGCAACTGTCTCATATTTATGACAGTTACAGTGTCATGTGTTCACCTTTTGCAACCTTCTGACAAGCAAGGCGAATGGGGGAGCCAGATTCATGTAACAACCGTGTCACTAACTTAACTGTGATTTATTTAACAACTGTGGCAAGAAAGGTTATAAAATGGGGGAAAATTCAACAAATGTCTCACATAGCCATAGAAAGTTTGGGCTCAATTGTGGTTGTAAGTTGAGGACTACCTGTATATAGTAATGCCATCCTGATGGGAGGAGGAAAATAAATCAAGATGGAAATCACAGATTCACAATCAAGGCCCCACCCATTTGTACGTGTACATGACATTAACAGGGGTACAAAAGGAGCTGGGCTTCTATTGTGTAGTTGTAAATCATCCTTCACCTTATTGGCCTTCTCCAGCAAATGCATTTGCCTATATATTAAAGATACTATGATCTATTGATAGAAAAGAACATTTATAGCTCAGGGTTGAACTGTGGGGTCTTTGGTGCTTTCTGAGCTTGTTGGTTTTTTTACAGACATTTCATTACCCACCTGCACCAGTGCATTGATAATGTTACTTAGTTTGGTAATAAAACATCTGCAAGAAAACCCACAAGCTCAGAGAGCACCAAGCACCCCATAGTAAGACAACTCTTGGAATATTGCATCCAGTTTTTAGTTGCCATGACATAAAAAAGATGTTGAGACTCTAGAAAGAGTGCAAAGAAGAGCAACAAAGATGATCAGGGGACTGAAAGCTAAAACACATGAAGAACGGTTGCAGGAATTGGGTATGTCTAGTTTAATGAAAAGAAGAACTGGGGGTGACATGATAGCTGCACTGTTCCAATATCTCAGGGTTGCCACAAAGAAGAGGGAGTCAAGCTATTCTCCAAAGCACCTGAAGGCAGGACAAGAAGCAATGGATGGAAGCTGATCAAGGAGAGAACCAACCTAGAACTAAGGAGGCATTTCCTGACAATTATAACAATTAATCAGTGGAATGACTTGCCTCCAGATGTTGTGGGTGCTCCAACATTGGAGGTTTTTAAGAAGAGATTGGACAATTATTTGTCTGAAATAGTATAGGGTTTCCTGCTTGAGCAGGGGGTTGGGCTTCCAAGGTCCCTTCCAACTCTTTGATGTCAAAGATATTCTCTGAATGGTATATACAGGCCACTTTCTCTTAAACCTTCAGACCAGAGCAATACATGTATTATATTAAATCATGTCTACATGTATGAATTCACTCTCCTCAGAAGTGGGCGGAGATTTCTATATTTTAATCTTTATGGTATTCTTCAGTTACATTGACCACTGGAAAGCATCACATGAGCAGTTTTATCCTTTATTGGGACTCTACGGACATGAGTAACCAGATGTCACCTTCTATGGAGAACTGATCACATGAACTTTCAGATGTTATTCTAAGAGTTTGAAGATAAATGTTTTAAATTCCTAGCGCAGACAAAGGGATAATTCACAGTTCTGTGATAAAACATTTAACTTTTTCTGGCTTTTCTGAATATTTACATATTTGAATGTATCACATACAGGTCAGTCTGTATGTGAAAGTTTGCCTTTGAATCCTAACAGTGGTTAGAATGCAGTATTGCAGGCTAACTCTGCCCACAGTTTCAAGTTTGATCCTGACAGGGTTCAAGATTGATTCAGTTTTCCATCCTTCCGAGGTTAGTAAAATGAGGACCCAGTTTGTTGGGCGCAATATGCTGATATTGTAACCCACCCAGAGAGTGCTGTATCCTGCACTTTGGGGCAGGATATAAGTCTAAATCTATTTAGACATAAATACTAAATACTATTGCTTAAAGCCCAATATCTCTCTTACATAGATTGCCTACATTTTAGTGCTTTCTTTTTAAAAAAAACTTCTACCAAGAGAATAATTAATCTTCTTCATTGGGTATAAACCCTATTGAGCACAACAGGATTTATTTCTAAGCAGATATGTACTGTGGAGTATAGGATTTCTATTAGTTAACCTACTGGACCATTTTTTCCTTCCTTTCCCAAATAACCAATAAGACATGTCTCTTTCCTTGCAGTCTGTGCATATCAATATGATTAATTTTTTAAGTGCCAAAATTTCTCTCTCTCTCTTTTAAAGCATTGCCCTTTTCAAAACAAGGGGAAATTCTGTATAGTTTCAGTGCCACCATGATCAAACAGTGTCACATCACTATGGAAATTGGTGCCCAGGCCAAGAATACAGATCAGCTTTAATTGTGCAATGCCTTATTGCTGGTGCATGTCAATCAGAACCTATGAATTGAGAAAAATTTGCTCTGTTCATTCTGTTAAATGATGTATCCAATTAAACCTGTTAGAATTCATGATCTTCAGTCAAGGTTAAATGAAAGTAGTTACTCCTGTCAGCTAGGTGATTAAATGCTGCCTACATCAGGCACATTTATGTGCAAAATTAAAATTTTGGTATAAAGCATGAATCTTTATGCATGCCAGTTAATTATCTTGTAGCTCCTTCCACTTATTAAATGTCCACTGCATTTCTTCTTAATCATTAGCTTCCTTTCAAAACTTGTTCCACACTCTAGTTGGACCAAATTTCAGTGTTTAAATGAAATGCTGTATAAATGAAAACTTCTTCTTTTCAGAGATTTGGCTGTTGCTATGTTACTGGAAGACAATCATCATTAAGAGTGTGTGAATCCCCCCCCCCTCCAGTCATTATGCAAAAGATCTATTTGTGTTACACACGGGATTCTGAGCCACAGTGATAGGAATCCCTTGTGCTAAAGCTGCCTTGGTGGTCATTTCTGCTTCTCTTTAAACCTATCTGGAGTTTTTACTTACCAGCCAAGAACCAAGGTAGTAACGTTCAGTGCTACAATACAACAATCAGCCTGGTAACAATAGGGTAAAATGCTCTTTACCAACGCTGTCTGCCAATAGAACAGATGAAACAACCGCCCAGTTTTTAATTTTGCAAAGGAAGGAAAAGGGTCAGGGTTTGCAAAAACGGTGTGTTGGTGTGAACTGTTTTGGGGGATTTCACAGTCAAATTTAACTTGTTTTAACATTTTAAATTGCAAATTGCCTTGAAGGCCCTTTTCTGGGCCAAAAGGCAGTTCGTTATTTATCAGAACACTATTACAGAAACAACGGGGAAGTTATCTTCCTTTGAAACAGGATTATTTCTGGAATTTGAAGCTCTGACAATGATGTGTTCTTGCATTCCTCTTGGATCAGTGGTTAAGAAAAATAATAGAAAGGATCATCCTCAGTATAATATGCATTAATAGTTTTCTACATATTAAATACATGGATACATATTTAGCTCTATAAAACCGCCTGTATCCAACAGACGACAGAATCGCTTTCTGTTCAGACTAACAAAAATGAGACTAAAATCCCAATTTGAGACAAAGCATTTGATGATGAGAAGAACAATATCCAGAATTGGTATTAAGAAAGGTAGTGTCAACCCTACACGATAGAACAGACTAAGAAATCTATGCCATGTACTACTGGTGGCACAGTGGTTAGAACAGTGGTTCTCAACCTGTGGGTCAGGACCCCATTTGGGGTCAAAAGACCATTTCACGGGGGTCGCTAAACAAGGCTGTCCGCCATTTTTTCCCCCTGGCACCCGGTGATGTATAAGTGGTTGGGGGTCACCACAACATGGGGAACTGTATTATGGGGTCACTGCATTAGAAAGGTTGAGAACCACTGGGTTAGAATGTAATATTGCAGGCTGACTCTGCCTACTGCCAGGAGTTTGATTCTGACTGTCTGAAGATTGACCCAGCTTTCCATCCTTCCGAGTGTGGGAAGTCAGCCCCCCCCCTAGAGAAGGAAATATTAAAAGGGCAGATCCTCAAAGGATCTTAAAGAAGCAGAAAAGCATGCTCAGTTTTTTTACTAGCCCCAATCTCCCTCCCCCAAGCAGAAACCAGCTCTGTAGAAATGCAGATGTAAATAATCCAGGAAGATTGGAGGTCCCCAGCTAGAAGATTAAGAAGACAAAGACACCTAAAATCTACATACCCCACCCAAACTGTAAGACAGGACATAATTAAGACAGTAAGACAGTATTAACCCACAGATGCCAAAGGGACACAGGTCAAAATACATGACACAGGAAATACGAAACCTCAAAGAGGAACAGGAAACAACCTCAAGAGCCCCAGAGGATATAAAAACCTACATGTACTTCTCTCTTTTTCTTCCAGAGCCATCTTTCTGTCTGGCTCTCCTCTTCAATAAACTGCAACCATCTTTCTAAAGCAGTCGCCATGTTGTTTATTCCCGGCTTGGACTGAATCATGATGAAGACTTTTCCTTCAACACGAGGTTGGCAAAATGAGATTTTTATTGGGAGCAATATGCTGACTCTGTAAATCTCACAGAGAGGGCTGTAAAGCACTGTGGAGTGGTATATAAGTCTAAGTACTATTGCTATCGCTACCTTATTTTTGTAATAAGTAGAATAACAGTCTCTTGTAAGTCTGAAGGTACCTCCCCCTCCCTTCCTTTATCTTCATGTGAACTAGGAAGGGGCTTGTCTGAGATGTTATTTTCTTAGATTATTTTCTTAGCTCGGTTAAGGCCGCTCTTATCGGACCATTGTCTTCATAGTGGCTCTTGCTTCTTTCAAGGCCATTTTCTTGGTCCTCTACATGTAGCCACAGTGCAGTGTCTTGTCATTCAACTGAGATACATTATGTTAATATTAAGAACAACAAAGAAACATGTTAGCAGGCATGTGTTTGTCGTCTGTTTCTTCTCAACGCAGAAGTCCTGTTATTGGTATTCTGGTTATTTTTGTAAACATACTTCCATGAATAAGTCTAGCCTCCATGTGTACTGAACAACTGAATTTCTTCCATTGTATTTTGCCGCCCCAAATAACAAGATGGTGCTTCTGACATTCCATGCACAAAGTCAACTAGACTGACAATAGACATTCCTGCAGAACCCGGGTCAGGATATGACATTGCAATACTAAGAAGGGGCAACCTAAAAAGTCCAATCTAGATTACCTATTGCAAACAGGTCCAAAAGTAGAAGGCTCAGTAAAGAACATAAGAGCAATTTTCATTTTGACTATTGTATCAGAACCATGTGGGTTGGCCATTACTTCAATTCATCTAGTGACAAAGATGGGGAAAACCAGAGCATTCCCACATTTTGGGTGGTCTTTCATTTAGTCCCTTCAACTTCAACATAATTTTTCTCTTTATCTCAATTATTGAAAAATAGACATCTTAAAAATGGGGATGTGGCAGGTTCAGCAGGTATGGAGGGGGTGCTAAGTTCATAAATTAATAAATAATTATTAAAAAGTTCACTTAACTACAGACCCTTTAATTACTCACTTCCTTTCCAATAGGGCTTGATGAGTATAAAGAAGTTTGATTGGAATCCTCAAGCCCAAAAAAGAAAAGTGGTGGGAAAAAAGGGGAGGGTAGAAAAAGGGAGAAAAAGAGCTAAAAATAGTGTTAATAATCAGACAATGAAACATGAATTCGTATGGTCCGGAACTGTCTTCACTTTTTACGTATCTTTAGGATAGTTTATTAAATAGTTTATTAAATCCAGGATCAATTGCGGCCTGTAAAAGATGCATATGAACTTGACTGTATGTCTAGAATGACTACATTTTTTAAATTGATGTGTTCACATATTAACGGTATACATATTTCTAAGCAAATAAACTTAAATAAAATCCGGCAATACTAAGAGAATAAGAAAAAATCCAAATTGTCACTTATATTCACTCTGTTTTTCTCTTTTTCTTTGCTCTTCTCACATATAGTTCTTCAGAAATGATAATACTGAAAAATAACCAAAAACCCTTGGAAATATCATTAACATTACAGCTGAGTGATCAGGTTATTGGATAAAATTCTAGAAAATCAATACCTATATTAAGAAACTATGTCTTGGAAAATGGGGGTGGGGGTGGGGGTGGGGGTGGGGGGAGAAGAAGAGGAAAACTCTTGAATGTTCATTGTTCCGTAATGCTAGTTCTTGTGTGAAGCTAAATTGTGAAATCATAACTAGAATGAAATGCTCACTTGCAGGTAGATTTTATCCTTTATTTCTGTAACTTCAATAAAAGCAGAAAGGTTAAAAAAACCCCGTTGTACTTTGTTATTCCTTACCAAACAAATTAGGTCCTAACTCATATTTGCTACTTGTTATCTGTAACTGCATTTGCTGCCTATTATGTCAAATAATAATAGGATTGTCCTGTAATAGCAAAACGTTGTTTTTTTAAAAAATGTGTTCGGTTCTTACACAGAGAAATATGTTGCTGAAATTAGCTGCTAATGGCTGGGTAAAATGGCAATTTAGACTACATGAAGCAACGATAACATTTTGACTAGTGCTTCAAGCAAAAGAGCATCAAATTTTTTAAATTTTTTTTTTTAAAAAAAGATGCTTTAATGATGAATAAAGCAGCCCTGCTTTATTCACAGAATGTTATTGAGGATCAGGACACCACCGTTTTCTTTCCGTAGCACTCTAGGGCAGCGGTTCTCAACCTATGGGTCGCGACCCCATTTGGGGTCGAACGACCATTTCACGGGGGTTGCCAAACAACACAGTCCGCCCTTTTTTTCCCCTTTTCCTTAGCTGTGCTACTCCCTTTTATTCTATTGGCTTTTGAAAGCCAATAGAATAGACTCTCTTGAATAGAGTCTAATTCTATTGGCTTTCAAAAGCCAATAGGAATTGTCCAGGCTGTCTCTGCCCTGCTGAGCCCGCCAAAAGTCCCATTCTGCAAACGGTGCTGCAAGTTGTCTGCAGTGAAGGCGAGCTGTCTGGAAGTTTCCACCCCTCCCTGCTGAGCAACTACTAAAAATGTAAGTAAAAGAGGGCCAGGGGTGGGAGGTGGGAGGCCAGTGGGCACAGGGAGGGTTGCTGGCGCGTGTGGGGCCTGGCGGGTGCCTTACCTCCCTTGGGCTGGGCCAGCTGGTGGCCCAGCCGGTGGTCGGCCTGCGCTGTCTCTGCCGCTTGCCAGCTACGCCTCCGCTGGCACAGGGGGCAGCACCACGCATGCGCGGTGCTCCCAGGCAGGGAAAGTCCTCGACTTACGACTGGTTGGGTAGTCCTCGACTTATGACCAGTTGGGGTCGCGGCATTAAAAAGGTTGAGAACCACTGGTTTAGGTAGTGCTCTAAAAATTCAACTTGGATCTTGAAATGAAACTATATAGCAAGGCACTTTTCGTTGAGTCTTTCTTGCAGTCCTTGTTGTCAATTCTCACAGAACTTCAAAGCAGATTATCGGAACTCAGGGGAGGAAGAGGATGTCTTGACCAAATTGCACCTACCCTTTCAGTCAGTGGAAGTATTTCATGAAGAGTTTTCAGATGTTAGGTTCAGATGTAGGACTTATCTCAGGAAATCTGTACCCTCGTCTCTCTTTGGAAAAAGAGGTCATCTATCAAAAATTAGACAGAATGAAACTTTAACAGTTGAGATTATACAAGATGATGTCTACTCTCAGTACAGCATTTTTCTAGAGAAGCTTGAGTTGTAGCTCCCAAAACTCCCATGTGATATTCCGATGGAGAATTCTGCAATTGTCATCCCTTTAGGTTACATAGAGAGGGCATCTGGTTGTAGAAGACTGGTAGAATCATTTCAATTATCTGTCAGTAAGGACAACCCTGATGCTTGCACAAAAGATAAAGGATATTGTTGTGTTCTGGGCCTGATGAGGAAACTCAGCAGGCCCAGAATTGTTGCAAATGGGCCCGGGCATTCTAAAGGCTGCCCGGGACCAGACAGAGCAGCGCCAGTCTTGTGCGCATGTGCAAGGCGCGAAGAAAGAAGTCTTATTGGTTCACTCTGTCCGGGGTTCAAGCCCTATAAAAGGCCTGCGTGCCTTTTGCTTCTTTGCTTGGAGTTGGAGTAGGAGAATAAAGCATTGATTATTGCAACCATGTCTCTTCATCATTCGCAAGCGAACGGAGAACACAACAGATATTATGAATGGAAAATAAATTGCAATTTTTTAAAAAAAAGAATCAGCCCTTACATACATCTTTTGGTGATGCTCGTGCAATAGAAGAACAGATTGATAAAGTACAGAAAGAATGCTAAATATGCATCATGAGAAACAGTGAAAAATTAAGTATTGTAACTTACATTAATTACATTCCAGTAAGATAAATAGGGTGCTCATCTTTAATGAGCATATACACCTTTGTCTAAGTTTCACGTCCACCTGTGATAAATGTGCTGATGGTGATAAAATATATCACAGCAGCATCAGAATTAACAGCTCACTAATAGATTGACATATGAGTACAGCTAAAATGTTTAATCATAAACATAGCACCACACCTAACTGCAATTCCTCTGTTCAAGGAATTGAACTGCATTTTAATGCATTTAGTCAACACAAGCCAAAATAAAAATATGTCATTACTTGTAACTACGCTGCACTTAAAATCACATCTGGAGGCAAGTATAGTTTATGGAATTATGATCTGAAAGAAGCATGACAATTTTTTTAGTTTTAAAAAAGATGCTTCTTTGGGGCAGCCCAAAGCACACCTTGATTCATCCAAATGACATAGGCATAGGATTAAGAAGTACTGAGAATAATTTTAGCCATTTTAGTGGATTATGATAATAGTGCATGGGAAACATTTGGGGCAGTGGATAAAGATCAAGATCTGAATACATTTTTGTTTATGTTGAATGAGACCTGGTGGGCAACGGTATCTGTACAATTTTACTGGAAACATCCAGAACAAATAGCAATAGTGCTTAGACTTATATACTGCTTCACAGTGCTTTACAATCCTCTCTAAGCGGTTTACAGAGTCACCATCTTGCCCCCGACAATCTGGCTCTTCATTCTACCAACTATCGAAAGGATGGAAGGCTGAATCAACCTTGAGCCTGGTGAGATTCGAACTGCCAAACTGCTGGCAGACGGCATTCAGCAGAAGCAGCCTGCAATACTGCCTTCTAACCAGTACACCACCACAGCTCTTCAGCCAGGTAGTCCTCAGCATATGATTAGGACACGAAGCAATGCAGTTGTTAAGTGAGTCACACCCAATTTGATGAACGTTTTTTTGCTGTTAAGCAAGTCACATGGTTGTTAAATAAAGCCAGCTTCCATCATTGACTTATACCAGTGGTGGCGAACCTATGGCACGGGTGCCAGAGGCGGCACTCGGAGCCCTCTCTGAGGGCACACATGCCGTTGCCCCAGCCTTGCCTCCCCCCACGACCCCCTCCTCTCAGCCCCCTGAAGGAGAGTCGCCCTTGAGTGTGGCCCACACGGAGCAGCGCAGCCATGACAGCCATGACAGCAGCGCAGGACATGACAGCCAGGCAGCACAGACAAGACTCTACCCTCATACCCCATCATGCAGTCGATGCTGCAGGGCGCGGGCAGAAGGTGTGGCCGCCATAGCACTGCTGGGCTGCCTGGGCGATCTGCAGCGGGCCCTGGAGGCGGTGAGTGGTCCTGTGGGCAGGCGGGGCAGGGGATGGGGGGCAGAGTGGGGGCAGGGCAGGGGGGGTGGAGTGGAGTGGGGGCGGGGCCAGTTTTTGGGCACTCGGTCTCTAAAAGGTTCGCCATCACTGACTTATACTTATATACAAAGAAATATATAACTAAAAGGAGTGTTGTACTAGAACCGTCAGAACTCTCAGGCCTTAGGTCTTGTCGTTCTACCCATTTAGAGCTTGACCCTTTATAATAATTACATTACGAATCTATCAATGGAAATGATATGGTTTTTCAGTCATTTAATCTTCCTTTGGGCCCTCAGAACTTGTGCGGGGTTCAGGGGAAGAAGCACAAGTGGATTCCCTTAACTAATATCCTTAACACCTTTTCCTTTCCAGGCGATGGCCCAATTCCCCGGTTTGGGAGGGGTGGAAGGGAAGGAGCCTGCTGGAAGTTGGCAATCTCAAGCCTGCGCCTGAATGGAAGCATCTTTCAGGTCAAAGATTTATACTTGCAGCCAGGCAGGCAGTCATCTGAAAAAGAATTTCCCAAGGTTCCCATTAATATTAGCAAATCTATAGTGTTGTTTCCTGATACAGCCTGTGGAACATCTCTGGGTATTAGATATGACCTTTCTCAGTAGACTTGTTCTTTGATCTCAAACAAGTCTTTGGGGTAATCTAGCAATTTGCTAACAAAGCTCAAAAAAAAAAAAAAAATCAACCCCCCCTTCATTGTACACACACACATTATGCAAATAGTCTGTGTCTCACTGGAAGACATTATTGAGATATACTTTGCAGTTTTAACTACGGTACCTTGGTTTGCCAGAGAGCTGGGACTCTATTTGTACAGTGTGGATCACTGGAAATGTCCTTTGTATTGACCTGGTGGCTAAGCTGCCTTAGGCCAAGAGGAAAACTTCAGCAGGTGCATGAAATACTAAAGAAGAGGAAGGCAACTTTATTTTAATAATAATAGTAATAATAAAGTTGGAAGGGACCTTGGAGGTCATCTAGTTCAACCCCCTGCTCAGGCAGAAAACCTTATACCATTTCAGACAAATGGCTGTCCAGCCTCTTCTTAAAAATCTCCAGTGTTGGAGCATTCACTGCTTCTGGAGGCAGGTTGTTCCACTGGTTAATTGTTCTAACTGTCAGGAAGTTTCTCCTTAGTTCTAGGTCGCTTCTCTCTTTGGTTAGTTTCTAGCCATTGCTTCTTGTCCTGCCTTCAGGGGCTTTGGAGAATAGCTTGACTCCCTCTTCTTTCATCTTTTGTTCCCAATTTCTAAGGGCAATAGTGGGCATGATGGTGCCATAATGGTGTCACAGAGTAGATAAGGCTCACACTGGAGTTTATTTTTTTCCCCCAAAGGTGAAGCTGATTGTCTGCTAAGTCTTTGGGATGCTTGTTTTTACTTTTGTGAGTTAGTTTCATTTTTTTTAAAATGAAAAATGAGACATCCCCAGAATCAGGGATTTGCTACCCAATTTTAGCAAGGCTGTCTTGGAGAAACTCAGAGTTACCTGCCATCCACAGATCAGCTTTCATTGGTCCAAAGTCTCTGTTTATACAATATGATTCTAATACAAAATGAATCATCTCTACCTGTTAACTTATTTTTCCAAAACCATTTGTGCATTTGCTAACTGTACGAACGGAACTTCTATTTATTTATCCTTCAGCTGCAGTGAAGGTAATTTGCTCATGAAATATTGAAATTTGCAATAGATGAAGTCTACCTGAAAACATTTTTTTTCCTGTTGGGACATTTAGGAGGTTGCCGGATCAGGTGTGAGGTTAAGCACACAGATCTGAGTCAAATACAAATTGCAAGAATGTATGTACGTATGCATAAAGCATTTGTGAATTTCATTTGGATATGTTGGCAGTGCAATGTAGTGCCACAGAAATTTTTTAAAAGTAATTGGGCTAATGGGTTTCTGTTAATTCATTTAAGAAAAGAGTCACACAATTTGTACTGCTCTCCGTTGCTAGCTTTCTCACTTCCAATTTGTCAGTCTTCAACATCTGTCTTCTCTCTGTGTCTTTCTTCTCCACCCAGTGCAAGGGGACAGAACTTCCAAACAAGATGGCATAACATTGCTGTAGATTGCTTAGGACAATGTTGATGGTTAATCAGCAGTGAACATGATGAACGATGCAGTGTAATAGCTGCATAATGTATGGTTAGCTCAGTCCCCGGGTTTTCTTTCAAAAAAAGCATAGCTTTCCAAAAATAGTCACCTCATTATCAGAATTTAAGTATATCTAATAATAATTATAAACCTTCTTCAGCTGCTCACCTGAACTTTCAAATGAGGGCGAGAGGCTGGAATGCACATGGTAGTCTTGCCTCCTACTCTTTCCAACCTTCACACATTCAGCCAGAAGGCCTAAGGGGGAGCTTTACTCCCAATCAAGCAGTCAGGAATACCAATTCTCTGCAGACCTCCTTGGCAGAACCGGTGGGAAGTGGAGAGAGAGAGAGCACAGAGGACAGGCCTTGTGCGCAGTCCTGTCCTGCAACCAGTTTCAAGCATTTGTGCGCCTGTCAAAGGTTATCAGGCACGCCACCAACTTGCAATTATCGTGTTGGACAGTGGTGGGATTCAGCCAGTTTGCACCAGTTCAGCAGAGGTAGCTAATTTTTTGTTGCCCAGGCCCAGAATGGACTTCCGGAAGCGGCATCCACACAGAAAACTGGTTGTTCACATATTTGAATCCCACCACTGCATTTGATTCACAAAGCAGACCATAGCTCCACCTGCCTTGTAGTTTGATCTGCCACATTGAACTAGTGATGGACAGGCCACATATCCCTGCAATGCTCCATTTGGTCTGGGGAATTCCAATTTGCATATAATTTGGACCGAAATATTATTTCCTCCTGCATACCTGAGAAGGATGAGAAATATGCTAGTGATAGAAATTTCTGATCGGGACAAAAAATGATCTTGTTAGTAGATGACATTGTAAAAGATTACACAAATTCTTGGGCAAGAGATTGCAAAACGGCTTTTCCAAGTAAAGGACAATTGTAGTTGTCCTTTTTCTCTGTAACGACCTTTTAAAAGTTTTTTTTTTTTTAAAAATTCTAGTCTTGAATATGTGTCAGTGTACCATTTGTATCTCTTAGTCCAGTGGTTCTCAACCTTTTATTCACCACGGACCCCCTTTAAATACCTTTATGGCCACAGATCATGGCTACAGACCGCCAAGACTTAAGTCAAGATTTAAATCATAACATTTTTTTTTGCCTTTGGGGACCCCCTGTGATGATATCACACTTCCCCAGGGGTCTGCAGACAGGTTGAGAACCACTGTTGATGGGATTGAGGTTGAGAACCCACTGTTGATGGGATGCTGTTAGCCTTGCGACATAGTTCAGACAAAAAACAGTTCCAGGAGCGCTAGCTCTATTTTTACTGTAAGGTTACCTTAACAGAATCTTGCAAGTCTGAAAGGGCCCCTCCAATCCCTCACTTTTATTCTCCAGAAACCTAGGAAGTATTTCTTCTGAGACACTTTCACTACTTTTCTTCCTTTGGCCTCTAATTTTAATTATCATACTATTGTCTATGCCAGGGGTCTTCAAACTTGGCCCTTTTATGACTTGTGGACTTCAACCCCCATAATTCCTCAGCCAGCATGTCTGGATGAGGAATTCTGGGAGTTGAAGTCCGCAAGTCATAAAGGGGCCAAGTTTGAAGACCCCTGATCTGTGCTGTGGGCTTTCTTCCTGTCTCCGGAGGTCATTCCCATATATGGATGCAGATAACAGTATTATTGGCTTTCAAGGTTATTTCTAAATTTGATAGTTTGAAACTACGTGGACGTGCATTCAAGAACATCCTGCCACAGTTATTCCAATGATGGGATAGAGCTTACATATATGGCGAATCTGTTAAGATATATGCAGTCATTATATATTTCCTTTTGGAGTAAGCAAAACCACAGAAAAACATGAACATGTGTGAAAATAACAATATGAGAAACTCCCCCAAAGCCAAATCTTGTTATAGACTATCTAAGGGTCAAATCACAGATGAGAAGAACTGATTCACTTTCCCAGTTTTTGTTTAATCTTAAAACAGCCTTAAATAACTTCTATTTGGATCCCAGACATTTAGCATTTTGTCCTCGTATGTTTTTTTAAAAAAATCAAAATCTTTCCCCCCTCAAATTGCTATTAATTGAGCAGAGAAAAAGAAAGTGCATAATGTAAGCATCCCTATTTTTATGTTAGAAGACTAATAGCCGATTCCCTTGTCTGGTCCAATAATAACAACTCAAAACTACAATATAACAGTAGGCACAGCCTAGATTATAGACTGAAAACACTAAAGGTTATTTTGAGGCATTTTGATGTTTCTATCCTTCCTTTCTCGATATATTACTCTTTAGGTTTGTAAGGGTTGTACTAATGTTGAAGAAGCATAATTTGAGAAAATGTCCTGTATGAAGCGAACCATTATGTATTTCCTTTGACAGCGTGTCAAAAGTTTTGAATTACTTCAATAATTTCCTGAAGGTCTTTGAAAAACGCCTTTATTTATGGCATTTTCCTCATATTTCTGACTAGAGAACAAAATACAGCAGCCAAAAGATACCTACAAAAGACGAAGATGTTACAAGGTGAGTTCTCTTTTCCTGACTTTTTAAGTGTTCCCCTTTTGTTCCTTTGGACCCCCATTCCTTGGAGGCAGAAGGAAGAGAGTGGCACTTATTCCATTTGTTATAAGAACAGGTGGGGGTGGAAACAAGCTTAGCTCACCTTTGCTGAAATAAAAATGAAAGATCAAACATAAATAAACAATTAGAACGTCAAAGATAAATGTTTCCTATGAAGGAAACAAACTTCCTTGACAGTGGCAAAGATAAATACGTATGTATTTTTTTTTTCTATTGTTGAGTGCATAAAGTGTTCATAATAGAAGGAGTTCATGATGCACTGTCTCCTCTTGATTCATTCATCTTAGGAACTATCAGCAAGTATCCAACCTACCATTCCTTGGGCATGTTATAATTATAGAGTATTCAGGACAAGTCAAATTATCTTTCAGTCAAAGTTCGGGCCAAAGAATGGAATCAATACAGCGTTGGTTGCTTTTGCAGATAACCTGCTGCAGGACATGGAAAGAAGTGGTCATTTCTCCTGGTCTTGTTAATGGCATTTAATACATTGACCAAGATATCCTTTTGGACTGTTGCAAAGGTTCTGGATTGGATGCACTTTTGGCCATAATTCCATAATTCCCCAGGGGTTGGCTTTCTCTCCCTTTTATTTAATATTTATGAGAAACTGTTGGAAGAGATTGCATTTGGTTCAGGGTCTAGTATCATGCATATACTATGATATCCAGCTTTACATCTTGATCCTACTATGGAAATTCTGATCTACTTCCTGAAGTCGATGAAGGACTAGATGGGGCAAAGCAAATAGGAAGTGAATGACCATGGAGTTATTGCTGGAGCCAAAGCTTTCTGGCTCCATGAGGATTCCATCTATTGTTCTTGACATGGTTGCGTTTCCCCTAAAAAGGATGGAATACAAACAGGGATTTTCCTGAATTCAAGTCTTCTGCTGGAGTAACAGGTATGGAAAACTGTGGCCTAGAGAACCTTTGGCTATGTTCAACAGGTCTGTCGGTTGTATTTCTTCCTGCTCTCAAGGTGCTGAAAACACTGATTCCTGTCTGTTACCTTCTGATAGGCTCCTGCTATTTGCTCTAAGTGAGGCTGCTCCTTATGAGTTAAAAATGATAGCTGACACAGAATCCCGCCATTTGCCTGCTGCTGATCAGTGCTAGATGACTTTGATGCTCTCTGAGCTTGCTTGTTTTCTTGAAGACATTTCATTACCAAACCAGGTAACATCTTCAGCACTGAAAGATGCTTCAGTGCTGAAGATGTTACCTAGTTTGGCAATGAAACATCTGCAGGAAAACAACCAGGCTCAAAGAGCACCAAGGACTCCACAATTCAACCTTGAATTACAAATATTATCTTCTAGTACTAGGTAAAATAAATCCTATTCTTATAAAGTTGCATAAATTGCCAGTCAGGCTTCCAGACTGAATTAAAGATGATGTATGTTATCTCGGTTCTGGGCCCTTGTCACATTGAACCCCATTTGTTCTAGGCAGAACCTAGAACTGTATGCTTTATGTGACCTAGCAGTAGCTGTTTCTCACCTTCAATTTTTCTGTCCCCTGTCCAAGTTTGCTAATAAGAACTCATTATCTTTGTTTCTCTGATGAAGTTCTATTTCCTGACAGGCAAGTTGAGGCTCCAGATCTACAGAATGCAATAGGAATAATCGGGTAATTAAGTTTTAGCAAGATTTAAATGATATTTAAAGCAACCGCTTAAATGGAGTCATTGCCTTGGGCTTTGTTGTACGCTCGTATAATTATTTCCCGTCCTCCAGAGACTGTATAATTACATTTCTGTATTTATAAAAAGATTATCTTTGAAGGCACCAATATGATTTTACACTCTGTTGACTAGCATGTGAATAGGGAGGTCAGAAATGTCACCCAATAAAAGAAAAGTTCTGAGCCATTTTCAGAGCTCTTAAAGTGTCGTTGTCGATGCTGCTATGGGTTTTATTGTGGAAAACGCTGTGCTCTATGTGTTAAATTAGAGAATCTCCACACAAGAGCTTTTCTTTGCTTCAGGCCTGGCTCTAGACCAAACTGAACTCATGACTGATTCTGATTTGGAGAGCCAAATCAATTTACTGCCTCTACAGTTTGTACAAAACAGTAGCAAAAGAAAGCGTCTCCGTGGAAACGTTGCAGCTCTGCAGAACGAGTGGACAATCTGTCGTCCCATTGATATCAACCTATTTTTGAAATTCTGCTTACTTCCATAGAAAGTCTTAAGAATAAAGCATCCTGTATCTCAGTTGTGCTCTTCTAACAGCAAAAAAACCGTGGCCTTGCCCATTATGGATCGTTTGTGAAATGGTAGCTTCCATCTTTGTCTGTCCAATACTTCCCTCTGCCTTTTTACATTTGAGGAGAGGAACTAGAAAACCAGGGATATCGACCGAAGAGAATATTGGTAGCTCTGGGTTAAACTGTGTGGTACTTGGTGCTCTCTGAGCTTGGTGGATTTTTTTGCATTACCAAACTAGGTAAAATCATTAGTGCCTGATGATGTTACCTACTTTGGTAATGAAACGTCTGCAAGAAAACCACTAAGCTCAGAGAGCCTCAAGGACCCTCACAACCAGGAATGTATAATTTGTTTCAGTGTGGTCATCAGAATCTCACTTATTTCAGGGATAGGCATTTTTTTTAGTACCTAATCTTTGAAGGGGAAGATAAGGATTGAGGGGTTAAAAGTGAGTGAGGCCATATTACATATTTGAGCAAGAGATTTAAGGATCTTTTAAAAACTATTTTAAAATTGTGACTACAGTATAGTTTTCATTAGTTTCCTAGCTCACAATGGAGGAAAAACTATCATAACAGAAACTTCTCCCAAGTTTTGGTTCTCTTCTTCTTCTTTTTAAATTTATACTTATTTTGATTTTTTTTTTTTTGCAGCTTTAGTTATTACTATGAAATAGTTTGTTCAAAAAGACCAAGAGTAGCACATGGGCTGTGAGTGCTACATGTTGCCATTCCTTATCTGACTGTCATCAGAGGAAGGTTTAATTACTAACTCAACGGTATCCAATATACATCCTCATATTTTCTCCCCATAAGGGAATGAGTATGGCTGCAACTCACTCTGTCTCTGATATAAATGATTCTACCAGGAGAATCTACAAGGGCAATTTGGAAATATACCTCCATTTGTTTATCAATGATAGACACTCACAGATACAGAACTTTTATTATACACATCCGAAAACTACAGCATTGCATTACTTTTCGACATAATCGCCATTCTAATGAGACACTTGTCATAACATCTTACAAGGTTTGAAATTCCTTATTAGTAGTCGCTTGGCGCCAAATCTGGGCTATGGGAGGATGATCGAAAACATCCCAACAGAAGTTCTTGGGTGCATCTAGCGGTGTGCGGGCAAGCATTATCGTGAACCAACACCACACCGGAAGTCAGCATGTCCTGACGCTTGTTATGGATGGCTCGTCTGAGTTTTTGTAACGTTTCACAGTAGACTTCTGAATTGATGGTCGAACCACGCTCCATGAACTTCACTAGCACTACTCCTTTGGCATCATCACATTTGGCAGGATTTTCTATGGCACCACTTCTGGTATGGTGTTGGTTCATGATAATGCTCGCCCGCATACCGCTAGACACACCCAAGAACCTTTGAAGCAGTTCTGTTGGGATGTTTTTGATCACCCCCCCCCATAGCCCAGATTTGGCACCGAGCGACTACTACTAAGGAATTTCAAACCTTGTAGAATAGAGTTGGAAGGGACCTTGGAGGTCTTCTAGTCCAGCCCCCTGTTTAAGCAGGATGACCTATACCATCTCAGACAAGTGACTCTCCAACCTCTTCTTAAAAATGTCCAATGATGGAGCACCCACGATTTCTGGAGGCAAGCTGTTCTACTGGTTAATTGTCCTCACTGTCAGGAAGTTTTTCCTTAATTGCAGGTTGCTTCTCTCTTTGATCAGTTTCCAACCATTGTTTCTTGTCCTGCCCTCTGATGCTTTCATGAATAACATGATCCCCTCTTTTTGGTGGCAGTCCCTCAAATACTGGAATACTGCTATCATGTCTCCCCTATTTTTTCTTTTCTTTAGAGTAGCCAAATCCAAGTTCTACAGCCGTTCTTCGTATGTTTTAGTCCCTAGGCCTTTAATCATCTTAGTTGCTCTTCTCTGAATTTTCTCCAAACTTTCAACATCTTTTTTGTGATATGGTGACCAGAATTGGCTGCAGTATTCTAGGTATGGTCTTACTAGGGTTTTATAAAGCGGTACTAATACTTTGCATTATCTTGATTCTACACCTCTGTTTATACAACCCGGGATTATATTAGCTTTTTTGGCTGCTGCTGCACACTGCTGGCTCATAATCAAGTGATCATCCATTAGGACTCTAAGGTCCGTCTCATAGTTACTGTTTTTAACACAGGCCTCACCCAATCTGTACTTGTACCTTTGATTTTTCCTGCCTAAATATAAAACTTTGCTTTTCTCCATACTGAAACTCATTTTGTTGGATAGGGCCAATTGTTCAAGTTTGTCAAGATCTTTTTGGATCCTGAGTTTGGTGTCATCTGCAAATTTGATGAGTTCCCCTTCAATTCCCTCATCTAAGTCATTGATGAAGATATTGAAGAGTACTGGGCCTAAGATGGAACCTTGTGGTACCCCACTGCTTACCTTTCTCCATGTGGATGTAGTGCCATTGAGGACTATTAGTTGAGTACAGTTTGCCAGCCAGCTACAGATCCATCTGGTGGTAATGTTGTCTATTCCACCTTTTTCTAGCTTACCAAGGAGTAGGTTGAGGTCTACTTTATCAAATGCCTTACTGAGATCTAAGTATACTACGTCCACAGCACTTTGCTGGTTTACTAGTTTAATCACTTTATCAAAGAATGAAATAAGATGGGTTTGGCATTATCTGTTTTTAACAAACCCGTGCTGGCTACTAGTTATAACTTTGTTTGCTTCTAGTTGTTTGCAGATCTGTTTTTTGATTATCTTTTCTAGGATCTTCCCAGGTATTGATGTTAGGCTGATTGGTCTGCTGTTTCCTGGGTCCATTTTTTTCCCCTTTCATGAAGATGGGAACCACATCAGCCCTTTCCCAATCCTCAGGTACTTCCCCAGTGCTCCAAGGTTTATGAAAGATGTGGTGCAATGGTTCTGAGATAACATCTTCCAGCTCCTTCAGAACTCTGGGATGTAATCTGTCAGGTCCTGGTGATTTATATTCATCAAGGTCGGATAGGTGTTCTATTAACATTTTCTTGCTTATTTTAATTTTTGTTTCTAATTTGTCTTTTGCAGTGGTTTTTTTGATATGTTGGGCTAAAGTTTCTTTTTGTGTGAAGACTGATGCAAAGTATGAGTTAAGCAGCTCTGCTTTCTCCCTGTTGCCTGTTATTTCCTTGCCATCTTTTCTCTTTAGTGGACCTATAGTTTTGTTGACTTTTTTCTTGTTGTTAATATGTTGGAAGAAACATTTTTTTTATTCAGAAAAGGCAGGCACAGCCACACTTCTCTGTGTATTAATGATTCACCTATGGAGATGGTTACCAGCATCAAATTCCTAGGTGTGCACCTAATGAGTAGGCTGGCTTGGTTGCTCAACAGTGAGAAACTGGTGAAGCGGGCACAGCAGCGCCTGCATTTTCTGCATCACATGAGAAAAGCACATCTTCCTTCCCTTGTCCTGACCACTTTCTACAGGGAGACAATCGAGAGCATCCTGTCTTACAGCATCACAGTCTGGTTTGGAAGCATCACTGTTTCAGACAGGAAGACGGTGCAGAGAGTGGTGAGGAGGGCCGAAAAGATCATTGGCAGCTCCCTTCCTCCCATCCAGGACATGGTACAAAAGCGTTGCTTGAGCAGGGTCCGTAAGATCATCTGGGACACTACACATCCTCTTCACGACCTGTTTTCCTTGTTACCTTCTGGGAGGAGACTTTGTGGTATCCGTAGCAGAACATCCAGATTCAACCATAGTTTCATTCCATAAAGCATTAATAACCTTGTGAATTCTCAAGCTTCCTCCTTTCATTATATATTCAAGTTGGACAGTATTTAATATTTATTTGTTATGTATATGTAGGAGTGTGGGTCTATACATATGTTGTACATAGTATGTTTAGGTATGTGTCATGTATGTGTTTCACTTTGAGAGCGGGCAACTAAATTTCATTTTTGATATGTGCCATTGTGCTCACAGTAAAAAAAATGACAATAAAGGTTATCTTATCTTATCTTGTTATCCTGGATTTCTGTTGCAAGTCTTTGTTTGTTCCGAACCTTTGTTTCCTGACTTCATTTTGCATGTTCTGGCTGTCTGCTGATAATCAGCCTAAGTTATTTGCCCCTCTTTCCATTTTTTGTATTTGTCCTTTTTGTCTTTCAGTTTGTCAGAGAGATTTTTGTGCAGCCGTGTTGGTTTCTTCTGGAATTTCTTGTTTTTCTTTTTCAGTGGTATTGTGCTGGTCTGGGCTATGATCACATTTTTCAGAGTTTCCCATGCTTCTTGGGTTGTTTTCCCTTTCAGGATTTTCATCCATGGAATCTTTCTTAAGTTCTCTCTGAGTTTGTTAAAGTCTTTTGAAGTTCAAGACACTGGTTGGATTGTTTTCTATTGCTAGTGTTTGCATTATATTAAACTCCAGTATGGCATGGTCACTTTCACCCAAGGTTCTGGCAACTTCAACTCCCTCGACCACTTCTTCTCTATTAGTTAGAATTAAGTCCAGTACAGCTTTATATGTATAGTTCCCTCCTCCACCTTTTGGCTAGGTTGGTTAGGAATCTGTTTGATCTCCTGCTCACTGCAGAGTTTGTAAGACGGCATGACAAGTGCCTCAATTTGAATGGCGATTATGTCAAAAAGTAATGTAATGTTGTAGTTTTCTAATGTGTATAGTAAAAGTTCTGTATCTGCAAGTGTCTGTCACTGATAATCAAACAGAAGTTTATTTCAGAATTGCCCTCGTACAATGGTTTATTTCACTTCCATAAACTCATGGGCTGAAATGCATTTATGTATGAAAAGGACAGAGAAAGTTTGGTTTCTTGGACTTTTTTTTTCTGGCTGCGAGCATGACTGTATAACTCTGAAAATATTCCCCAAATTCTGACTGGGGTTGAATGATTTCCTAACTTGGTTTGGCTGGCCAATAAGATTTCATATGAGAGTGCCAAGATGGTAAGGGGTTAGATAAGAATGCATTTTAGCTTCCCTTCTTCTTCTCAATGTATTTATTATTTATTAATCCTCTTCATGTCAAATTGAAAAATCCAACCCCCCATCTGGCAAAATTGGAAAACAGACCTGTCTCCATTCTCCTATATGCATATGACATTTCAAAGATAGAGGTGGGTCCAAAGCAGGCAGTTTTCTATGCTTGTCAAGTGCTTTCAAGAAGAAACGTTCAAAATCAACTATTCCAAAATCAAGGTCATAGTGTTTGTTAATTGCCTTACATTCCATACATGGTGGTTAAATAATCAGCTAAGAGAACATGTCAAGATAGTCAAGTAGTCAAGTATTGTTCTTCATGTCATTGGTAATCATAAATCCCCTGCTGACTAGTTACAGTATACTAAAATGCATGGAAATCAACCTAAGCTCCAAAAAATGTCATTCCCCCCAAAAAAGAACTTGGTTCATATCTACAATACTTAAAGTTTTTCCCAGTAAGGTGTGTGCCCAACTCTTCTTTGGAGTTCAGTTGGGCCTCTGTAGGTCATTTCTTCCCCTTCAAACAGTTTTGGAGCATCATCTAATCCTAATCCTATTATTCTATATTCTATCTTCCAGGCTCCTCGAAAGGCAATGCTGTGCTGTGAAGCTGGTTTACTTAAAACTGAAGCTTCTTCTTGAATTCACATCTTTTCTTATTGGTTTAACTTATTTTTTTCTTCTGGCTGGTCTGGCTTCTCTAACTTAGACTGACAACTTTAAATTTGCCTGGAGCCAGACACGTCACAAGAAATTAAATCCTGTTGGCTTTTCGTGGGCTGCAATCACCCTGAACCTGCACGTGCCAATCTTAAACAGCGTGGTGGTGACTTGAAGATATGAACAGACCTGTCAGCCTTTCCAAGAAGCATGTTTTTAAGCTATTCTCCTCACCTGTCCCCCACCCCCGTATTAGGTGTCTTAGTTGTCTAATGGTTCCAAATCCAGACGCTCTTTGTCTTGAGCCAGATTTAATATAGAACATAGAATAATAGAGTTGGAAGAGACCTTGGAGGTCTTCTAGTCCAACCCCCTGCTTGAGCAGAAGACCTTGTACCAGTTTGGATAAACTGGTACAAGGTCTCCTGCTCGAGCAGGGACTGGACTAGAAGACCTCCAAGGTCTCTTCCAACTCTATTATTGTTATTATTATTATCTATCATCGCACAGTCAGCCAGATGTTCAGACTGGATTTGGCATTTTGTCTACCTATCGAGTCCTTACCCAGGACCTGGGATAGGCAGATGTAGATGTTTGATGGTATTACAGGTATCGTCGCAGGATGGAAGCAGTTCCTAATAAGGCCGCCTTTTGCAATTGACTAATAGCGAATTTGTCAATGCCAATGGTGTTCAAGTGGTACTCCAGTTGTTTTGGGATTGCACCTAAGGAGCCTATTACTATTGGTACTACCTTTGCTTGCTTTTGCCACAGTCTTTCTATTTCTATTTGTAGGTCTTTGTATTTTGTTATCTTCTCCAGTTCTTTCTCATCTATTCTGCTGTCTCCAGGCACTGCCACGTCCACTATCCAGACTTTTTTGTCTTTCTTATTGACAATTGTTAAGTCTGGGGTGTTATTTTGCAGGTGCTTGTCTGTTTGAATTCTGAAGTCCCAGAGCAGTTTAATTTTATCATTTTCTATGACTTTCTCTATTTTATGATACCACCAGTTTTTGCTTACATGCAAATGATATTTTTTGCAGATCTTCCAATGCACCATTGTTGCTACTTTGTCATGCCGCTGCTTGTAATCAGTTTGTGCAATCTTCTTGCAACAGCTTACCAAGTGGTCCACTGTTTCTTCAGCTTCTTGCATAGGCGGCACTTACTGTCTGTTGCTGTCTTCTCAATTTTGACTTTGTATGCATTTGTCCTTAAGGCTTGATCTTGTGCAGCCAGAATTAGTCCCTCGGTCTCTTTATTCAATTTTCCTGCTCTTAGCCATTGCCAGGTTTTATTATTATCTGCTTTCCCAGCTATTTTTTTCATGTATTGGCCATGTAGTGCTTTGTCTTCCCATGCCTCTATTCTGTTCTTCACCTGGTGCTGACCAATTTTTGATTTTCTTTGCTCTTTTTTCTACCATTTTTGTTGTTATTACTAGTTCTTTCATTTCAACTTCTGTTTTATTTGCATCCACCTCTTTTAACCAAGCCGCATCCTTGTTGTATTTAATAATAATAATAATAATAATAGTAGTAAAGTTGGAAGGGACCTTGGAGGTCATCTAGTCCAACCCCCTGCTCGGGCAGGAAACCCTACACCATTTCGGACAAATGGCTGTCCCGTCTCTTCTTAAAAACTTCCAGTGTTGGAGCATTTACTGCTTCTGGAGGCAAGCTGTTCCACTGATTAATTGTTCTCACTGTCAGGAAGTTTCTCCTTAGTTCTAGGTTGCTTCTCTCCTTGATTAGTTTCCACCCGTTGCTTCTTGTCCTGCCTTCAGGTGCTTTGGCAAATAGCTTGATTCCCTCTTCTTTATGGCAGCCCCTGAGATATTGGAATACTGCTATCATGTCCCCCCTTTCTTTGGGTTATCCCATATCTGCTTCCAGAACTGCACTGTTTCTTCCTTGTCAGGTACTGACTGATTCCTTGCAGTTTCTCCATTGATGGATTGGTAGAAACGTTTCTGATTGGATTGAAATCGGAGGTTCTGCCTATAGTTTGCAATTCGAGCTTCATATCTACTGATTTTCCTGGCTATAGCTGTTATTTGTTGCTTTATTATTTCCAGTGCTTCCTTGATCTTCCTTGTTTCTAAGTGGTATTTCTTGATTAGGTATTCTTTGGTCTTCTTGTTCTTCAGCTTCTTTTCTTTCATCTGTTCTAGCTTGCTTGCATGTGATCTTAACTTGCTGATCTTATTTTCTAGTCTAACCTTCCATTTTTCTGGTGCACTATTTGTTTGTTTTTCTTTTTTGTTGATTTTGCATCCCAGATATTCTGTTATAACTGCAGCTGTGCTGTACATTAGTTGGTTTCTTTCTTGCAGTGAATTGGTGCTTATACTTGATATTGCAGTATTTGCATCTTTTAATGCTTGTGCTAGCTGTTTCTTTGGAACAAGCTTCAATGCAGGTAGTCTTATTCTGTTGTTTTTGTGCTGTTCTAGATGCTAAGTTATTCTTTGTTTCAATTCTTTTATTTCTTTAGTTAGAGGGTTTTGTTCTTCCTGAGGAAGAGGTGCCTGGTTTCCAAATGAGAACAGTTGTATATCTCTGCTGGATTCCTTCACTGCCAACTCCCCTGGTTTGCCTCTACATTCTGAATTACTTCTGGTAAGGCTTTGATTTCTTTGCCCTGGGTAAACCTTTGCAGTTCATCCAATTCTGTTTCTGTGAATACTTTATTTCGTGTTATAAATCGGCATTGATCTGCTAGTCTCTGTTCTGTTATTTCTGATTCTGGATGTTGTTCTTTCCAGAACTGGTGCATTCGTTTTAGATATCCTCTTCTTGTTGGACTTGATCTGTATTATTATTATTATTATTATTATTATTATTATTATTATTATTATTATTATTATTACCGATCATCGCACAGTCAGCCAGATGTTCAGACTGGATTTGGCATTTTGTCTACCTATCTAGTCCTTACCCAGGACCTGGGATAGACAGATGTGGATGTTTGATGGTATTACAGATATCGTCGCAGGATGGAAGCAGTTCCTAGTAAGGCCGCCTTTTGCAATTGACTAATAGCGAATTTGTCAATGCCAATGGTGTTCAAGTGGTGCTCCAGTTGTTTTGCGATTGCACCCCAGGCGCCTATTACTATTGGTATTACCCTTGCTTGCTTTTGCCACAGTCTTTCTATTTCTATTTGTAGGTCTTTGTATTTTGTTATCTTCTCCAGTTCTTTCTCTTCTATTCTGCTATCTCCAGGCACTGCCACGTCCACTATCCAGACTTTTTTGTCTTTCTTATCGACAATTGTTAAGTCTGGGGTGTTATGTTGCAGATGCTTGTCTGTTTGAATTCTGAAGTCCCAGAGCAGGTTAATTTTATCATTTTCTATGACTTTCTCTATTTTATGATCCCACCAGTTTTTGCTTACAGGCAAATGATATTTTTTGCAGATCTTCCAATGCACCATTGTTGCTACTTTGTCATGCCGCTGCTTGTAGTCAGTCTGTACAATCTTCTTGCAACAGCTTACCAGGTGGTCCACTGTTTCTTCAGCTTCTTTGCATAGGCGGCACTTACTGCCTGTTGCTATCTTCTCAATTTTGACTTTATATGCATTTGTCCTTAAGGCTTGGTCTTGTGCAGCCAGAATTAGTCCCTCGGTCTCTTTCTTCAATTTTCCTGCTCTTAGCCATTGTCAGTCTTGTTATTATCTACTTTCCCAGCTATTTTTTTAACGTATTGGCCATGTAGTGCTTTGTCTTCCCATGCCTCTATTCTGTTCTTCATTTGGTCTTTCTTGTAGGCCAGTTTGGTCTCTCCAGTAGTTAGTAAGCCTTCCTGATATACTACTTTCAGTGCATCTTCATCATTGTTCTTCAGATATTCTTCCAAAGCCATTTTTTCTTCTTCAACCATCTGATGTACTTGTAGCATTCCACGCCCACCTATTTGCCTTGGTAGATAAAGTCTGTCAATGTCACTGCGTGGATGAAGGGCATGATTCATTGTCATTATTTTTCTGGTCTTCCTATCCATTCCTTTTAGTTCTGCTTGAGTCCAGTCCTCCTCCTCCTCCTCCTCCTCCTTATTATTATTATTATTAATTATTATTATTATTATCCAATCTCTTTTTGAAAGTCTCCAGTGATGGAACATCCACAACTTCTGAATCCTTCCAACAGCTACTACTGAAGGAAGATACCAGAACATCCCATTCCAGCAGAGACTGTAGCCAATAATAAAAAAGCATTTGAAACACTGGATGATCTCTGCCAGGGGTAGACAGCCTTGGCTCTTTTATGATTCGTGGACTTCAACTCCCAGAATTCCTGAGTCAGCTATGTTGAAGTCCACGAGTCATAAAAGAGCCAAGGTGGCTTACCCCTGATCTATGCTGTACTGTTCATTCTTTGCTGACCTTTGCCAGGAGCTGTTCTTCCCACTTTCAGTCAAGCAGCCCAGGAGCTCTCTGACTCCTTTTTTCTCCAAATGTTGTTCCATTGCTTGTACAAAAGGCTGCCATCTCTCTCTCCCCCCTGCTCCCCCCAAAAAATCTGGCTCCCTTTATTGCCTATAGTATTTTAGCTGTAGCTCCATTCACCTGATTCTCCATCCATGTTTATGTAGGCTTTTATTTAGTATTGATTTTTATTATTATCAGTTGCTAGAACCAACCTTAATAATTCAGGAAACTAGCAGTTTCAACTGATCCTTTTGGCTCTTTAGCTTTTAAAATGATAATCACATCTTTTACCTTCTATATTTTTTTTTTTTACACCATTATGGGTCCTAGAGTTACAACATCAGATGCAGCTTAGGTTTTAGTGATCTGCTGATTTTATACTTTATGTTAGCTATTTTTATGTATTAAATCATTACTCTGTAGCAGAGGTGGCGAACCTATGGCTCGGGTGCCAGAGGTGGCACTCAGAGCCCTCTCTGTGGGCACAGGCACCATTGCCCTAGCCCCGCCTTCCCCCACAGCCAGCAGCCCCCCCAGAGGAGAGTAGCCCCCAGATGTGGCCCACATGGAGCAGCGCGGCCAAGGACATGGCAGACTGGCACCAGGGACAAGACTCCACCCTCGCACCCCATTGCAGATGATGCTGCGGGGTGCAGGCAGAGGACTTGGCTGCCATGGTGCTGCAGGGCCACCTGGGCGATCTGTGGCAGGCCATGGAAGTGGTAGCTGGCCCTGCAGGTGGGTGAGGCAGGGGGCAGAGCGAGCGAGGGCGGGGTGTTTTTTCGGCACTCGGTGTCTAAAAGGTTCACCATCACTGCTCTATAGCTTCATCCACATTTATAAATTTTCACTTTAATCACTTTCAGGTTTAAAATCTTTTAAGCATGAAAGTGGATACAATTTAAAATTTACTAAGTATAACGATTGCCTTAGCAATCAAAAATTTTTAAGCCATTTTTATAGTGTATGGGTTATAATGTTTTGCAGTGATAATAATGGGATGGTTGTGATTTTACTTTCCAAAGTATTGTTTTGATGGTAGTGACTGAAATAAAGAAATTGACTTGGTAAGATTTCAGCCCTCTTGTGGGAGATCTCCAAAATGATTTATTTTTACTTTAAGGATTTGTTCTCTGTCTTTCTGCGAGTAGGGCATATGCTGCATACTTGCATATACAACCCATTATGCTATTTCTTTTGGGAGTAGTGTTATAAAGAATGTAGATAAGGAGTAGAAATAGTAAGCCAAACAAATTAAATAATAAAAAATAAATGAAAAATAATTACAGTAACATCATTCATTATACCTCTGTATACATTTCTATACTTGCAAATCTTTGCTTTGATCATGTCCATATGCCACTTCATATTTTGTTTGTTTATATTCTGCCTTTATTATTTTTACAAATAACTCAAAGTGGTGAACATATCCAACACTCCTTCCTCCTCTTATTTTCCCCACAACAACATTGTGCTATGAGGTGAGCTGAAAGAAAGTGACTGGCCCAAGGTCGCCCAGCTGGTTTTCATGCTTACAGCAAGACTAGAACTCATAGTCTCCTGGTTTTTAGCCTGGGCATTAACCACTAGACCAGACTCACTATCTTGTTTTTTGTCCTCAGCGCTTTTCCTCTCTCATTCTCAGGATCTTATCAATTCCATCCAGCTGTTTCACAAGTGAACCATACTCACACTTTAAAATTTCTCCAGTTAAACCTTTGCCACCTGCAGTTTTTCCATGTTTCAACATTCTTACAACAGTTATAAATTCCATTTGTTTCTCTCAAGAGGGCTAAAAATGAAAAACACACACTAATTAAAATACTTAAAAATATAAAATTGTTGAAATGTAGAAATCCAATTTTGAATTCCTGAGATTTTAACAAAAAAAATATATTTGAATTTCTTTATGGGAGCCCCAGGTGAGACTTGCTCTACAACAGTGGTTCTCAACCTTTTTAATGCCGCGACCCCCAACCGGTCGTAAGTCGAGGACTACTCAACCAGTCGTAAGTCGAGGACTACTCAACTGGTGCAGCACCGTTTGCAGAATGGGACTTTTGGCGGGCTCAGCAGGGCAGAGACAGCCTGGACCATTCCTATTGGCTTTTGAAAGCCAATAGAATTAGACTCTATTCAAGAGAGTCTATTCTATTGGCTTTCAAAAGCCAATAGAATAAGAGGGAGTAGCACAGCTAAGGAAAAGGGGGAAAAAATGGTGGACTGCATTGTTTGGCGACCCCCATGAAATGGTCGTTCGACCCCAAATGGGGTCCCGACCCACAGGTTGAGAACCACTGCTCTACAAGTTCTCCACCTGAGCTTCTGACCCTATTCCTGAGAGCATTTCATTGATTTAACAGTATAAATCATGACAAAGAACCCAGTACATTCAGAACAGTACATTGAAATTTAGATATTTTTTCTGAATTTTCAAATGGTACACTTTGTATTTTAGATTCTTCCTCCTCCTTCTCCTCCTCCTCCTTTTCTTCTTCCTTTGACTTGAAATATAACTTTTTTAGACTTCAGAAATAGAATCTTAAGGGCTCCAGATCATGAATAGCATAAAAACTGTCTGCTATAATTTATGTCCAGTAAATCCTCTTCAAATGTGTAAATCCTGTTTCCATAGGTACCATATATTGCTAAAGTGAGGCATGGAAAGGGCACATGCACAATGTGCTATTAATAAAGGAAGTGAATTTTACGCAAATGATGAATGTCAACAGAGGTTGCCCCAGGGCAATGCTCGTTAGTTCATAAATGAGCTGATTGCATGTTCACAACTACAATTTTCATGAAGTCTCATTCAAAGAAATATTAATGGCCATTATTTAATACAATACCAAGAGAACATGCAAGTGACACCTTTGAAGTGTTTCTTATGAGTGTATCTCTTGAAAGCTATTTTTAAAAGCAACATTATCTTTCAGTTTAAAAGTATACCAGTGATTTAACTTCAGGAAACAACAGGATTTTCTACAAAACATTTAATGTACAGAGCATTATTTATTATGTATGTAATATATGTATGCTGTATACATACATGCATGTATGTACATGTATGTATGTATGTACTAAGTTTTATATGTAAGTTTTATATGTAAGCACAAACTGACTAACATTATAAAGGAGACTCCCATCTACTGATTTTAAGCCCTGATGATGTCGGCAGTTGGCCGACGAAAGCTTGGCACCAAAATTAAACGTTTTAGTTTAAAGTTTTTCCTGGTGTTCATGTTTGTTCGCTTTTATAATATCCCGCGTAAAATTGGAAGTGTCTTGGCGACGTTTCGACGAAGTCCCATTCGTCATCTTCAGGCTGGTGTTTTCAGCTTCGTGCTTCGAGCAGCAATGTGTGGTCTTAGCTGTTTCTTCCTTTTAACTGCCAGGGGGGTATGAACTGATTGGGTGGGAGCTTGGTTGTGTTCTGATTGGGTGGAGGTGTGTTCTGATTGGTTAAGGGCTTGGCTGTGCTCTGATTGGCTGGGGGGTTGGCTGTGCTCTGATTTATTTATTTATTTATGAGACTTATATACCGCTTTAAGTGCAAGCACTCTCTAAGCGGTGTACACCAGTAAGCAATGTATATTTATATTTACATTGCCCCCAACAATCTGGGTCCTCATTTTACCTACCTCGGAAGGATGGAAGGCTGAGTCAATCTTGAGCCGGTGAGATTTGAACTGCTGACCTGCTGAACACAGTCAGCTAAAGTGGCCTGCAGTACTGCACTCTAACTGCTGCGCCACTCGGCTGGGGGGTTGGCTGTGCTCTGATTGGCTGGGGGAGTGTTCTGTTTGGTTGTGCTCAGGTTAGTCTGAGTTGCAGGGGGGTTTAAGATTTTGGGCTGCCTTGCTATTTTTTGGCTTCGCGTTCGTGGTCGTGCCTCATCTTCATGGAGGGTGTCAGTTTGCTTCATGTATGGATTGGAGGGGTTTAAAGTGACTAATGATGCAGCTGTGGTCTGGCTTCTGGTTTGTGGTCGTGCCTCATCATCGGTGTGGCTTTGGGTTTGCTTTTTGCGTGGATGTGTGGTGGTGACATCCTGTGTGGTTTTTGTGAATGTGGATCTGGTATCATTTTTTGTGTTAGGGAGTCGTTTGTCAATAAGGGTGGGTTTCCAAATGGCTGGTAGGCAGGAGGTATCATCTCGCTTGTTCATGCTGTGTGGGCGTTTTTCTATCTCGATGGCTTCTCTGATTATTCTGTTATTAAAATGTTCACTTTTGGCAATGGTTCTGGTATTTTTAAAGTCAATTTCATGTCCTGTGGCTTTAAGGTGTTGGACCAGGGAAGATGTTGGTTCCTCTTTTTTTGACTGAGTTCTTATGTTCTTCAATGCGTGCACTTATTCTTCTGTTGGTTTGTCCGATGTATGTGTTGGGACAAGCAGTGCATGGGATTTCATATACTCCTTGATTTTCTAAGTCAATTTTATCTTTTGGGTTTCTAAGGATGGTGGATATTTTTCTGTTTGTGCAGAATGCTGTTTTGATGTTGTGTTTATGGAGGATCTTACTGATTCTGTCTGTGGTGCCTTTTATGTATAGGAGGAGGGCTTTGCCGTTTTCTTGTTCTTTGTCTTGGATTTTAGTGGGGGTTTCTTTTTGGATTATATATATATAAACTTTATTGAATTTCAAAAAAAATCAAGAAGAAAAAATCAAGAAGAAAAAGAATTTAAAAAAGAAAAAGTCGGTAAAAAAGTATGATAGAAGTGCAAAAAAGCAAGAAAAAGAGAAAAGGATTGGGGTTTCAACTTATTTTGGTACAGATATAGATAAAACCTACATCAAACTGAAGTTCATAACAGTCTACTCTACAATTATTTCTATAATCCCACATAATTCTAGTCATCCAATCCCCCCCCCCAAATTTTTTGTTTCTTTCAATTTCTTGCAACAAGTCTAAAAGAGGTTTCCACGTAAAAATAAATTTAGCCAAAGTCTTTTCTTTAATCAAAGCTGTCAATTTTGCCACCTCTGCCAATTCCATCCGCGTGACTTTTCACACTTCCATGGTAGTGATTTGTAAGTCCTTCCATTTTTGTGCAATTTAAATCTTTCCATTAGCTGAGCATAGGAAAACTAATGACACATATAACTTTCCAATTCTAAGTGTTCTCTTGTTTTTACCTTAAATTCTCCTTGAGAAAAAAATTACATCAGCATAAATTAACCGTTTTTGTTTAACTATCATCTCTTCTAAAAAAGTTTTTTGGGTTGATAATCATAAGGGATTTAGGAGACATTCTTGGCTTACATCTATTCCAAATTCTCAATAAGGCATGTCTAATAAAGTGATTTTTAAAGTCCCCATTAACCTTAACTTTATTATATCACAATTGGCTGTGCCAACCAAATCTTAAATCACATCCTTCCACCTCTTATTTCTTAAAGTCACTCACTCTGTCATCCATGCTAAGCAACAAGCTGCAAAATATACTTTCAAATCTGATAATCCTAACCCTCCTCTTTCTTCAGCATCTGGCAGCAATTTAGATTTAACTCTCAATTTCTTGCCTTGCCAGACAAATTTGGAGTTATCTTTTTGCCATTGCTTACATACCAGTAGTACAGTGGTCAATGTAGATATTGTATGAAATAGAAATACTGTAACATTCTAGATAAAACATTCATCTTGATCACAGAAATTCTTCCCAACAATGACAATTGCAATTTTTCCCAGCTCAACATATCATTTTTAGCCTCATTCTATATCTTGATGTTATTATTTTGAAACAATGTACAATTCATATTACTCAAAGTAATACCCAAATATTTAGCTGTTTTTCTCAATTTCAAAATCAGATTTTTTTTCTCATGAGATCTTCTTGATCTTGCATATTCAGGTTTTTACCAACTTCATTGTTCTTTGTTTATTAATCTTAAAACCTTCTCGTGCACCAAAGTCCTTCAATTCTTTTCATCAAAAATCAATCTCTTTCGGGGTATGATGGAAAAAATCAAGACCATATCATCCACAAAAGGGCTCAACTTATAAGTCTCTTTTTTAAATGTTTAGCCCCATTATCTTCTCCTCTTGTCCGATGTCTCTATTCAACACTTCAAGAATCAAGATAAACAACAAAGACAAAGCATTTGTCATGGTTCCAACAGATGAAACTCTTCAAAGAACTTCGAGGCATTGTTTACCTTAAAGAGTCTTTATTTTGATAGCTTTATTTTGAGTAGCATAACATCAGCACTGCATAATCAAAGCCAAAAACTGAATTCCCCTCCCCTGAGCACATAGTATCAAAGCACAGTTCCCTCTTCCAATTAATAGTCATAAATCACATTTCCCAATTAGTGTGAAGCGGGGGGGGGGCTCCTCTCCAGTTCTCCAGCCCGCCAATTCCTTATCAGCTCTGGTTACAATAACCTTGTTTCTCACACTAGGTTTAGTGTTGTTATGTCTAGCTGGACTCTCGTTCACATTCCCCCTCCCAGCATCATCTAACTCTAAAAGCAAAAGATAAAAGATGGCTACATTTCCATCTGTTGTCAATGCAAAAACATCCAATGTTAGCAGTGTTGACAACATTCTTGCCAAAGCCCATACCTTCCAGAACTTTAAGCAAAAAGGCCAGTTCAAATTATCAAAAGCTTTCTCTGCATCTAAGAAGATTAATGCAGTTTATTTTACATTGCATTGCTCTAAATATTCTATTACATCCAATACAGTTCTCATATTGTCTTTGAATGGTCTTTTAGGTAAAAACCTGCTTTGATCTTCCTGAATAAACTCTTGTAAAATATTTTTAATCTATCAAAATTTTATAATCTTAAAACCATTATTCAATAAGGAAATTGGACTATAATTCTTTGTAGAAGTTAAATCTTCTCCTTCCTTTAGTAATAACACAATACTGGCCCTTTTCCATATAGCTTTTGTGCTTAGCACTTTTGATACACAAAATAACATTTTGATCATCTTCTGTAGACTTTGCCAGACTTGGCAACAACACTTCCCATATGGCAAAGTCTACAGAAATTAATATCCACAGCTAATAAATTGCAACCTTAGCAAAAAAGAAAGAAAGAAAAAGAAAAAGAAAAAAAAAAGAAAAAGTGAATTCATACATATTATTTGGAGGGTATAAATATGGTCCCCTATTCTTCTCCCTCTTTCCTGAAGCCAATAGAGAAAAGAGATACCAATGTTTTGTTGAGCTAACTGATCATTCAAAATAACCGAATTGCATGTTTATGGAGATTCTCAATCATCCAGGTTGCCCCAAAGTTGCTTTTCAAAAGGCAACAGGACTTTATTTGATTTTTCCCCCTTGAAAATGTTTTGCTTCTCATCCAAGGAGCTTCTTTACAACTGAAGAATGATGAGAAGTGAAATGTTTTCAAAGAAAAAAACAAGTCCAGTTGCCTTTTGAAAAAACACGTTTGGGACAACTGAACTGCATGCAACTAGTTGAGCCAGAAGTCATGCAGGTTTTATCTATACACACTCTTCAGTGGGGGCAAGGTCTGTTTCTTAGAGACTGAGTGTGCTTCTTTCCACGATTGACCTCTAATACGGAATCTGCATCTTTGTGAGCCAACTTCCAATGTTCTTCTGCTAAAGCAGTGATAGCGAACCTTTTAGAGACTGAGTGCCCAAACTGCAACCCAAAACCCACTTATGCATTGTCGAGTGCCGGGTGGGTGTGGCCAATTGGATGAGTGTGGCCCATTGGGTGGGCGTGGTAATGGCAGACTGGGTGGGACTAAAAAGTTCAATCAATCAATTCCAACTTTGCATGATCTTTTTTTTTCCCACGAGAAGTTGAAATTGACTGATTGAACCTTTTTTTTTTTTTTTGCACATGGTGGCGGAAGCCTAAAGCGAAAAGGTTGTATAAAACCCAGCTGAAGGATTGGGGCGATGGCACATGTGCCCACAGAGAGGGCTCTGAGTGCCGCCTCTGGCACCCATGCCATAGGTTCGCCACCACTGTTCTAAAGTACCTTATTTTCCGGCATATAAGACGACTTTCTAACCATGCAAATCTTTTCCGAAGTCGGGGATTGTCTTATACGCCGAGTCGTCTTATACGCCAGAAAATACAGTATAAATACTTAGCCGTTACAGGGTTTTTCATTTTACTGAGACTTGAAATTTGGTTAAATAACTAGGTGCTATGAAATTGATGATGTTGATACTGATGCTGACATGGCTTTACCAAAGTGCAGTACAAAAGAAAATGAAAACCAACAATATAATAATAGCAAATCAAACCAATAAAATTATTTCAGAACACAGTAAATAGATTTACACACTGAAAAAAATAATACAGTAACCTATTTAAAACAACACACAGGAATAGAATCAAAGGTCTATACATTCTTAATAATTTAAAGTGCATGTTACTGTAGAACGGTTTCCTAACTAAGAGTAGGATGGATCAGCCAGAACTTACATTAATCTACACATCCAATAAAATGTCTTTAACCCCTTTATAAGCTATCAAGTGTGCAGAGAGTGAAGAAAGAAGGAAGGGAATTCATTCTGTAGTTGTAGGGCCAGGTCCCTAAGGGTGCAGAACATGGAGATCCTGACTTCAGAGTGAAGAATCAAGAGAAGATTGTGTTCAGAGAAATCAGCAGCATTGTAGAAAGACTGATACCTGGGATTAGTAACTGGAGGGGGTTTAAACAACAGTTTAAACTGGGCTCTGGCTCAAAGAGGAAGCAAATGAAGAGCCCTGCACTGCCCTCAACCATGAAAAGAGTACAGAAGGTTTCTGCACTGTTCTAGACTAAATCTGCAAATGGAGAGAAGAATTGGGAACACCCACCAGGCAAATATTACAACAATCGACATACGAGACTACCAAAATGCACATTAATGACAATAGAATGTCCTCCATCTGAAGCCACCAGAACCCACAAATATTAATTATGAAAATTAGTGACCTTAGCATCGATATATAAGGTCAACATGTGTAAAGCAAACTCATAATCAGACAGGAACCCCCCCCCCAAGTTGCAGGTGGAGAAAATAGGCAAAGAAAATAAGGGAAAAACTCAGCAGGGGATGGAAAGGACAGTCAAATGGAAACATGACAGTCTTGCTTTTATTCAGTTTAAGGTGATGGGAGGACATCCAAGAGTAGATGCTAGTATGACCCTTCTTCATAATTGATCATGCCTGGTCATCAAGGGTCAGAAAGAGTAATAATACTGTATCATAAGTGAAACAATGATGATGGAATCCCTAAACATGAATCATGATCCAGAGAAAGGTATAAAAGCTAAATACAATAAGATCCAAGACTCATCCTTACGGTATATCTCCTACAAGGGGAGATTCCAAGCATTTAAATTCACCACGCAGTACTGCAGAATTAAAATGGGGACACACACACACACACACACACACACACACACACACACACAGAGAGAGAGAGAGAGAGAGAGAGAGAGAGAGAGAGAGAGAGAGAGAGAGAGAGAGAGAGAACATTCAATATGCACCACCAAAATGTTCAAAAAATGTGATCTAACAATATCTGAAAGATAATTGTCCCAGACTTACAAAGATCCAAAAAAGCCAACAGCAATGTAACATGATGCAGAGAATAGTTCAGGTTTTGGCCACCCTAATTTGGCTTCATCCTACCCTGTTGCTGTTTTTATATTTGCAAGAATCTTTTTGCTTCTTTTCTGGATTTTTCACTAGTTCAGTTTTGCTCTGCTGATTCCTGGGATGTATAAGGCACATCAGTCTCTCAATCCTTAGACTCAAGCAACTGCTGACTCCTGTGATCTATTGCCGAAGGCAATTTGTTCTATCGTTGTAATATATCAAAGCAAGGTACCAGTTTGAAGGTGGAATTACTCAAGAGGGGTTGTCGTTTGCCAGACCTGTCCGGGAACAAGAGCTCAGTTCAGTCATCACAATCTACTGTTAGAGGAAGAAGATCTTTTTTTTTTTAGCTACAAAAGATACGTGTATTAATGAAATACCTTTTACATTCATAGAGATTACGGCACAAGAGAAGGTTGCAATATGACTGCAATTATGCAGTCAAATTAAACACTGGAAATAGACCACTCTTGCTATGTAAGGTTAGGGTTAGTTATTTAACCAACTCACATGGAGGCGCCGAGGGTTATACTGTTTCCACATCAATAATGTTAACTGAAGTAGTCATCCTTGATATACTCACATTTGATCCAGACAACTTAATGAGAAAACATTACAGTTCACCATTGTGTGGGTTCTGTAACTATGTTCAAACCAACTTTGTGACTTTATTTTGGGCCATCGAAAGGAACTGCAACTTCACCCTTTCCACGTAATCTGACAGCTCTATTTAGTTTTTTATCCCCGAGTCCCTGTGCTTATAGTTAATTTTTTCCTGTTTCCTGGTCGTAGCTGATGGAATATAAATTAACTGTTTAATCATGGCCTGTATTATTTTGCTATAAGCACTAGAAAGAAAAATATCTCAAAAACTCCAATAACTGAAAGTTACTGCCTTTTGCAGGAACTGAAACTGGTGCTGGGACAGTAAAGAATCTTTTTAGTGATGTGCTTATGTTTAAGTCTTTGGGTAAACAAAGAGAAGACGCAATCCAACCTTGCCCATCCCTTGTTCTTTTCTTTCCCTTTTTTTCTGCTGATGCTCTCTTTCTCCCTTTTTCTCTCTATGGTTGTTCTCTCCCCTAATCATCAGCAGCACCTTTTTCCCTTTGTTCTTTTAATTCCTGAGTCTGGGCATGCTACGGAGTGAAACAAACACCTGAAGGGGAATTGTGTTTTTAATACTGAAACAACCACCTCCCTGAATAAAGAACCCTCAAAATACCCTAAAAATCTTCTTTTTTAAAAAGAACACCGTCCCACTGATTCTTCATGATTGTCTTTCCTAGTGAGGTCATTGGCCCATCCTGCAATATTGTGTCATCTCTGGCTGCCATTCCTGATAGAGGAAAGTTGGGCTAGAGGTTCTAACCTTCCATATTGTCTTCCTTCTCTCTCTTCTCCTCCTGAAGCGGACAGCAATATTGTTTTGGAGAATGCAGAGAGAAAAGGAAAGGCATAGACATTTGTTTTCAGTATCTACAGCAGGAAAGTGATGGTCTAGCTCAGGGGTAGGCAACCTTGGCTCTTTTATGACTCGTGGACTTCAACTCCCAGAATTCCTGAGCCAGCATGGCTCAGCTTGGAAACCTCTCCCTTTCCCCTCAGCATGGCTGGCTCAGGAGTTCTGGGAGTTGAAGTCCACGAGTCATAAAAGAGCCAAGGACGCCTACCCCTAGTCAAGACACAGTCTCTTGAAAGAAAGGTCTTCTAGGTGAAAATGTTCCACAAGTGGTTTCTCAGAGGAGGCGCCATATGGACTTCTTTCCAAGCTATAACCCAATGCTTACTAAAGTGCTCTAGATCATTGGTTCTCAACCTTTTTAATGCCACGACCCCAACCGGTCGTAAGTTGAGGAATACCCAACCGGTCGTAAGTCGAGGACTACCCAACCGGTCGTAAGTCGAGGACTTTCCCTGCCCGGGGGCACAGTGCATGCATGGTGCCGCCCCCTGTGTTGGCCGAGGCATAGCTGGCAAGGGGCAGTGATGGCACAGGGTGACCACCGGCTGGGCCACCAGCTGGCCCAGCCCAAGGGAGGTAAGGCACCCTCCGGGCCCCACGCGCACCAGCAACCCTCCCTGCACCCGCCGGCCTCCCACCTCCCACCCCTGGCCTCTTTTACTTACATTTTTAGTAGTTGCTCAGCAGGGAGGGGTGGAAGCTTCCAGACAGCTCGCCTTCGCTGCAGACAACTTGCAGCACCGTTTGCAGACTGGGGCTTTTGGTGGGCGGGCTCAGCAAGGCAGAGACAACCTGGACAATTCCTATTGGCTTTTGAAAGCCAATAGAATTAGACTCTATTCAAGAGAGTCTATTCTATTGGCTTTCAAAAGCCAATAGAATAAAAGGGAGTAGCACAGCTAAGGAAAAGGGGGAAAAAATGGCGGACTGCATCGTTTGGCGACCCCCGTGAAATGGTTGTTCGATCCCAAATGGGGTCATGACCCACAGGTTGAGAACCACTGCTCTAGATCAATTACTGAGCTAGTTACACTAAGTTCATCCACTTTAATTCAATGCTGTAAATCAGTGCATCTTATCTATAATATTATCAGCTATTTGTTGGGTCCCCCCTCCATCTGAAAAGTCTTTCAGAATACCAGGATTTGAGCAACAATTGTTTTCCCATGAAGTACTGTTCAAGCCTCTTCACCCCAGCAACAATGCCAAGAACATTTCTTGAATGTTAATTGTTTCAGAAGGAGGACAAAAAAGATGAAATATCAAAGGGAAAAAAAGGCTTTGTTGCTTTCTGAAAATTAGCATAACTAAAAGGAGAAATAAATTTCCAACAACAAAGGCAGGCAATACAATAACTCCAAAGAATGGAGTTTTTTTCATTAGTGTATCAAACCACAAGAAAGAAACATGTAATTGGGGAAAAATAGCACATAAGTAAAAATGGAAACACAGCTGATGTTGCATCAGCATGTACATTTCAGATATGAGGCTTCTATAGTTGGTCTGTATGCAATCTGAAAATATTCTATTTAAAAGTCAAAGTAAACCTGTCACCTGTAGCTTTTCCAAATAATTAGCACAACTCTCACTAATTCTTGGAAGTCTGGGATTCCATCAATATAAAATATTCCCCTGAAATGAACTAATTTCTTAATGTTACTTCATAATACATCACTGGCCCAATATAAGAACTACCACTTGCACGATCAGAATAGCTACAAAAAGGAATGAAGATTAAATGATATGCAGATGCCTAAATTCAAGGATTATCTACTACTAGTAGTTAATGTGAGGATAAATGGGGGGGGGAAACACATCAGTCCGCTTTTTAGAAGAAGAATGGAATTGATAGTGATAAAGAAAATATTATTCACTAAAATAAAGAAAGATGTTTTTGGTAGATCCCATTTGCCAGCTGGGGTTCGAAACTTTTCCTCTGGCTGTGATTGACATTTGGATGTGCTCCTGCTTGTGTGCCTTTTGGTTCTCACAATCTGGGCAACACATTTTCTCTGACATCTCACGCAACCTTACAAGCGTTCCAAGCCCCTTCTCTACTTTGCATGGAAAATGTATTTGCACAGTTGTCAAACTGATGGACAGCAAGAGAATGATAGCAGAGCGCCCTGGTCTTTTTTACTTGTTACCACATACAATAGCCCAGTAGGACTCATGACGTATTGAAGAGGCAAACAGTGACCTGTTCTGGAACATATTAAGTTTGTCTCCCGGACACACATGACTTCACGAGGGTGTCTAACCTCATTCATAACAGATGCTAATCTTTTCAGGGCTGACTGATGACAGCGTTTGCTTCCTGCCCTTCACGGAATTAGAGCTGGATTTTTATCAAAGGACTCAAACTGCTTGCTAATTAGACTAATTCCCTTCATCATGAATTATTTATTTCCATTGGTAACTGATCACTGTGACATTAATGGGTTCTGCTCAAGTTAGCTTCCTACTAATATATAGTATAGGTTAAACTGAGAGAAACCAAAAACTCCGGATACCTTAGTTCCACATTAAATGTGTGCTAGCCACAACTTCTGTTCCATTTCAAAGGGAGCTAAGGAGCAATATAAAGTCAGCATCAAGTAATATCTGAGTCTATAAAAGTTTGCAAGGCCATACCGGGGGAAGAAGTATCATTGGATTCAGTCAGATATATTACTAAGTAGGCCCAGAGGAGATGGCGTTGTACATTCCTGTTCAGGTAGAAACATCACTGATGTGACAGGATTCAGTCATTTCAGTCCTACTACTGAGTTGGCTGGATATTGTTCCTCATCAAAAAGGAGTGCAGTTATTTCTATTTTCTAGTATGGAATACTTATTAAAGGAAAGACAGCTTTTGAATTTGAGGGAAGAACTGGTTTGTTCTTCTACTACAGTGGTTCTCAACCTGTGGGTCGGGACCCCATTTGGGGTCGAACGACCATTTCACGGGGGTCGCCAAACAAGGCTGTCCGCCATTTTTCCCCCTTTTTTTGGCCACGCCCGTGGCACCCGGTGAGGTATAAGTGGTTGGGGGACACCACAACATGGGGAATTGTATTATGGGGTCGCGGCATTAGAAAGGTTGAGAACCACTGTTCTACTAGGACAGAACGACAAAAGGCCTTGTCATTGGTATGCTACTTTTCATGGGCTTGGGATTTATTTATTTTTTTTACTAATTCTATGTTTGGTAGAAATGCATGAACCCAGCCATGGGAAAATAGAAAATGCATCACCATCTTCTTCATGCTTGTGTCATAACTGAGTGGTGACAGCCTTATGACAACCTTACCCATATAAGTCCAATCTGACTTTGCCTTAATGATTGTCCACAAATCAAGAAAGGATTATTAAGTCATTGGACCAAAACAAAAACTTTATGAGCCAAAGTTCTTCTGACCAAAACCAATAAGAAAAAGAGATGTAGAGAAAATTATGATAATGGTACATGTTTAGATTTTTTTCTTTCTTTTTACTAGTTTTAACCTGCATTTCATTTCATTTGCTACTTCATGTTCTAAACATATAAACATAGCAGTATCATTTTATGATAAATGTAATCGTTCCTGAGATAATAATTATCGTTACATCAGCCGATAGGGTTGAGACTTTAAATGAAGAAATCCTGGATTGTAAAACTGTGGATGGATATCAGATTCTGAGTTACTTGCCCGTTACTCTTATGAGCCCATGGAATACTTTGTATTTTGGATGGTAAAAAAATATGCGTGCAAATGTTTCTAAATATTTTCCAACATTTTCTTTCTTTTGTTTTGTCACAATAATGAATATTGGAATTCATTATTGCTTCTCTTGCCCTGTCCTCTACAAATCTCTCAGCTTTCTATAGAGTCCTATTGTATCTCAGATTACATGATACTTTGGCTCTGTACTACCGCATTTCCCCGAAAATAAGACCCACCCCAAAAATAAACCCTAGCCCAATTTTTGGGGATGGGCCTAATATAAACTCTACCCCAAAAATAAGCCATCACAAGTGGTGGTAAGCATGCAGGGGCCGATGGTGTTTGCAACAGCTGCAGCCCGCCGGCCCCTTGGAGCAGCGCAGTAAGTCCAGCATGGAGGCAGAGGTGATGGTGGGGGTTAGGGTTATAGTTAGGGTTAGGGGAAGAGACAGGTGATCTGGATGTGCTGTGCACTTTTCACTCAGAGGAAGACTGGAGCCTTCATCTGTTTGCAAAGAGGGTGCTTGGAAACTAAGGAATTTGCTCCATTTCCAACTGCCCCATTTGCAAGCAGATGATGCTTCCAGTCTCTGTCATTTCTCTGTCCAGGCAAAAAGTGTTTGGTACCTATAGGGCAGTGGTTCTCAACCTTTGTAATGCCGCAACCCCATAATACAGTTCCCCGTGTTGTGGTGACCCCCAATCACTTATACATCACCGGGTGCCAGGGGCGTGGCCAAAGAAAAGGGAGAAGAAATGGCGGACAGCCTTGTTTGGCGACCCCCGTGAAATGGTCATTCGACCCCAAATGGGGTCCCGACCCACAGGTTGAGAACCACTGCTATAGGGCATTTGGGGCAGCTCCATCCCCCTCTCCCACCTCCCTTGCCTCATGGCAGTGGCTCTGCACAGTGGGCTAAATGGCCTCCTGCCATGAGCAGCCACAGAAGTGGGCCAGCAGCCACACGGGCTCCTGCTGGAGAGGACTGTTGGTGCCACCACTGCGAGGCAGATGTCAGGGAAAAAAATAAGACATCCCCCGAAAGTAAGACCTACTGCTTCTTTTGGAGGAATATATATATATATATAAGACCGGGTCTCATTTTCAGGGAAACACAATAAATTGTATCTCAGGTTTTAAAATACTCGGGTGCTGTACTAAATTCAAGCTCTTTCAACTAATCTGGCACCACCTTAAACCCTTTGTTTCAAGAAACAGGTATGGCTGTTCAAAGCTCTCCTCAGATTTCTGTGTGAATGAAGGGTCTTGTAGAATGCATGGGGCTGGTTCTATTTCCTTGGTAATACCAAGTGCTAAGAACAAGTGAAAGAAATATATGATTGATTTAAATATGCAAACGGACACTTCATTGTGCTTTTTGTGTACAGTGATGGGAATTCAGATGAAAACCTGATCAGGTTTGACGTTCTGAGTCTGATGAAATCATCTTCACTTTACGTTGGCTCAGGACTGCCATTGTTATGAATCACCAGAGGTCCAAATTAGCCCCTCATATAACTCATAACTCTAACATATTCAAAAATGGCTTAGTGAGAAGAACTACATTCACTCAAGAATCAGCAGCATAGTTTCAATATCTCCACATACTGAATATATCAGTGAATGTTTGTTATTGGGATTGCTGTTGTTTCCAAATAATAGAGGGGATTCATTAAACTACGGAACTAGGGGTTAAAATCAGAAAGAGGAAGCTGACATAATTACTCATTAGATTGTTGCTTGTCATGGTGGCATGGCATATATGGATTTCATATTACACACGTAGATTCTCTCTGTACAAATTACAGCAAAACAATTTGCTTAATTTGGTTTGAAATAGGAGCTTGTTGACAAAGAAATCTTGCCAAGATTGAAAAGCTAGAAATGTAGCTTTTATGAAGCTTTTTAAAAAAGTGGTATCAATGTAACAATACCATTTTCTCTATAACTATGACACAATATTTAGCTCTGTAATTTAAGGGTAATTGCTCTATTTTCATGATGTTAATGCCACTGGAAAAATATAGTCCTAGAAGCAAACTTTTCCCTTAGGGACGAGGAATTGCTTTTAATGGAGGAAAACTGCCATTCATTTTGCTCTTCTGTTTGAAGCAAGTTGATTAGATAAAAGAAAAAATGGAGAGAAGGAAAGGAAGTTGTAGTTTAATATTGTCATTAGCTAATATTCTGCTTCAGTCTTACTCATTTGCCTTGAGACCATGCTGTGCCTGAAAATATTCACAGACCCCAGACTATTGGATTGGGCAAAACAGGCCTCAATAATGGTGCCATCCTACTCAAGAGAGTTCACAAATGCACTAATCGTTAATAGGAATCTCAGTTTCCTTTTATTTCTCATCTGGGGCAAGAAGCATGGATGTTAGAAAAACAGCTTTTAGTACTCTTATTTAGGTGGCTATGTGTATTTCTTTACCAAGGCAGTTTTTTGCTTAAAGCAGTGTTTTTCAAACTCAACAACTTTAACGTGGGTGAACTTCAACTTCCATAATTCCCCAGTCAAATTCTGGGAGTTGAAGTTCACCCATCTTAAAGTTGCCAAGTTTGAAAAACTCCTGCTTTGAAAAGACTCTGTTAATCTTTTGGTTTGGCAGTTGGCTGCCAAAGCTATACACAAGCTCTATACAAGTTGCCTGCCAAGTTGCTTGCATAGCAGGCTGATGACCATCATAATCAGTCCTAATAAATATATGTTGATTTTTGTTTACATTCTAGTAATCACACCTATGCCTTCTTTCTGTAATGGAAAAATTTTCTTTCATACTGATTTTAACCTAAATATCCAAATTCTATAATAATAGTAATAATAATAGTAATAATAATAGTAATAATAATAATAATAATAATAATAATAATAATAATATCAGGAAGGCTTACTAACTACTGGAGAGACCAAACTGGCCTTCAAGAAAGACCAAATGAAGAACAGAATAGAGGCATGGGAAGACAAAGCACTACATGGCCGATACATGAAAAAAATAGCTGGGAAAGCAGATAACAATAAAACCTGGCAATGGCTAAGAGCAGGACAATTGAAGAAAGAGACCGAGGGACTAATTCTGGCTGCACAAGACCAAGCCTTAAGGACAAATGCATACAAAGTCAAAATTGAGAAGACAGCAACAGACAGTAAGTGCCGCCTATGCAAAGAAGCTGAAGAAACAGTGGCCACTTGGTAAGCTGTTACAAGAACATTGCACAGACTGATTACAAGCAGTGGCATGACAAAGTAGCAACAATGGTGCATTGGAAGATCTGCAAAAAATATCATTTGCCTGTAAGCAAAAACTGGTGGGATCATAAAATAGAGAAAGTCATAGAAAATGATAAAATTAAACTGCTCTGGGACTTCAGAATTCAAACAGACAAGCACCTGCAACATAACACCCCAGACTTAACAATTGTCGATAAGAAAGACAAAAAAGTCTGGATGGTGGACGTGGCAGTGCCTGGAGATAGCAGAATAGAAGAGAAAGAACTGGAGAAGATAATAAAATACAAAGACCTACAAATAGAAATAGAAAGACTGTGGCAAAAGCAAGCAAGGGTAGTACCAATAGTCATAGGCTCCTTGGGTGCAATCCCAAAACAACTGGAGCACCACTTTAACACCATTGGCATTGACAAATTCGCTATTAGTCAATTGCAAAAGGCGGCCTTACTAGGAACTGCTTCCATCCTGCGACGATATCTGTAATACCATCCAACATCCACATCTGCCTATCCCAGGTCCTGGGTAAGGACTCGATAGGTAGACAAAATGCCAAATCCAGTCTGAACATCTGGCTGACTGTGCGATGATCAATAATAATAATAATAATAATAATAATAATAATAGTGGTAGTAGTAGTAAAATTGGAAGGGACCTTGGAGGTCATCTAGTCCAACCCCCTGCTCATGCAGGAAACCCTACACCATTTCGGACAAATGGCTGTCCAGTCTCTTCTTAAAAACTTCCAGTGTTGGAGCATTTACTGCTTCTGGAGGCAGGCTGTTCCACTGATTAATTGTTCCCACTGTCAGGAAGTTTCTCCTTAGTTCTAGGTTGCTTCTATCCTTGATCAGTTTCCACCCGTTGCTTCTTGTCCTGCCTTCAGGTGCTTTGGAAAATAGCTTGATTCCCTCTTCTTTATGGCAGCCCCTGAGATATTGGAATACTGCTATCATGTCCCCACTTGTCCTTCTCTTCGTTAAACTAGACATACCCAATTCTAGCAACCGTTCCTTATATGGAACGGTTCCTTATTTTCTCCCTGTTAAGAACCTACTAACAGTTTTGCTGGATCAGAATCTGGGATGAGTATTTGATATTAAACATAATATTGCCTTTACTGCAAAATCATTGATTTGGTCATTTTTACTGCTTTAGTCTTTTGTAATATAGTAATATTGTTTTGAGTGGAATTGATGTTTGTTGAAGGGTGTTCCCGACATCGTAAAAGATGAAAGATATATATTTTGATTTTGTTTCTCTTGATATATTATTTTGAGATACATTAGTAATGATTTTCTGTAACTGAAGTTGTGAGAATCATTTTTATTATGAATAAAAGATCCATCTGTGTTCCTGTATGAATAGTGAAACAGGCTATATGTATGTGGAATCAATCAACAGCTGTGCAATTCATGAGGGTTAGAAGCTTCATAGCTCTTAAGAGTGAAATCTACTGGGGATAAGCCCAGCATGACCTGAAATGCCAAAACTGTTCCTATGACAGAGACTTTGAGAAATGATTAGATTTTAGGATTAATGTCAGAAAACTAACAGCACATTCCCATAATTAATTAGATAGGTAAGTTGGAATTCTACTTTGCATGCATCAACTTTCTGCTCTGCTAAACCTCCTCATCACTAGAAGCCATGGAGAGTTAGCAATGGTATGCTTGCATTTTTGTAACCTTTCCATGTCTAAAAGATTTGGCATATCTCTACATTTCTGCTGTTTTTGTTTTTTGTTTTTGGTTAGACCAGTGGTTCTCAACCTGTGGGTCGGGACCCCATTTGGGGTCGAACGACCATTTCATGGGGGTTGCCAAACCACGCTGTCCACCATTTTTTTCCCTTTTCCCTAGCTGTCCTACTCCCTCTTATTGGTGGCCACACCTACTTGGGGGTCACCACAACATGGGGAACTGTATTATGGGGTCACGGCATTAGAAAGGTTGAGAACCACTGGGTTAGACTGATATTCTTAGTGCTTTCATCATTGCTTCTCTGTTGTCTCTGACTTCTGCTATTCAGGTCCTTCCTTGGCTCTCTGCCTTTCCATAACTGAGGAGAACATACTATAACAGAGATCTTCAAACTTGGCTCTTTTATGACTTGTGGACTCTAACTCCCAGAATTCCTCAGCCAGCGTGTCTGGCTGAGGAATTCTGGGAGTTGAGGTCCACAAAATCATAAAAGAGCCAAGTTTGAAGACCCCTGTACTATAACTTCTGACCCACAGACAGATCTAGCTAACTCAGGCATTCCCGTTATTAGGTCATTTTCTAAATAAAGCTTCTCTGTATTTTCTTTCATGCAACCACCAGCCTCAAGAATCCTCTCTTATAAAAGTGATGCTCCTAAATTTCGGGTTTCTTTCTCTCCATATTATTTTCCCCACTATAATAAAGCTATCTGGTAATCAACTAGATATGCCACATGGAACTTTTAAAACATGCTTTTTTAAACCAGTCTGTCAAACACATTCCCACCCCCAGCTGTGCGTTTCCTCTCCACTTGGTATTCTCGCCATCTGCAGCAGACAGCAGAACTGGCCGAACAAACTAGGCTCAGAGTACATTCAATAACTGGGTCATAATCCAGCCACAGGGAAGCACTTTTAAGATGCTCCGATTTCAATTCTGTGGTGGTCTATTTAGACAAAATAGAACTTAATGCTCCTAGGATAACAAATAAGCAATCCGGTTATATGCAGATTATGTGGCAGTTCTAGGGCAGCCCCAGGATATTATAAACAGCAATGAGGACTTGTAAGGCCTATTTTCTGCAGATTAACTAATACAATCAAGATCACAGACTTTGCAAAAAAAAAAAAGCCAAGGGGAATGCAGGCTTCAGCAGAAAAAGAGATTCCCACTCTGCCTTTCTGGGGTTGTTATAAGGATTACAACTAAGCAACATCTCCAGGTACCCTGAATGATTTAAAGAAACCTGCAAGATAGTGCCATCTTCCGCTTGCCTTAGTATTGTTTATTCCAGATTTTTTCCCCTACAATGCTCAAATTATATGAAGAAAATGACTTTAATGACACACAGTTCTGGCCTTGTGAGGCTTTAGGTATACAGTACCTGCCATGGTACAACACAAAGAAGTAGTGCAAGACTAGAAGTTGTTGAGACTTTGGGAAAAAGTGCAAAGAGGAGCAACTAAGATGATTAAAGGCCTGGAGACTAAAACATATGAAGAACGATTGCAGGATTTGGGAATGACCAGCCTAGAGAAAAGAAGGACTAGTGGGGACGTGATAGAAGTATTCCAGTATTTGAGAGTCTGCCACAAGGATGAGGGGTCAATTTATTTTCCAAAGCATACCAGAGGGCACAACAAGAAACAATGGATGGAAACTAATCAAGGAGAGAAGCAACCTGGAATTAAGGAGAAACTTCCTAACAGTGAGGACAATTAACCAGTGGAACAGCTTGCCTTCAGACGTTGTGGGTGCTTCATCACTGGAGGTTTTTAAGAAGAGACTGGACAGCCATTTGTCTGAAATGATATAGAGCAAGGCTTTTCAACCAGTGGTACGGGTACCACCTATGGTACATTGGCACCTGGCAGGTGGTACGCGACCATCCTAGAAAAATGGTAGTGGGGGAGGGGAATGAGTTGAATCGGTGGCAGCAATGCACAAGCCTGAGCGAGAGATGGCTGGAGCTGCAGGGATGTCAGGGCTCAGAGGAAGTGCCAGGATCAGTACCGCTTTCCAGCTGATCAGTGCTTCTTCGGGGCTGTCAGGGCTCAGTGGAAGCGCCAGAATCAGCACCAGGCTCCAGCTGGAAAGCAGCACTGATCCTGGCGCTTCTGCTGAGCCCAGAAGAAGTGCCGATCAGCTGTAATGTTGCAGCATCTCCAGGATCTTGTGATTTACATTCAGATGCTTGGCAACTGATTCATATTTATGATAGTCACAGTATCCCAGGGTCATGTGAAGTGACCAAAACCTGCTGCAATCACCCAGCAGACGGGGGGAATAAAAACCAAACACCCCCCCACCCCCGCTGCCAATTCTCAACAGAAATGCTCACAACAATGAAAACCTCAGACAGGAGGAAGAGCACTACCAGGTGGGCAGGCAGGTGTCTTGCTCAGCACTTTTTTCAGTGCCATTGTAACTTCGAACAGTCACTAAGTGAACTATTGTAAGTCGAGGACTACCAGTACTTCAAGACTTTTTTCCTTTTTTTTTTTGGTCATCAAGTTTTTGACACCTTGCTAGGCGACTGGTGGTACTCGGATATTGCCATATTCTGAAAGTAGTACAAGGGTGAAAAGGTTGAAAAGCCCTGTTATAGAGTCTCCTGCTTGAGCAGGGGGCTGGATTAGAAGACCTCTAAGGTCCCTTCCAGCTCTATTATATTCTAAGATTTGGAGAGACCTGGCCCTTTAAATTGCCAAGAGTTGGACACGGCTGAATGGATAACATCATCATCATCATCAGTATGCTTCCTCCAAATGATCTTAGATGACATAATGTTAATTCTATACAAGTCTATAATACTCAGAAGCGTGTCAAGATCTAGAGAACAAGAATACTATTTGTAAAAGACCAAAACCTAAAATATGTAGACCACAATCAACAGTTTTATCTGTGAGTATACAACCATTATTACGATAAAGTAGGCAAGCAAGAAAATAGAAAAAAAATGTTTTCTCCTTCATCCTCATAAAATAGTGGATTATTGCATTGGTATAGGGGAAGTGGGTGTAATTTACAACTGATAAGCCTTTGTATCATATGTACAAAATTGGAGGTGAAGAACTCTAGAAGATGAAGCAGGACCTTGTGTGCCACCCCTGTCGTTCAAATTTCCTCATCGTAAAGTAGCCTTTCTTTGGGTTGATAAAAAATATTATTTTCCACAGAGCTGGGGCTACCAGCACTTAGCTATAGAACAACTGTGGCCATGTCTCAAAGGGCATGTTTTTCAAACGGCAACTGGACTTACTTTGTTTTCCCTTGAAGACGTTTTGTTCTAATCCAAGACGTTTCTTCAGTTCTGACAAGCTGAAGAAGCTTTTTGGATGAGAAGCGAAATGTCTTCAAGGAAAAACAAAGAAAGTCCAGTTGCCTTTTGGAAAAACACCTTTGAGACAACCGTGACCTGGATGACTAAGAATCTCCACAGACATTTAACTATGGCCATGCAACATAGGGAGCACTACCAATAATATCGTATGGAATCATAGCTGAGCTCCAAAGCTTTAAAAGAATTCATCCTAAAACATACCATGCACGCACACACACACACACACACACACACACACACACACACACACACCACACACCACTGTCATGGTTCCAACAGATGAAACTCTTCAAAGAACTTTGAGGCATTGTTTACCTTAAAGAATCTTTATTAGAGAAGCATAGCATTGGCACTAACATAATCGAAGCCAAAAAATGGATTCCCCTCCCCTGAGCACATAGTATCAAAGCACAATTCTCTCCTCCAATTAACAGTCATAAATCACATTCTCCAATTAGTTTGAAATGCAGGCTTTCCCTCCAGTTCTCCAGCCTGCCAATTCTTATCATCTCTTATTTCAATAACCTTGGTTCGCACACTAGGTCCAGTATTGTTATGTCTAGCTAAGCTTTCATGCACATTCCTCCCCCCAGCATCATCTAACTCTAACTCTAAGAGTAAAACATAAGAAGAAAATGGTTGCATCTCCAACTGTTGTCAAAGCAAAAACATCCAATGTTAGCAGCGCTGACACCACACCTGTCTACTACAATTTTAGAAGCAGCGTCCCTAAAACACTGGAGTAAATTTTGCCCATTTTGAAACAGAGAAATTAAAAATAAACTACCACTTGCTTTAGGGTTTTATTCTTTAAAAAGGAACATTGCTAGAGTATCCCAATGAAGAATCCATATCTGAAGGTCACTGTGAAGGGAATGATAGAAGACTTATAAAGATTAAAGAAGAGTTACCAAAGCTATCCATCATCTGAAGAAAGGAGAAGCAGCAGGTATTGATCAAATCCTTGGTGTAGGTCTGAAAGGAAATGGCAAGGTCAGAAGAGTGATATAAGATCCATGAGAGAGCTGGATGGATCTTGCATGATAAAGAATGAATGTAGTATATGCATGATGCTCCCGGGCTGTGATACAGCTCTTAGGTCTTTGCATTTATTAATGTTTTATTTGTAAAATGTAATTCTTTGTTTCTCATCATTCCATTGCAGTTCCGGTGCTCTGAGATCCTTACAAAAATGTAAGTTCTCCATTCACACATAATAAAAATGAAGATCAGAAGCCCCTAAAATGAGAGAAATGCAGCACAACCAAACAGCAAGAACAAACAAACAAACAAAGGGAATTTGCACTTTAAAGATCCTCAGTTTTGGAAAGGAACAAAACCTCAGAAATCTGTTCCATTTACTGTCTGGATTAGCAGGGCAATATTCCAACCCATCAAGATGTTTAAATATGTTTTTAAATGACCCATTACACACACAAAAATCATAACTGTTTTCATTAGCAAATTTCTTGGCTATGCATTATTATTGAGAGCAGGAGAGATGGGGGGAAGCGAGAAAAAAAATGTGTGGTACGCAGGAGAGGGGAAAGAGAGAGAGGCACAGCAGTTTTGGAGAGGTGGAGGGAGAAGGGAAACTCCAGTTGAGGGACAGGAAGAAAACCACAGCATTGAAAACCAAGCGAGAGAGGAAATCCAGTCAAGGAAATTCGTTTTTTTTTTTTTTTTTTAGAACTGACAAAAGAGACTCTTTGCTTGCCTCAGTCATTCAGATATACACAATATACATGAAAAAAAAAAAACATTCTCCTAAAATAAATTGTCTGGCTCTGTTGCTTTAAGAACAATAAAACATGGTGGTGTGAATGTGTTTATTAGAAATAGAGGGCCTTTTCAGTTTAAAGATCAAGGCTGCTTTGCAGTACACTCAGCTCCCAGCTGAGGAGCTGGATACAACCATACCCTTTGCTTGACAACTGTACAAAGTGATTTAGCCTTGCCTTCTTCTAGGATGTTTTTTTTAAATTTCTCTTGTAGCCTAAAACTCTGGTCAACATACTATGGTGGTTTCCCATTCAAGGGAAAGCAGGTCAGCCTCTGCTTAACTTCTGAGCCCAGAGGAGAGAGGCCACATGCCTACGTATCACCTATAGAAACTTTCTCAGCCTACAAAAATGAGTAGAATTTTCTTTATCGGCTTTAAAAATCAGGGGTAAGGAGACAGGCTGGCCAGAACCTTGCAATGGCTGCCATTCTCTTATTGATCATTTTCAGGAATCAAGTGGATTTTCTGGAATCGGGCACTTCGTAAACCTCCAGTAGCAAAACATTTGCGATCACCTTGCAAATCAGAGAGGATTTCAGTCTGAGTAAGGCAGAAGACAGAAAAAAAAGATGCAAGCAATTAAAGAACCAGATGTGCTTTTTATCATTTATAATTTAGGAGAAGCAATGAACCTCTTCTGTCCCACACGGGGCGGACAGAGTCACAAAATCTTCACAGCTTGGGTAGTGCAGGTTGGCCTCGACTTACAACAGTTCATTTAGTAACTGTTTGAAGTTACAATGGCATTGAAAAAAGGGACTTATGACTGTTTTTCACACTTAACAGCCATTGGAGCATCCCCATGGTCACTGATTTACATTCGGATGCTTGGCAACTGGCTCATATTTATGATTGTTGCGGTCTCCCGGGGTCACATGATCAACTTTTCCAACCTTCTGACAAGCAAAGTCAATGGGGAAGCCAGATTTACTGAACAACGGTGTTACTAATTTAACGACTGCAGTGATTCATGTAATAAATGTGGGAAGAAAAGTTGTAAAATGGGGCAAAACTTTCTTAACAAATTTCTTTCTTAGCAACAAAAAAAATTGAGGCTCAATTGTGGTCGTAAGTTGAGGACTTCCTGTAATGTCACTAAACTGAGAATGAATAAGAATTAATATGACTCAAACTATTTTGATAATATGGGATACCAGAAGTTGTCTGAGAACTAATTTTCTTTAAGACACAATCCTGTAAGGATTCTGTATTTTCTTTAAATCTTGGCATTTAGAAGTTATTTATAAGATCACTTGCCACAGGAAAAAGCTTCCTTTAGAGCAGGCACGTCATAAACAACTGTGAGTCTTAAAGCAACTTAACCACTTATTAGCACAAATGCTTTTATGGTCTAGAGCAGGGGTAGGGAACCTGGCTCTTTTATGACTTGCGGACATCAACTCCCAGAATTCCTGAGTCAGCATGGCTGGTCCAGGAATTCTGGGTATTGAAGTCCACAAGTCATAAAAGAGCCAAGGTTCCCCACTGCTGGTCTAGAGCCTCTACAATACAAATAGCAAATTTAGGATGGCTTGATAATCCCCTATTATCACTGTAGTGTTTTGCATAATTTAAATTGTGTCACAGTTGTATTTTTTTTTATGTTCTAATGACTGCTAATGCCTATTATCTGCAATCCCCCTCCCCATCAATCTGATATCTTCCGGAAGTGTTTGAACTCCATTTTTCAGATTTCCCAGCCTGCATGGCCAATACTGATGAAATCTATACATTGACTTCATTGTACTGACTGGGAATTCTGGGTAATGTAGTTTCACTATATCAGGAGGAGTCTGATTGGGGAAATTTAACAAGTTAAATAGACCTTCCAGCTAAGGATAATCCTTCATGTATCTGATTAAGCTGATTTTAATCCACTTAGGTTTGTGCTCACATTTAAGAGATATGGACTGTTTTGATTTTGTAATGCCTGCGATATCTATTTTTGGTTTTTACTTATATAAGTAGTTTAATATTATGCAGTGGAACTACTTGCATGTGGAAAGCTATTTCTATATATTTGATCTCCAGCCCTCTAACTATCCAAATGTGGGTATTAAATGATTCACAGAATAAACCATTACGTTTGCCTCTCAGAAATCAATAATTATTATTTTGCTTTTTGAGATTCAAGCTTCATTAGTAAGGAAAATAATAAAAATGCAATGATCCTAATTAAGTTCTGTGATTTACTTTTGTTCTGTATTTAAGGTAAAACTTAGAAGGATAAGATATTTGTTAGTTGTCTGATAACTAAATTCTGAACATTAAAAGAAAATCAATGTATTGATTTTTCTTCTTACTAACAAAGGTAATCTACCATAAAATTTGTGATTATTATGTGATTTCATTCTGCAGGTATGTTTTGTCCAATATCAGTTATTAGATGTTGAATGTTTTTCCTCATATCCATTTTCTACCTTAACCCATGTGGTCCATAAAGATCGCCAGCAGTGCTCTTTTGAATTGGCCTGGCCGAGTTCCTGTAATTTTGTCTTGGTAGAAGAAATAACTATCTCTTTAGTAGACACACATGTGATGAGGAGAGATGAGGGGGTGGTCAGAGCAGTGGAATTGAACCCCCCCCCACTTCATACATTGATTCATTGATGCACATGCAAATTACACCACTGAAATGAACATCATGGCTTTTTTTTTTTTATTCCTGTCATAATGTTTCTCTTTTTCCCCTCTCAGGATTAGCACATTCCAAAAGGGGTATTGGCAGGAAGGACATATATAACAATTTGTTCTGTGAAATTTACTGACCAATTTTCTATCATACAGTTGTATATTACATATTTATATAATAAACAATCTATATAAAATATAAATGTAACATGTTTATATTTTATAGCTTTTTAATATTTATCATTATTTTCTCCTGTTCCAAAGAGCTGGAGCAGCCTGTAAGTTTCCTTGTACACCCCATTTTATTATTATAAATAAGATAATAAGATGGATTGGTCCTTTGGCACTCCATGAGAACTAACCTAGATTTTACTTTAATATGCTTTGTTGTTATTAATTGCGAAGTCGTGTCCGACCCATCGCGACCCCATGGACAACATTCCTCCAGGTCTTCCTGTCCTCTACCATCTTTTGGAGTCCATTTAAGTTCACACCTACTGCTTCAGTGACTCCATCCAGCCATCTCATTCTCTGTCGTCCCATTCTTCTATTGCCCTCAATTTTTCCCAGCATTAGGCCCTTCTCCAATGAGTCCCTCCTTCTCATTAGATGGCCAAAGTATTTGAGTTTCATCTTCAGGATCTGGCCTTCTAAAGAGCAGTCGGGGTTGATCTCTTCTAAGACTGACCGGTTTGAACGCCTTGCAGTCCAAGGGACTCGCAGGAGTCTTCTCCAGCACCATAGTTCAAAGGCCTCAATTCTTTTGCGCTCAGCCTTTCTTATGGTCCAACTTTCACAGCCATACATTGCAACTGGGAAAACCATGGCCTGGACTATACGCACTTTTGTTGGCACTTTTGTTGGCTTTATTGACTTATATTTGATTGTTGAGTGTTTCATTTATTTATTTACAAGTAGCAGCTTTTAAATCCCCTTCCCACCCCAATCACATCTCCTGTAATTTACTAGAGGAGCTAAATGTGGTTTTATTTTTAAAAAAGTATCAGTTCTTCACAGATGAAGATGCTTAGTTCTCTTTATACTAAACTCATTATTATAAGCAAAGTGCCATATATACTTATGGTATCACTCCTTGCCTCTTTCTATTGTCTAAAAACAATGCCTCTTTGTTTAATTCTTTCTCTATTCCTTGTTTTTCTAGAAAACATCCAAGATTCAGTTAGTTATTATGTGAATCATTCTGCTGGTCTTTTTAGGTGCACTATGTCTCCCTAATACTGCGTAGATATAAAATCATTCTCAGCAAATTATTTTCTATATGTCTTCTCTTGATACCTGTATATTAGAGATACAATAATCAATCACTTTAATTATGTCTTTAAAATCACATCTTTCTCCATTTCTTCCTTTCTCTATTAAGTGATACAAATTGGCCAAATGAATGTTTTTCAGAAGTTGGTGATAATATGAAGTCCTTTTGAATTATCCTACTTCAGACGTGCTGTGCAAAAAAAGACCTACGTCTCAGGAAAAAGCTCTAATACTAGGAGAGATAGAAGAAAAGAGAAGAGGATGACCAGCTACAAGGTAGATGGGACTCAAGTTACAATGGCAATGAGTCTGCCATTCAACGACCTGAAGGACCAGATCATCATGGAGAAAATCTCTCTCTGTGGTTGCCGGGAGTGAACAACAATTTAATGGCACATAATCAATTGGCTTTATGCTTGCCTTTCTTTCTACACCCTAGATATTCTTTTTTTATTATTTGCAATACTTCCCACTTGTCATTCAAAAGTCTTTCAGGTTCTTTCTTTACAGATCGTTAATTTCCATGAACTAGCCAAGTTTTTTTTTTTGTATATGTGTGTGTGACTGGGAATTAAGCTTTTAAAGCCCAGCCTTAGATAATTTCGTATTTCCACCTTTCATTTCCTGTCTCTCAAAATCATTTTGAAAACAAGCTGTGAGCATCTTCACTGTAGAGCTGAGACAGTGGGGGGAGGGGACAGTGGCTATCATACAATAGCCAAAATATCCCCTCACCTCACTCCATAGAAAGGAGGTAGAAATAAAGGAAATACAATAAAAAGAAAAAAGCAGCTTGAGGCCTTGCTGAAAGTGAGGGGAGCGAAGCCTTCCAAACAACAAGGAAACAGCCTGCTTCCCACCCACCCCCAGCTGTGCAGAGCTCCAGCATTAAAGGCTGACATTTCAACTGGCACAGCTGCCCAAGAACGCAGGAATGCAGAGATGCATGCAGGCTAGGCAATTTGAAAGAACTGGGTGAATGGTCTAAACCAAACAAGATGGCAGTTGGATTGGGACCCTTTTGCTGAATAGCTTCAATAAAAGTTCTGCAAAAGTCTGTCTCTCGTGTCTGTCTCTGATTGGCTTCTGTGCCAGGCTGAACCAATTTTTTGGACAACAACCTCTATTTCACTCCTGTAGCTAAACTATCTCCCAAGGCCTGTGAAAAGTAAAAGAGTAAAAAGGCCAAAAAAGTCTTAAAACAATAACAATAGAAATAATAGCATTTAGGCTTATATAGTGCTTTACAGGACTCTCTGGGCAGTTTATACATCAGTATATTGCCCCCAACAATCTGGATCCTCATTTAACCGACCTCAGAAGGATGGAAGGCTGAGTCAACCTTGAGCCCCATCAGGATCGAATTCCCGATTGTGGGCAGAGTTTGCCTACAACACTGCATTCTAAGCACTGTGTCACCTTTCCTCAAAACAAAGAATGAGACATGGTTTCAGAGTGTCAACAAAAAAAATGCTCTAATACAATGCTAAATATTTTATCAAATTTTCTAACGTCTACAGTATATATATTAACCAAGGAATCACGTATCTTATTCACTTTCTGATTGAATAAAATTGTCCTCTGAAAGCTCATAAATTCACTAAACTTTTATTTGTGACAGATAAAAATATTTTGATACAAATGAGGACCCAGATTGTTGGGGGCTATGTAAATATATATATATATTGCTTACTGGTGTACACCGCTTAGAGAGTGCTTGCACTTAAAGCAGTATATAAGTCTCATAAAATAAATAAATAAATAAATTAGTACCTGTATCACAGCTGAAATGTCTAGTTAGTACTTTTTAAAATTGTCAGAGATAAAGTTAGATTTAGGGCAATTTGAATATTTTTTCAGCAAGTTCACAAATAGTTTTCTAAATGGGAACAAATAGTCTTTGTTCTATGTATCCCTAGACCAGGGATAGGCAATCTTGGCTCTTTTATGACTCGTGGACTTCAACTCCCAGAATTCCTGAGCCAGCATGGCTGGCTCAGGAATTCCGGGAGTTGAAGTCCACGAGTCATAAAAGAGCCAAGGTTGCCTACCCCTGCCCTAGACTATTGTAACATGCTCATTTCAGTATATGGCAGAAATGTTTCCATTATCCTTATTTGATGCAATCTAGTCTTGTTCTAGAATAGCAAATGGATGAAAAGACTCAACATCTCTCTTTTGCATTACAGGCTATAAATGCAATTAGTGAAGAAATTCTGTCAGCAGAGATTATTTTAATGGATGGATAGTGCTACTGTAAATGAAGCCTTCGCCATCTGTTCATCTCAATTATAAACAAAAAACCTGAAGATTTTGCAAAAAGCTTCTCAGAATACAAAGATCATTGTCTTGAAGCTTTGTTGTCTTCTGTGGATCTCTCCTTCTTTACCTCCATCCAATCCTAAAAGGTAAAATTATAAGAGGTGGTTATTTGATTTACAGAGAGTGGGATTCAGGTTTACTTAATTGGATTTAGATTACTATGAAATTAATGGAAAAGTAACTCTGAAACTTAAGTTGATATTAAACATTGATTACAGCAAGAAAGGCAACAAACTCAGTGTGAATCTAACTTAAGAGCTACATCTGATGCTAATGATCAACCTTCTCATTCGGCAAACTGTCCCTCCTCAGATCCCTCCCACACATACCCCATCTGCTCAAAGTATCTTTTGACCTCTCAGAGAAGACTGGGGACAAGTGGAGGTCTGAGGGATACATAGGAGCTACTATAGAGGATATGGCTTCCTGCCACAGTGATGATTCAACCCAGACTCTATTCGTTATATCACAACTGATAGCATTGTTTTCTTTAAAAAAGGGGGGGGGGGATGAAGAATAAATTGATTTTAGAATTGAAAAGAAATGTAAAGACTATGAAAGTTTTGAGTTTATCAGCCTTACAAATACTAACACATAAATTATATAAGTGAGCACTACAGTTTATGGTTCCATTTCATAAATGCACTTTGCTGAATACACTGGAATCTTGAGATATCATGTAAAGTTTTTTGTTTAGGCAACTGCCCATATAAATAATTTTATTTATTTTTATATAACCATTATTATTTTTATAAATAATTTAACAAACGTAACTAATACTTTCCTCCTATTTCCCCCCAACCTGACAAACTGTGAGAGAGTCACTGCCCCAAAGTCACCCATTCAGCTTTCATGCCTATGGTAAGAGTAGAACTCACAGTTTCCTGGTTTCTAGGCCTGGTGCCTTAACCGCTAGACCAGGCATGTCAAACTCGCGACGTCACGTGATGTCACACGACATATAGCGATTTTTTCCCCATTGCCGGCAACTGAATGGGTGCAGTTTCAGTATGATGTATCCGGCATGTGGGCTGGCAGTTTGACATGCCTGCGCTAGACCGAACTGGCTCAGCAGAAGCTGATCTTTAAGATGCCATGATTTGCAATATATACTGTATTTTCCGGCGTATTAGATGACTCGGCATATAAGACAACCCCCGACTTCTGAGCCGATTTGCATGCTTAGAAAGTTGTCTTATACGCCGGAAACTACCGTAATTTCCGGCATATAAGATGACTCGGCGTATAAGATGACCCCCGACTTCGGAGCCGATTTGCATGCTTTAGAAAGTCGTCTTGTACGCCGGAAAATACGGTAAGTATGTGTGTACATGTGCATGTGTGGAATTAGATAGGGCAGATAGAGTCAATAGACAGCTCTGCTGTGGTAGGAATCTCTGATTCTCAGGCTAGTGAAAGCTTCTATAAATAAAGGACAGATGGTGCAAAACTTCAAGGCCAGGAAATGAGCAGCTACACAGCTGTTGACTTGAAAAAGAAGGAGGAAAACGGAGCTCAGGATTTAAACCTGGGATTAATGTAAATAGAGGCCAGGATTCCTGAGTGAAGCAAAGGAGAAAACCTTTTGTAAGCCTCAGTGTCAATGGAGGGGTAAGAGATGGAACGGGTACTGTGATTTCATGATGCAACTCTACTGATTAACATACCTGAAGATAACATAGTGGTGCAAGTACAAAAAGGACAGACTTTGTGCTGTGCTATTGCAATGTATATTTTGTCATTTTGGAGTCAGAATAACAGTATTGGATGGAAGGGACCTTGGAGGTCTTCTAGCCTAACCCTCTGCTCAAGAAGGAGACCCTATACCATTCCAGACAAATGGCTGTCCAGTCTTTTCTTAAAAGATTCCAGTGATGGGCACCCTCAACTTCTGAAGGAAAGCTGTTCCACTGTTTAATTGTTCTTACTGTCAGGAAATTTCTCCTTAGTTCTAAGTCACAGGTATCAAACTCGCCATGTCATGTGACATGTCACGACGTATCGCGACTCTTTTTGCATTGCTGGCAATGAGGTAGGCGTGGCTTCGGTATGATGAAACCGGCCCGCGGGCCGTCAGTTTGACACCCCTGTTCTAAGCTGTTTCTCTCCTTGATTAGTTTCTATCCATTGTTCCTTGTCTTGTCTTCTGGTGCTTTGGAAAATAGGTTGACCCCCTCTTCTTTGTGGCAGCCTGACAAATTTTGAAACACTGCTATCATGTCACCCTCACTCCTTCTTTTCACTAGGGTAGACATACCCAATCCCTGCAACTTTTCTTCATATGTTTTAGCCTCCAGTCCCCTAATCACCTTTGTTGCTCATTTCTGCACTCTTTTTAACCCTGAGTCATCATGGTTAGGAATAGAAGCTTAGATGTATATGACTGTATGGCTTCCCGATTCTCTGTAAGAAATCTATTTATCTAACCTTGAATCTGCTTGGGAACACAGAGGGAGAATCTAACTGCCATTACCTGCTATGAAGCTTTGACAGTATATCCCAGGACACAAGAACGTAGCACACACATTTTAGAATACCTGTTTTACAGTATAAAGCATACATCCCTTTAAGGTCCAGAAATCATTCAGTTCTTGTTCGGGGCTGAAACACATATCCTCTGCAATTTTTGACATCAAGAAATGCATCATAAATAATTAATATTGTCAGTTTCCACGGGTGAAATGCATATGGAATTACACAAGGCCATTTTAATATAACAATATCAAATATTAAAATACTGGAAGCATTTTATAATAAATAGCGTTTTTTTCTTGATTGCAGCTGATTACGTTATACAGCTTGTTCTATTGGTGTCACAAAGGTGATTTAATAGCTCCTATAACTCGTCTCAACAGCTGACCTTTTCCCCTCACTGATGAAGTCTATTCAAAATCTGGTGGCCTTTTGCTCCTGTCAGGATCTTCTATTTTCTGAACTATTTTGATCATGAATATATTTATCAAAAGGTATTTTTAAAAAACTCCACAAAGACTTTGGTGATTTCTTTAAAACACGTTATTTCAGTAAAGTACAAAAAGAGCCATCTTCTGGTGTCTTGGGAGGGGGGGGGGCTCGTATTATTTGTGAATTTTGCTTACCTGATGCCAGCATGTTGTTAATTAATATGAGAATACGCTCATCAGAGATCTGAGCATCTGTGTGAAGAAACACTAGTAACAGTTCTTCATGCCAACTTTAAAGTAATGGTTCTTTCTGCCAACTTCACTCTGTAGAAGAAAAGGATGTTTAGATGAGTACTAAAATATGCAAAGAGAACAGTATTGCCAGCACATAAAGCTCATGAAAGGGAAGATGAAAGATTCAACTCCAATTATCTGAAGAGGAAATTGCCCGCTTGCACAACTTAGTGGCAACCACAGTTATTTGACTGGTTTAATAGTAATCACGTTTGGCTTTCTTGGAGACGCATGAAGTTGATTTCATGATTTCTTTTTGTAGAAGAAGAGATCACAGTAGGAGATTTAGGGCAATGTCTACACTTTGAGTGTATTCACACCCAGGTGCAAACTTTCTGAACTTACAGCCACGGGAGAGGACAATGTGAGACTACTCACATTCTCACATTGATAAGAAAGCTAACAATTTTCAAGACCATCAATGAATGCAACCTAGACGCCCTTCAAAAAATAAATTGTTCATCTCCTTTACATTTAAAGAGCATGTAACCAGTGGTGGGAGGCAGGGGGCGCTGCCATGAGGCAGGTGGGGGAGGAGGGAGCTGCCCTATGCACTCCCCAACCGCTTACTGTGCCGAAGGGCCCCCACAGTCAGGCCTACCATCTGTCGTGCCTTACCTGTTCGGCAGTGACTTCTCTCACTTTCTCCTTCTTCTGCTTCCTTTGAACAGCTCTTCTCTCCTGTTGCTGCTTTTTCAGTCTCGGAGTTTTGTCTGGAGCCTGTGCAGAGTGTCTTTGGAAATGAAGTTCCTCAACAATAGGGTGGGGTGGGAACCATTCCCTTCGCTTTGGGACCGGTTCTGAAATAGGCTGGAAGGAGCAGCCCGAGGACTCCAATCTGGCTTTGCAGCAAGCCAAGGGGATTGGAGGCACGTGAATGCATGTTAGTCTGGCCATTTCGGAGCCAGTTGTCTGAATTCAAACAAAAATATCAGTTCTGCTGAACCAGTGTGAACCGGCTGAATCCCACCACTGCATGTAACACTAACTGCCTTGATTTGCCTATATAAAGGATTCCCATTTGGGAGTAAAACAGTCGCTGGTATCTTTGCATTGTTATCTTATTTTTTTATTCTAATAAACAAACAAATAAATCTAAAAGCTTATACGTCTTCAGAAAGACTTATGCCTTGGGCTGATTATTTCCAGCCTAGGTTGTTGCCAAAGAACTGTGCGTGTAGGAACTGCCTTCTGAAAAGCAGAACAGAACAAGTCAAAAGAGAAGCTTAATTTACATTAAATGAAATAAATTCCAGTGTCTTTAATATTCTTCCCTTCTGAGTAAGAGAGCTGAAACCTATTTTCTTAAAAAAAGAAAACATTTTGGCCTGTTTTTTTTTTAAAAAAAAAGGGGGATGGGAGGACTACCAAGTAGTTTCAAGGGCAAAATCTGTGTCTTAAGCCTTGTCTCCTTCAGTTACCCTTGAACATAAAAAATAGTCCTGCCCACTCTGATGACATCCCAGGTCAAGTCCCTCCCCCCTGCAGTACTGAATGGCCCATTGAAACAAAGAAAAGGGCAGTGACCGTTGTTGGCTTGTAGCACATACCCAAGATAGGACACTCTTAAACCAGTATCTGCCAATTAAAATCCACAATAATGGGCAAAACTTAAAACCAGGTGAAAAGAAGAGGTTCCAGTATGAGTCTGGAGTAAGAGGACTGGCTGTAGAATAGCTTTGCATTTACAGGTAGCATAGTAAGAAGAAAAAGAATATTCTAGAGGTTAGCATGGAATTAATCCTTTGAAGAAATTCAGAGTCTTCAGAAGAAGAACATAGTCTGAAGGAGTGAAGAAATACATGGGCTGAATTATAATGTTAATTCCCACTTAGATAACATTTTCTGCTACACATAGTAACAGAACATAGTAATTGTTCTGAATAGGATGATCAGTTTTTCCCAAAGTAAAAGCTAGGGCACATTATTCTGTATCGCTTTGAATATCTACTAATCCATAGTTCAATTTGCTAAGAAACTAATTACAAAACACCAAGACCCTGACATGGTTAGAATTGCAAGATCGCTAAGGGTCTAGTCAATGCACCCCTACCCCCTAAAAAAAAAAACACACACAAAAAGGTTGGGAAATATTACCCTGACAAATATTTTCTGTGGATTTAGGTTTTGAAGAATATTTTTATTTTGCAGGAAGGGTATCTGGCCAGTAAATGCTCAGCTCCATCCAGGCACCCTGATTCTACCTCAAATTAAGGGATTACAGGGTCGTAAAAAGGGAGGGTTTTTTATTATAGAATTCAGCATAACCATGATTACAGTTGACCCTCAACTTTAGAATTGCTACTGTCACTTGGTTTTTCTCATCTGTCCAAACTAGGTGCATTCACTCCAGGCCTACACATAGCTATTGTACTAGGAGATTAATGTTTTTAAAGGTAAAATGCATATAACCAAAATGAGTGAAAGTTTCTAACCTGTTGCTCATTCGATTTTATTTTTTCCTGCTCCATTCAGCTGTTTTGTCTATCCATTTTTTTTTTACACTTTGTTGGAAAGTAAAAGCTCCCATGTAATTCTCTCCCCACCTGCCCCAGCCAGGTCATTCATTAATGCCAACCACCTCTAATCCACCAGCCACCTCAAATTGAAGATACAAAGAAACTGCTTAAACTTTTTCCACCCGCATTGACACTTGGGTTGCAATGGATTAAGCACATCTCTCCAAGACGTCAGTCTTCTACATTTATTTACACAGGAATGACACAGAAATGAACTCTTGACCTTTCTTCCTTAATAATTTTTAAAGTAATGATGTATTTATTAGCTTTATATCCCAGCTTCCATTCAGGTGCTTGAGATGGCATATACAGTATAACACTTCCCATATTTTTCCTTACAACCGCTAAAACCCTGTGCGGTAGATGGTCAGAGAGAGGGCAATGGGTCCTAAAGTAACTAGAAATGAAGGAATTACTGCAAATATCAACTACTTTCCTATCAGAAGGATCATCTGTCACAAATATGTAATCTGTTGTTCCTACTGATTGTCAGATCATCCATAGCAAAAGATGCAACTATATTGGCAACCTAAGCATTGGTCAGCATAACTTTTTGTCACACAGTTTTCTGTCCATTCCATTGACCAAAAGCTATGATCGTGCATTATAAAAAGGTAAAAAAAATAATTAAGGGTATCATAGATGAGTCAGAAAAGATAGTGCCCACTTGACTGAAGATGATAAATCTTCAATTTGATTGAAGCCCATTTTTTACATGTATTGTGCATTCATCACACATAAAAAGAGGCAGGATTCAATTGCACGGGTGCTATCTTGGCTTTTTTTAAAAAAAAATCTCTTGGACAAAAGTACGTAAATTAGCCCTTCTTCGTTCACTTTCTCCAGAGTTTCTTTTACAAATATATTTGCCACACTTTTAACTTCCATGATATGTAACTTTCTGTTTGAATGGAATCAGCAATGTCCAGCTTGTGATTATGAAAAATGAGGCTATTGCAGCATTTGGAATGTCTTTTTTGTACTGTCTCTCCTCTTATTCAAAAAAAGGGAAGGCTTTTGTAGAGCATTGGTGAATTTTATTAATGTTTAGCAAGCATCTCTTTTCTTAGCAATTATTTTGATGGCACTGTAGCAGGTTTTGGTCATGGAGTACTAGATAAAACTTACTTTAAAAAAAAGTTATATCCATATACCCAGTTCAATTTATTTTTGATTAGGATTTAATTTTTAAAACCATTGTGTCCCAGATGGGCGCCCAAGATGGTCATCTCCTCAGCTTGCATTTATATTTGAATTATCTTGTTTACCCCAGTTCTTATTACTAAAAACTGAATTCCAAAGAATTAGTTATTCATGAGTCGTAGTGCACAGTCTTGTGTATTCCAATAAATATTTTTGCACAGAACCAAGCATAAGTCTTACAAAGTCAGTTCCACTGTGAACATCTCCTGCTTAGGCATAAATAAAATGAATGGAAGTCCCAGAAGAATTTTTTTTTTGCATTCCTCCCACTCATCTCAAAAGAGAAGTTCTCAGTGGCCTCTTCAGATACGACTTTTTATTCAACAGTATGTCTATGCCGCTCAATCTTCACACCTTGAAAAGTTACTATACATGAGCCTATTGGCAAAACTGACAAAAAGATTATTAATATATAGTAATTATACATATTATAACTTGTAAAGTGCCCAGAGTCACCTTTTAGGAGAGATAGGCAGCAAAATGAATGAGTGAGTGAATGAATGAATGAATGAATGAATGAATGAATGAATGAATGCTATTTAATAATAAACATCTGCCTTGCTTCTCTCCCACATTTGACTGTATGCTGCCAAAAGTCAAACTGTATGCAAATATGTTCTACTTTAGGAAAATGGACTGTTATCATCTGGAAGACCTTCCTTGTAATTAAGCAGTATTTAGTAATTGCAAAGACTTGCTGTTCCCTATTGTGTTCTCATGCAAAAAGAACTGCTTAGAAGCGATTGTCCCCATTTTTTTTCCAGTCAGGTTAGGTTTCTTTCTCATCTCCACTTCTGTTCCAAGAAGTTATCCCCAAACCTCATGAATGGAAGAAAACCCAGGTACTTTCAAGATATTCCCTAGTGAGTAAAAGTGGAAGTTACATCCCATGTGAGACTAATGCTCTTGCTGTTCAGAAGAATTGAGTTTTTGCTGCTTCCTGTGCTGTTAATGATCAGCCAGGACAGTAAGTCTGTCCCAACAAAGTGATATGGTGTCCGTCCAAGCTATTTGGGGTGCATTGCTTAATTTCAAAGAGCTGAAGGATTCTCTATACGTTGTCATAGTTATCCTGTTCACTACCCATTTGATAGACCTTTCTGTATTATAAATAGGAGGCTGAGGCCGAGATAAGAAGGCCATTCAGTGGATTTGAGGCTCAGAGAAAATTTGGGGTAGTGTTTTCAAGTCTCCTTAAGTCTGTGGCTGAGATCTCTCTCTCTCTCTCTCTCTCTCTCTCTCTCTCTCTCTCTCTCTCTCCCTCGCTCCCTCCCTCCCTCTCTCTCTCCCTCTCTCCCTCTCTCTCACTCCCTCCCTCTCTCTCTCTCTCCCTCCCTCCCTCCCTCTCTCTCTCTCTCCCTCCCTCCCTCCCTCTCTCTCTCTCTCTCTCTCTCCCTCTCCTGGAGAATTCTCCAGCATTCCTGAATAAGGGAATAATATATATATTGGTTTTAAACTTTCCAATTGATTGTTGAGGTTAATTTGCAGGAAAATGTTTGTCTGTTGCATTCTCTGAAATTCACAGAAAAATCAGATGAAATGAAAGAACATAGCTCACATAGTAGTAAAACTACCTTTGCAGATGATCAGAAAATTAACCTGTACAACTGCTCATAAAACCTGGAAGGTGATAATTGCTTATTCGCATAGGTTTTTAGCTATTTAGATTTTTTGCATTTTTAACATTGCATAAATATGTTTTGGAAGAAGCAAAACAATTCTGATTTAAAATGGCCTCTTCTATTACCAACTCTGCTATGAAGATGAGTTTTGATAATGCACAGTGTTAACAGGGCTGTTTTAAGTTCACAAAGTCTGTGAAGGGTAAGAGCCAAAAGAAGAAAGAAAAATCTAATGGTAATTTATAAATATTGAAATATTTATTAAATTTCATTAGCGTTAAGGCTCTTATTTTTCTACAGCTATGGAAAGTTCCCCCAAAGAACATAAACAGCCAAGGAGAAAATATCCAAATTGTACAAACCCAAAATTGTCTGTTCCTGAAATGCCTTCGACAATGGAACTGACGTGGCTCCTCAATCCTGAATGAAGTATTATATGTCAACTAAGACCAAAAAAATAATGTATGAAACTTTCCTGTCCTAACAGAAATTATACTATAATGGTGATTACTTTTATCACAATATTTATAACAGCAGCTTGGTGACCTCGGCTGATCTCATACAACTGAGTGGAATTGACTTGGTTGGTTCTCTGAAAAGGAAACCAACAGAATATCCCATATTGTAAATGAGACAAGGAAGTAAAAACAAACATCTTCATCGAAGGCAACACAAGAAAAACTAGAAACGGATAGATAATTACTATTTTAGATGTGTTCGTCAACAGGCGGGAAGATGGAAGCCTAGAAAGCACTTTTTATCCTAAGGCCACCAGCAAACACTCCATACATTCTTAGTTTCAACAGTAACCATCCACTGTCACACAAAAAGAGCTGTGTCAGATTGAGAACCCACTGTATCACCCAGCAAGCTAAACAACAAGCTAAACAACTGGAGAGAAGGGACCTACATGAACAATTCAAGCATTTATTACAAGACGCCTGCGCAAAATGCAAAGGAGAGAAAGAAAAAAAAGAAGGCAAAAGACCAACTATATGGCACACCCTGCCATACATCAAAAACATTTCAGAAGCAATAGAACACAGCTTCTCTCGTGCATTATTGCCTTAAGATGCCATCACACTAAAAACTTGTGTCGATAGTTTATAGCTCAGCATGGATCATTCTGGTCCATTAACCAACAATAGTCCCAACTATTTGTGGGACGCAGTTAAAGACACTGAGCTTGTCAGCTGGAAAGCTGACAGCCCAGGTTTGAGACCTGAGCGCTGCGCAATGGGGTGAGCTCCTGTTATTTGCCCCAGCTCCTGCCCACTTAGCAGTTCAAAAGCATGCAAATGTGAGTAAATAAATAGGTACCACTTCGGTAGGAAGGTAACAGGGTTCCAGTGTGTTTCAGTGTATAATGCTGGTCATATGACCATGGAAAAGTCTTCATACAACTCTGGGTCCCTTGGCTAAGAAACGGAGATGAGCATCGCCCCCTAGAGTTGGACACGACCAAACAGGGAAAATCTTTACCTTTATCTTACTTGTGGGACACAGAGTTAAGGTTACCCATTCTAGACTGAAAATAACCAATCTTAAGATAGCAGGGGAAAAAATATGGAAAATTCTCATCTGTTGCTGCCATCTAGCGAATATAGGGATTTTTCCAGCCTAGATCTACTCACTCTTTAGAGTAGATATTCTCCAGTAGTTTTGAATGAATATGCTGGAGAAAAAAAAATAGGAATATTTGTATTTTTATAAGAAGAAACTTCCCAGGAGGGGACATTGCCTGAACAACATAGGCTCATAAATGAAGAGTAATATAGAATCTAAAGCTTTGTACCAAGATAGTATAGTATACCTTTTATAAAGCATGATTTGGGTGATTTAATCAACATTAAAGAAGATTCTATCTCATTCTATGTACAACCTATTGAGATTCCTGATGACCAAAAAATGACTGTAACTAAACCATACACAATTTCAAAATTAACAGAAATGGGTATGCAAATACAACTGATTGAGGACTACAGCAATTTTGATAACCAACCACTAACCACAAAACTGGACATAAGTGAGTGTCGATTCAGCAGATTCAAGTGTCGAGACTTGAATTTTTAAAACAACAAGGGATTATCTACAAAGGAGTCAGGTCCCTAAAACAGAGGAGGTGATGATACCACAAGAAATAAAGAGAGACTTATTTGTTGATATAGAGGCTTTGTTATGGAAACCTGCTAGGCACAAAAAGAAAGCTAGAATAAGATTTAAGAGTGTGACCTAAAACTGTACACAATGGGTTTAAAAGGCTTTTTAGACATGGACTAATTCAAGGTTTAAGATTGCTAAATAAGATGTTAGAAATCCTGATTGAATAAAGATTAATTAAATATGTGAACTTAGTGAGAAGATGTTTTTCTTTGTATTAATATGTTTGTGGTGGATATAGCAATTATTTGGATCGGATTTAAATTTTACCTAGTGGGTTAAAAGAGTTTTACATAGATATTGATTGATTGATAAATTATAGATTTAAAATAGAGTAGAAATGTATTTTTTGGAGTAATATTCTTGTTTTAGGAAGGATAGTTATTTTGTAATGGAAGGAGAATAAGAGGGATTTTTGATAAAAGAAGATGATATTAATAAATGAGTCACTAATTATGTTAAGGAAAAAGGGAAAGGAGAGAACCTGAAGTGTTAACAATATGTTTATCTAAACTAAATTGGAATATGGTAATTGTAAATAGTAAAGCTCAATACAGGATATGGATTTATATAAATGAAATGTTATTGATGATTTTTTTATTGATTGAACTTTATTGAAAAATACATTAATTTGAATATATTATATTATTTGAGGGAATAGAGAGGGAGATTTTAATGATTTAATCTGAATTACATATGTATGATTTTGCTTTTGGATAATTGATTACCCTGTTACCACGTTGTTTTTCAAGCACCTGGTTGTAAAAAGAAAAAATCAATAAAACTTGTTTAAAAAAAAGAGCACTTATAAGGACTTCAGAAATGTGGTTAGCATAAGCGTTATAGGACAGGGATAGATTTAAACACTCAAGGGCACATGTGTTAATGTACCTGTGTATGTGCATGCATGTTTGGCTTAGTAACCAGTATTTACATGTGTCAGAAGAATAATTTAAGATTCCAACTCGAACTGGGGCTGTGTAAGAATGAATTAAAAAATGAGATCCAGACAGCTGTGAGGAAAGAAGAAATATTTATTCCTAAAAGCAAAGCAGTTTGCCTTTGGAGGCAGCTGCAGAGAAGTGGGGTACAGCAGTGGGTTTTTACAAGGGGAGCTTGTTCGGGGTTGTGGAAGTGTCTATGTGCTTATTCTAGGGTGACACTTGAGATGTATGTGTGTGTGTGTGTGTGTGTGTAGGTCTGTTTATGGTGTTTATTCTTGTGAAGATACAGTTCGGCTGAGAGACTTAATTTAATTAACTCTGTGTTTGCAGACCTTATCCTTTGATATGTGGCTTAGGTCTGGGAAACTTATTTGGGGGTTTGTTTGCTAATTTTAGTTGATCAACTTAGTGCCAGCTTCACTGTCAATTATCTAATGGAGACACTGATTCTCAGTCCATTGTGGATTCTGTTCAAGTTGTAAGAGAAGATGGAAACAGTATAAAGAATAAAATAATTTGGATATAAAACTTCTCAACCATGTTTCTTAGAATTAATTTTTTAATGTAATGGGATTTTCTCTTAACTACATGTACACAGACTTATGTTTCATTTATGCTGATTATCTATAGATGTTATTACATTAGTTGATGAGTAAATTAATAATATAATAAAAGCATAACGTCAACAAATATGTGGCTCTTGAAGGCTACTGAAGGAAAGGTATTTCTCCTCAATTATACTATCGGCATTTTTATATTTAAATTATATGAAGAAAAGGTCATGGTAAATGTGGAAGAGTAGGAACTTATCCATCTGTGCAATCTGCAAGCGGTTTGCCCTTCAATGACCCGCCATCAATTAATGGAGGGAAAAATCTAACCTGCTATTAGAGCCTTCACTAATTAATCTACCTATTAAATTAATTAAAAGTTGGTAGACCTACAATCAACCTCTTTGGAACCACAGACTATAAAAATACAAATTGTGATTTTTAATACTTTCATAATTTTGAACTTAGAGCAACTTTGCAATTTACCTTAAAAAGGTAATACCTTTGAAGCGAATGGATAAAGATTGTGGTGTAGAAAAACAGTCTCAGAATTCATGAATTCCAGAGATGAAAGCTCTGTTCACCTATCATGCTAAGCCACAAACCAGAGGCAAACAACATTTGAGGGTTTGGAGGTTACAATTCATCCTTGTGCCTTTTGAAGGCAATGACCATCTTGAGACTTGAAACTTGAGAACATTTTTGGCCCATTCGCAGGGAGACTTTGAGGGTTCAAGGGTGGAGATGGAAACCAGAAGTCTCCCAAAGACAAGCCACGTCCACTACCATCCTTAAAATATCATATCTCCTCTCCCAATGCTCTTTGGAAGTCTATTTTTGAAAGTTTTAAAGATGGAAGCAGAAGCTTACCCAGTGGGAAATTGTTAGCACTCCTACTGTTAAAGTCACCTCAAACAAAGTAAGGCTAAACCTGTACCACTGAATTTGGCCTGTTTGTCTCCAAAGAACAAAAAAAAAAAAAAACTCAAATGACCACTAGATAGCAATAGCACTTAGACTTATATACAGTTTCATAGTGTTTCACAGCCCTCTCCAAGCGGTTTAGAGTCAGCCTATTGCCCCCAACAATCTGGGTCCTCATTTTACCGACTTCGGAATGATGGAAGGCTGAGTCAACCTTGAGCTGGCAGTCAGCAGAATTAGCCTGCAATACTGCCTTCTAACCACCGCACCACCATGGCAATATAGAGAATGTATAGAAAAAAATCTAACTCTTAGTGGGCATCTAGTGGTTGTCTGGATTTCTGCAGCCCAGTCATGGGGTCTTCTTGTCCCTCATAAAATATGAGTTATAGATGATACAGACTAGGCCTGCACATCACAGAAAGCCAAAACCAAGCCAACCACTGTCTAGCTTAATGCAAAGTTTGAAACTGTCTGTTTATCCATAGATCAGGGGTAGGCAACCTTGGCTCTTTTATGACTCATGGACTTCAACTCCCAGAATTCATGAGCCAGCCATGCTGAGGAGAAAGGGAGAGGTTTCCAAGCTGAGCCATGCTGGCTCAGGAATTCTGGGAGTTGAAGTCCACGAGTCATAAAAGAGCCAAGGCTGCCTACCCCTGCCATAGACTGTTTAATCAATTGAAACTGTGAACAGTAATTAAGCTTATTTCTATTGTTGTGTCCTAAGCAGTTGCATTTTGGCTTTTGTTTCTATGATCCCATTAGGTTTGGAATGACCTTTGGAAGGTATCTGCTTGGACAGAAAAGGACTTCTTAGTAAGTAGAAGGTTAGGGTTGAGTTTGCTCACCCATTTCCCTGCTTCCTAGAATCTTACCCATCTCACTCCTTTTCCCCTCACCTCTGTGTAAGGAATGGAACTGCTATTGTGACAGCAGATCTAGCCAGACTTTGTCTCAACTGTGCAATTTGCTCCACTTATGTTTATCTTTGAAGAGGCCTGAGAAGCTACAATTGGTCCAGACTACCATAAATCATTTGTTAACAAGGATTTCTACAAAGAGCATATGCACCTCTGACACAACCAGCTGCACTGGCTTTCTAATGGTTTTCGGTACAGTGTAAAGCACAGGTACACAGTTTTAAAACTCAGAATGTGTAGGATATTTAGTCTTTAGGATATTTGAAGGATTATCTTTAAACATCATTCTGCTCAGGGTATTAGGAACTTGTGGGTGCCATTTTCATCAAAAAGCATCTCCTTAAAAAAAAGAAAAATAGTTGTCCAATACTATATAGAATCACATCCTTTAGGAAGTGTGCTTCATATCAATACTTACCAGTTTGAAAATAGTAAAAACATTTCTATTCTGTCAGCTCATTTAATTAAAGGTGTTTCCAAATAGGTTTTCTTAACTGGAAGGAATCCCTGGCTTTAGAAATAGGTTAGATGAAAGAACATAGGTAATTAATAGATGGAACTTATTGCCACATTTCTAGATGAATATTATCTCAGGCCTTTGAAAAGAAAGAAAGAAAAAAAATTATATTTCTATAGGGTGGATCTCCCAATAGAGTGTCATCGTAACTAGTGGCAAAGGTTAGCTGTCTTCCTGCTATGTTGGTGAGCAGGAAGGGAAGCAGAATTCAGACCAGATGGTCTTCTGGTTGGGTCCATGAGGGAGCTGGTTCTGTTCTTGGTCATAGAACTTATGCTCTATGTTTCTTGTCTTTAACAGCTGATCCCACTCTTTTCTTGCTGTTGATAGAAGACAGTTCACTGTACTACATAGACAATAGGCTCAGGTACTCAAGAAAACAAAAGTCTGAAATCAAAGTCATTGTTATAAGAGATTTTATAGGTTTCAGGCAGAAACTCTTATAGGAGCTTGAAACCGGGACCTTCTACAACTCCAGATCAAGTCATTTAGGAGTCTGCAACATGCAAAAGAAGCAACAGAACTGTTATTCTGGCATATTTTTATTACTATTATAATCTTCATTCTCAGTTGAGGCTGGAGCTTCCTTAAGAACTTATCCTAACTCAGACAACCCAACATCTGGCCTCAGGCTGAGCTCAGTCAGCCACTACATGCATGACTTCCTGTCAGAGTAATTAAGTTCATTTTTCTTGATTAACCCAAAAACAAAACAAGATGAAAAATTAATTTACTTTCTCTTGCTAGTCCCAGCGGAAGAGCCGTTATAACTCTCTGGGAAACAGTCCCACCGCGACCATGCAGATGAGGTTCCTAGATTGGATTCTCTGGTGTGTGTGTGTGTGGGTGTGTATGTACAACACATTCTGCAAAATTGATTTTCAAAAGCAGCCTGGGCATCCTTAATTGCAAGTGGGTAGCAAATGAGAATATCTATTATGATTTGCTAGAATTGATGCAAATCAGTTTAAATTGGGTTTAATAAATGTACCACAATGTGTTTTCAAAAATATTAGCTGAAAAAAAAACTATTTTCATAGGTTATTTTATTCTAGGGAAATTTTTATATTTCCTCCCTGGTTTAGGTTATACACCACTCACCTTGAATGCTCAACCTCTAAGACAAAGGATTTTTTTAATAAGTTAGATTGGTTTAACTTTAGATGGATAATATCTGAAATTTCTACAAGCAGTCAAGCAAAAGGGGCATTTAAAGGCATAATCAAGTAGATTTGGTTTGTAGTTCTATGTTTGCAGTAAGCCAGTCATGAATAGTTTATAACACATGGCTGAAAGCTTAGCTATGAGATACCTAAATGGTTGTGACTGGTAAATCTTTGTTCATGTTGTATGCAAACCTATCTAACTGGGGTTAGTTTGGTTTAATTGATAAGCTTTCACAAACTATGGTTAGTTAAATGCAGCCATATTGTACTTGGTTCAATTTTGGGTTCTGCATGATGAATAAAAACCTAGTGATTGTGCTATGTAAAATATAATGTATGACTTAATTTTAAGCCTCTTCTATATAAACCCAGTTAACATGAAACCCGGAAGCTACAAGGCGGGGAAGTTGTATAAAGAGCTATTTGGGATAGATAATAGCTCTAATTCAATCTCCCTTTCCTCAAAATACATTTGAATAAGAAGAAATGGTTATTGAACATTTCTTATTCCAAATGATCAGGATAACGAGCAGTCATTTATCTTGCCTAGTACCTATTTCAATATCCTTCCAAGACCAAGAAAACCTGTTTTATTTTCCTAAGCTTTTCATTTTCAGCAGCTTTATCCCTTGTTATTTTGATTTTCTTCCATTGTTGATAGATTCTTAATACTCTTGTGATTGGAACCTATGAATAAATTCTCTTGATAATTTTTATGGTGAACTGATTTGGAGAGAGATATAGAAACAGAGATATAAGGTGCATGCAACATGTAATAGAGCAAATAGTGAATATTAAACATGTGTCTTAAAACTATGCCCTTTTAAAGTTCTCATATTTGCACAGAAATAGCTTCAGAGAAACCATTAATCTGCAAAATCAAAATAGTCCTAATATTCAAGAGGGAATAAAAAGAGGAAAGCAAATGGCTTTATATCAGTGAAATATCCAGAATGATGTCATTGCCTTTCTTGTGGCACACGAACTTTCAGGAAATCTAAAACATTAAAAAGAAATGTAACAACATTCCCTGTAAAGAAGTTATCCACTGAGGTCATAAAGCTCATTCTTTCCTGGGCTTTTTGTGATTTTTGACACCCAACAGTAATGTATCTGTTGGTCACAATAAGGAAGAGCTGACAGGTTTCCCCTCAGAGTCTTGGAACTTGAAAGATTATGAAAATGAATCCATTTTCAAAGAAAACCTATGATGGATGTCTGGCTTAGATGTGATCACTCACAGGTCACATCCCCTGCCTTTCTCCAAACTTTAACAAGAGGCTGTTAAAGAAAATACATTCATGAAAAAAAGTCAGAAATTCATTTTCACTTCAATGGAGATCACACCGAAGCAACACTCAGCCATGGTCCCCAATCTTACATGTGCTTTGTGGTATCCTAAATGAGAAAAAAAAAATGCCATTTACTCTCACCTGGATCTCTTGGCAGTTGTGTAATGCCTCTGTTAAAATTCCGGTCAGCTTCTTCCAATCAGACCCTGGAAAGGAACAAGGTTCTCCAACTCCATGGGTAAAGTGGCAGTAAATTAGTGGCTTGTGGATAAATATGTGCTCATCAGCACCCCGGTGGCAACAGTACAGAGGTACAAACAAGCATTCCATTGGCACATTAACCCTTTCAACTCTTGTCAGAAAGTTCTTCTAAATTTGTGTGGAGGTGAAATAACTTCAAACACTCTTGAATGTAAAGAACATTGGGGGTTACATAATGTTAACAGTAAACATAATAAAATGAATAGTAATCACTCTTATGCATAATCACTTTGGTTACTTCTTAAAAGTAAGAGGTTTTTATAAGAAGAACCATTTCTAAGCATTGTGCAGATATTAAATATAGGGGTTACTTAAGTGAGAGAGGGAGGAAGACAGAAATCACCCAAAACTCCTGTTTTTTTTATAGTTTTTTTTTTATCCCTTCAAATATAGAATGTTTTAAATGGAGGACTCTTCATGGCTATTGTACCAAAAAGAAACTGGACATTTTGCTTGCTTGCTTGCTCGTTTGTTTATTTATTTAAAATTTATATTGCTGCCAACTTGCTTACGGTGACTCAAGGCAGCTTACAGTAAATAAAAACACAATATAAAAGAAATAAAAACAATAACAAGTAAAAATAATAGAATAATAACACCCTAGTCCCTGCCAACCCCAGCGACAACACACACTCATACCAGCTATTTAAAGGGCTCCATCCCGCTCTGGGCTCCCCAGGCCCACTGGCAGAAGCACATCTTCAGGGCCTGCTGAAAGACTGTCGGAGGCAGCTAATTTCCAGAAGGATAATGTTCCAGAGGGAGGGAGCCACCATGGAGAAGGCCCTTATCTCCTTATGGGATGGGACCCACAACATTCCTTGCCTCCCTGCTCTAGTGGGTCAGGTGGATGTGACCGGCAAGAGACGGTCCTTCAGATAACCTGGTCCCAAGCCAGGAAGGGCTTTAAAGGTGACAACTAGCTCCTTGAATTGTAACCGGAAGTAAATTGGCAACCAATGCAGCTCCCTCAGGAGAGATGACACATATGTGCACACCAAGGTCTGCACAAAACTATGCAGGCTGCTGCATTTTGCAGCAATTGGAGCTTCCGGATGCTTTTCAAGGGCAGCCCCATGTAGAGCACATTGCAATAGTCAGACGGGAGGTGACTAAGATATGAGTGACCGTGAGTTGGTCTGTTTGGGGCCTTGCCATCCCATCCAAGACCAAAGGTGGCAATTCTCCATGGACCAAAGAACCCCAAACCCAGAGCCACTCGGTCTTGCCAGGGTTCAGTTTCAGCTTGTTGGTCCCCATCCCCATTATAACCTTTCTTGCCACAGTTGTTAAGTGAATCACTGCAGTTGTTGTAACATGGATGTTAAATGAACTTGGCTTCCCCATTGTCAGAAGGTCCCAAAAGGTGATCACATGATCCAGGGACACTGCAACCATCATAAATATGAGTCAATTGTGAAGCGTCTGAATTTTGATTACTTCATCATGGGGATGCTGCAACAGTCGTAAGTGTGAAAAATGGTCATGTCACTTTTTTCCGTGCCTTTGTAATTTTGAACAGTCACTAAACGAACTTATGTAAGTCAAGGATTACCTGTATTCCCCTCCCCATTGTCAACATACAAAACCAAATACATCTTACTGAATGGAAGGCTGGCTTGGATTCATTATATTTCACTGTTTTCCTTCAAAGAAGGCACGGAGGTCAAGGGATTTTATAAAGAGCATTTTCAGTAGACTCAGTCATAGTAATCCAGGTTGAATTTAATATTTCTAGCAAAATAATTTCATGTGGCTCAAATTATGTTATTTTTTAATAAGTAGCATGTAGTCCAAATGGTGTTTTTTTTTTAGTTAGTAGGAGCTTTTTTCTATTCATAGCTGCTTAAAAAAAATAGGGGTGGGAATTTCAGCTAGAGAAGGAAGTATTCTATTTTCCTCATCCTTTTTGGTCCCAATTTGGACAGCATCTGCACTTAGTTTTGAAGAATAAGAAAAATAACAGAAATTTTGATAATATTTAATCAAAGTAACCTAGGAATTGGCCTGTCTTCTGGCTATGCTTTTCTTCTGGCAGTAATGCAGGATATAATTCCAATAAATAATAATAGTTTACTGTTGTTATTATTATAAAGACCAAGGCTGTCTTCTATGTTTATGTTCTAAATCAATGTTCCCTCATCCTTGGCAACTTGAAGATGGGTGGACTTCAACTCCCAGAATTCCCCAGCTAGCTATGTTCTAAATCAGAGGTTCCCAACCTTTTGGGCACCAGGGACCGGTTCCATGGAGAGAGTTTTTTTCGTGGACCGGAGGGGGCTGGTTTTGCATGCTGCCTGTATCCTGCGGGTGGGGCTTCACTTGTTTGCACGGACCAGTTTCTGGCACGCTGCGGACCAGTGCCGGTCCACACACCGGGGGTTGGGGACCCCTGTTCTAAATCACCCTTAAAATTCACCCCAAAATGCCTTCTTGGGGTATCATTACATTGTTCAATATTCTCCAGAGGTTTAACTAAGTAGACTTCAGATGATTCAAGAAGCCACCACACCCTGTAACTGTACAAATGCACATCCTACAAAACAAAATGAAATGTTTATTTGTACATTATCTTTCTTGAAGATTAAACTTCACTTCCTTTAACTAAAATATGCCATTCAATTAATTGTGCTGTTGTGGCACCAACAAAATGAGTTATTCACAATATGTAGATGTGTTTAGTTGGCAGTTAATGGCTTGCAGCAAAAAAAAACCCAGGTTGTTCATAATGAGTTACTGTGGTTGCCTGAGGAACAATTGATTCTTTTCCTCCCTCATTTAACTATCTCTAAATTTTACTTGTGTGGAAATTATTCTTTATTTGTCTCAACTGTTTCACTCAGCTCGCAGTGTTCAGTTTTCGTCCTATTATGGCAGGGTCCATCATGAGTTCATGTTTCTCTCTCTTCTCTGCCTTCCCTGATGCTCTTCTCCTCTATATTTCATATACTTATAGATAATATGGTAAAGGTTGAAGTCTCTGGGAATAGATTTTGGGTCTTCAGCCCTAGCAACTGCATGATATGCGGAATACTAGCAAACACCATACCATACCTATTTACCAGAACAATAAACTGATTTATCTACAACAGAAAGGGAAGTGAATTGGATAGGATTTATACTGAGCCTCAGTTCATATTGAGGTGAGGAGATGACCAGGCTCAGCCTGAGGGAAGGGTCAAATGTGATATAAGTCTCTGTGTACCCACAAAAGATCTAAGACCAGTCCACCTTGAATGCCTTTCTTATCTCCCTCTCATTTCCCTTAACAGTCAGTTGGCCAGATTCTTATAGAGAGCTTAAGCTTGTAATAAAACTTTATAATCGTTTGAACTGCCTGAATCTTCTGATTTCTCCGGCACTTGAATGAGATTAATAAGAGGTTAGAAAAGATAGATTTTAGAGAACTAAAATTTTTGAATTAAATTCCCGCATGATCTTGGTGAATATAAATCACCAGACCTGATGGATTACATCCCAGAGTTCTGAAGGAGCTGGCAGATGTTATCTCAGAACCATTGTACCAAAATTTGGCACACTGGGGAATTACCCAAGCTGATGTGATCTTCAAAAAAGGGGAAAAACCAGACTCAGGTAACCACAGACCAATCAGCCTAGCATCAATACTTGGGAAGATATTGGAAAAGAGAATCAAAAAACAGATCTGCGAACATCTAGAGACATATAAAGTTATAACTAAAAGCGAGCATGGGTTTGTTAAAAACAAAACCATGCTAAGCCAGTCTTATTTCATTCTTTGACAAAGTGACTAAATTAGTAGACCAGAGAAATGCTATGGACATAGTATACTTAGACTTCAGCAAGGCATTCAACAAAATAAACCACAACGTACTTTTGGGTAAGCTAGAATATTGTGGGATAGACAGCATCACCATCTCATGGATTTGTAACTGGCTGACAAACCGTACTCAATGAGTCGTCCTTAATGGTACTACATCTAGACAGAGGGAAGTAAGTAGTGCGGTACCACAAGGTTCTGTCTTAGGCCCAGTACTGTTCAATATCTTCATAAATGACTTAGATGAGGGAATAGAAGGGGAACTCATCAAATTTTCAGAAGACAAACTCAGGATCCAAAAAGATCTTGACAGACATGAACAATGGGTCCTATCCAACAAAATGAAATTTAATGTAGAGAAAAGTAAGACTTAGGCAGAAAAACCAAAGATACAAGTACAGATTAGGCAAAACCTGGCTCAAAAATAGTAACTGTGAGAGGAACCTTGGAGTCCTAGTAGATAATCACTTAAACATGAGCCAGCAGTGTGCGGCAGCAGTCAAACAGCTAATACAATCCTTGGCTGTATAAACAGAGGCATAGAATCAAAATCACGTGAATTATTAGTACTGCTTTATAAAGCCTTACTAAGGCCACACCTGGAATACTGCATCCAGTTTTGGTCACTACATTACAAAAAAGATATTGAGGCTTTGGAAAAAGTGCAAAGAGCAACTAAGATAATTAAAGGCCCGGAGACGAAAACATATGAAGAACGGTTGCGGGATTTGAGTTTGGCTAGTCTAGAGACAAGAAGCACTGAGGGGGGACATGATAGCAGTATTCCAGTATTTGAGAGGTTGCCACAAAGAGGAGGGGGTCAACTTATTTTTCAAAGCACCAGAGGGCAAAACAAGAAACAATGGATGGAAACTAATCAAGGAGAGAAGCAACCTGGAATTAAGGAGAAACTTCCTAACAGTGAGGACAATTAACCAGTGTAACAGCTTGCCATCAGAAGTTGTGGGTGCTTCATCTCTGGGAGTTTTTAAGAGGAGACTGAACAGTCACTTGTCTGAAATGGTATAGGTTCTCCTGCTTAAGCAGAGGGTTGGACTAGAAGACCTCCAAGGTCCCTTCCAGTTCTATTCTGATTGATTGGATAATAAAATAAATCTTGCCATGTAGTATACTAAAGCAAGTACTCTCTCTCTCTCTGATGGATGTATATTCTGCATGTTAACAGGTCCCATGCAAGAATCACTAAAACAGTATCTACTTGAGGCTAAAGTGATAAAGCCCTGCATTGTATCATCTTGATCTACCATCTTGTTCTTCCCAATATTGAATCTAGTTGTACACTAATTGTCAATATCTGGGAAGGCAATAAACATGGGAAGAGAGAGTAAGCAATGGTGTTCTTCAGAAAGTATCAACTCAGTAGGCATTATATGCAGTGATTTGATTCTAAAGGTTGGTGCCCACTGTCCACTTTTCTTTCTTTTTATTTTCTCCAAGCAAAGAAGACCCCCTCCCAAATCTTAGACTTCCAAAATAGCAGCCAGAGAAAAGAGAGATCAGTTGGCTTCGGGCTAATTTTCAGTGTATGCCAGGGGTGAAAGGAAAAGCAGCAGCTGCCTAAAAATTGCTTAAGTCTAGGTGTTATTGAATAATGAAATCAAATGGCTTTAGAAAGGAAATTCTGGATCATCTTCTGATACAAAAAAAAAAAGTACACCTTGTGAAGGTGGGCCAACTGATTTCACCGAAATAAAACAAGCCTCCTTGCTGGAAAAACGAACAGTATTTGTAATCTTGCCACAGATAGCAACTAAAACATCTGTTGCTGGAAAGCAGGTGGTATGTACAGAGAAATGTCTCTGGAAGAAGAAAAGAAGGAAGGAAAGGAATATAATTATATACTTCTAATTTATATTTATAGTAAAACTTTGAAAGTGGCTCTGTACTGTGAAAAGATTTTTTTTAGGTAAAACATACATGGAGATAGTTGAGCTTCCTGCTGGCACTATGAGAAAAGCTGGCACTATGATCACACGTCCATCTAATCCAGTGGTTCTCAACCTTTTTAATGCCGCGACCCCCAACCAGTAGTAAGTAGAGGACTACTCAACCGGTTGTAAGTCGAGGACTACTCAACTGGTGCAGCACCGTTTGCGGAATGGGACTTTTGGCGGGCTCAGCAGGGCAGAGACAGCCTGGACAATTCCTATTGGCTTTTGAAAGCCAATAGAATTAGACTCTATTCAAGAGAGTCTATTCTATTGGCTTTCAAAAGCCAATAGAATAAAAGGGAGTAGCACAGCTAAGGAAAAGGGGGAAAAAATGGCGGACTGCGTTGTTTGGTGACCCCCGTGAAATGGTCGTTCGACCCCAAATGGGGTCACGACCCACAGGTTGAGAACCACTGATCTAATCTAATGTTCTACCACACAATATACAACGAATGCTACTAAAAAGCCAATAGCAAGGCATGATAAACACAATAGATGCTGCTTCCTGGTAAATCTTGTTCAGAAACTGCCTGCCACTAAGCCTGAAGCTGTTTAGTTATCATGGCTCAGAGCCACCGAGTTATCATAGGGCAAGCCCATCCAAATGAATGGATGGCTTTCATCCCATCTATTGCAGTGAATTTCATGGGTTTATCACAGCATGCCTTCCCCGGCAATAAGTTTCCAAGGCTTTTCTCAGGTTGCCCTAATATTTTCTTCTTCTTTTAGGGCAGTGGTTCTCAACCTTTTTAATGCTGCGACCCCCCAACCGGTCGTATGTCGAGGACTACTCAACCGGTTGTAAGTCGAGGACTACTCAACTGGTGCAGCACCGTTTGCAGAATGGGACTTTTGGCGGGCTCAGCAGGGCAGAGACAGCCTGGACAATTCCTATTGGCTTTTGAAAGCCAATAGAATTAGACTCTATTCAAGAGAGTCTATTCTATTGGCTTTCAAAAGCCAATAGAATAAAAGGGAGTAGCACAGCTAAGGAAAAGGGGGAAAAAATGGCGGACTGCATTGTTCGGCGACCCCCGTGAAATAGTCATTCGACCCCAAATGGAGTCCTGACCCACAGGTTGAGAACCACTGTTTTAGGGAATTCTACACTTGTACAGATGAGAACTTTTTGAAGTTACTGTTGTGTAGTGGGCTTCAGTAGGCAAGGGGCAGACCAGCATAGTTACAACGTTATTTATTGACTCAAACTAGAACTGGAGAACTGCAGGCAATTGCCTGTAATTTATAGTCTGAGCCCACAGGGCCTTAACCAATCACAATACTTGAAAAACCCGCCCAAATATGAATGTTCAAAGTTTCCCTCCAAAACAGTTGGAGTTAGCAGTCACGGTCATCTAAAGGTTAGTTTCATTTTAGCTTCACAAGCAGTTGGAGTTAAATTAGTTTCACTTCACAGGGATTAACACAACTTTATATACATTCGATATATAACAGTTATTATTTACTCATTAAACCTTGTATTCTAGTATAACTCTTGCCATTTTAGACTCAAAATCAAATCACTTAGTCCTTCATATATTCATGGAAGCAAGTGGAAATGTGACTTTCTTTGAATTTTTTTTAAATCATCCCTCTTGAGCTGTAAATGCCAGATTGCACACAAAAGTTAACAATTTTCTCTTCACTGAAATTAAAATACCTTTAATAATATTTCAAGGAAGAACAGCTTGTTCACATTTGATACGTATGGCAACCTAGCTGAAGATGCTGATTTACTGAAAAACTTCCAGTGGTGGGATCCATGCACGTGACATACTGACAATTGTGAATTCTTTTAAAATTGGTTTCTGTCTGTCATACCTATGTAGTTAGAAAATAACAAAGGGATAATAAAACTCAATTGTAAATGCACAGTTTGAGATCTCTATTGACAGATCTTCACAGTGAAGGCTGCCATAAGAAAACCTGATTATGTAGCCCTCCGTTAAAAGATCTGAAAACCTTTCTTTTGTCTCTGCACTCTTACACAATTTCTATAATTCTCAGTCTCTTAAACAATTCTGAAGAGTGACAGATCCTCAATTGGTCCTCCTCTCATCAAATTACAGCAGTTGTGTTCAGGCGTTGACTATATAAGGAGAGAATTCCTATTGTTGCTTTTCTTTTTTTAAAAAAATGCCGTTGAGCTCCCTTACAATTCTGATGAGTGGCAACAAGTGGTGACCTGTGCAGAAAAACAGGCTACAATGCCTTCACACTGGACTGTTCTGTAGGGTGATTTACTGTGAAATCCTTCAGCATCAGTCAAAACATGTAGCAAGGAATGAGCAAATTGAAAGATGACATGAGACCCCCGAGAGCTGCTTTTTAGTCAAAATAACAAGAACTAGAAACATCTAGTTGCGGCTTGCTGTTTTTTCATTTTTTTCCCCCTTCCATGTGATATGGAACGTGAATGATCCACTTCTCACTTTAGACCAGCTTTCCCCAACCTGGTGCACTTCAGTTATGTGACATCTACTTTCACATTTCAGAGTCCAAAAAGTCCAAGTATCTGGTGAGGGAGACTAGAACTTGTGAAGTAGGCGCCAAGCTGTCAATAAAAATAAACCCTTGGTTGCACCCTAGTGCCTGTTGTGCCTGCCCATCACCATTTCTACTGATTGCAATTATAGGAACTGATGAGGTTAGTAAGAGTTATGAGGAAGTGTTTGAAGGGCCTACATCTGGCTTTCTCTTGAGAAGAGAAAGATTTCAAGTTCAGAAAGACAATTTTGGTGACCAACTCCAAGGTATTAATGTAAAATGTTCTAATATGAACTCATTCCAAAACAATGAAGATATTTAATTTCTTGAGGCAATAGCAGCACTGGACTCACTCCTTTTAAAATATCTACTGGTAGAAAATTTATTCCCATGCCTGAACTTCCCCAGGACCTTCCTTCTTCTCAAACTTTAGATCAATGGGTGATCTAGTAGACAATCACCTAAATATGAGCCAGCAGTGTGCTGCAGCTGCCAAAAAAGCCAACACAATGCTAGGCTGCATTAACAGAGGGATAGAATCAAGATCACGTGAAGTATTAATACCACTTTACAATGCCTTGGTAAGGCCACACTTGGAATACTGCATCCAGTTTTGGTCACCACGATGTAAAAAAGATGTTGAGACTCTAGAAAGAGTACAGAGAAGAGCAACAAAGAGGATTAGGGGACTAGAGGCTAAAACATATAAGGAACGGTTGCTGGAATTGGGTATGTCTAGTTTAACGAAGAGAAGGACAAGGGGGGACATGATAGCAGTGTTCCAATATCTCAGGGGCTGCCACAAAGAAGAGGGAATCAAGCTATTTTCCAAAGCGCCTGAAGGCAGGACAAGAAGCAACGGGTGGAAACTAATCAAGGAGAGAAGTAACCTAGAACTAAGGAGAAACTTCCTGACAGTTAGAACAATTAATCAGTGGAACAACCTACCTCCAGAAGCAGTAAATGCTCAACACTGGAAGTTTTTAAGAAGAGACTGGACAGCCATTTGTCCGAAACGGTATATAGTTTCCTGCCTGAGCAGGGGGTTGGACTAAATGACTTCCAAGGTCCCTTCCAACATCATCATCATCATCATCATCATCATCATCATCATTATTATTATTATTATTATCAATCATCGCACAGTCAGCCAGATGTTCAGACTGGATTTGGCATTTTGTCTACCTATCGAGTCCTTACCCAGGACCTGGGATAGGCAGATGTGGATGTTTGATGGTATTACAGGTATCGTCGCAGGATGGAAGCAGTTCCTAATAAGGCCGCCTTTTGCAATTGACTAATAGCAGATTTGTCAATGCCAATGGTGTTCAAGTGGTGCTCCAGTTGTTTTGGGATTGCACCCAAGGAGCCTATGACTATTGGTACTACCCTTGCTTGCTTTTGCCACAGTCTTTCTATTTCTATTTGTAGGTCTTTGTATTTTGTTATCTTCTCCAGTTCTTTCTCTTCTATTCTGCTATCTCCAGGCACTGCCACGTCCACTATCCAGACTTTTTTGTCTTTCTTATCGACAATTGTTAAGTCTGGGGTGTTATGTTGCAGGTGCTTGTCTGTTTGAATTCTGAAGTCCCAGAGCAGTTTAATTTTATCATTTTCTATGACTTTCTCTATTTTATGATCCCACCAGTTTTTGCTTACAGGCAAATGATATTTTTTGCAGATCTTCCAATGCACCATTGTTGCTACTTTGTCATGCCGCTGCTTGTAATCAGTCTGTGCAATCTTCTTGCAACAGCTTACCAAGTGGTCCACTGTTTCTTCAGCTTCTTTGCATAGGCGGCACTTACTGTCTGTTGCTGTCTTCTCAATTTTGACTTTGTATGCATTTGTCCTTAAGGCTTGGTCTTGTGCAGCCAGAATTAGTCCCTCGGTCTCTTTCTTCAATTTTCCTGCTCTTAGCCATTGCCAGGTTTTATTATTATCTGCTTTCCCAGCTATTTTTTTAATGTATTGGCCATGTAGTGCTTTGTCTTCCCATGCCTCTATTCTGTTCTTCATTTGGTCTTTCTTGTAGGCCAGTTTGGTCTCTCCAGTAGTCAGTAAGCCTTCCTGATATACTAATTTCAGTGCATCTTCATCATTGTTCTTCAGATATTCTTCCAAAGCCATTTTTTCTTCTTCAACCATCTGATGTACTTGTAGCATTCCACGCCCACCTATTTGCCTTGGTAGATAAAGTCTATCAATGTCACTGCGTGGATGAAGGGCATGATTCATTGTCATTATTTTTCTGGTTTGCCTATCCATTGCTTTTAGTTCTGCTTGAGTCCAGTCCACTATTCCAGCTGTGTATCTAATGACTGGGATTGCCCAGGTGTTGATTGCCTTTATGGTATTTCCTCCATTGAGTTTGGACTTTAAGATCTTCTTCACTCTCTTGATGTATTCACCTCTAATCTTTTTCTTGACTTCAGTGTGCTTGATGTTGTCAGCTTGAAGGATACCCAAGTATTTGTAGTACTCTTCCTCATCCAGACTCTTAATGTTATTTTCGTGGGGCATCTTGATTCCTTCAGTTTTCACTATTTTTCCTTGTTTGATAGTAAGTGTGGCACATTTGTCCAAGCCAAACTCCATTACAATATCTTGGCTATATATACGGACAGTGTTGAGCAGCGATTCTATTTCAGATGATGTTTTTCCATACAGCTTCAGATCATCCATGTAAAGGAGGTGGGATAGTCTGGCAGATGTTTTTGATGTTTGATAGCCATGTCCTGAGTTATTCAGTATTGTTGACAGAGGAAACAGTGCAATAACAAATAGTAATGGTGATAATGAATCTCCTTGAAATATTCCTCTCTTGATATTAACCTCTCCCAGCTTCTCACCATTGATCTGCAACTGTGTCTTCCATTGTGCCATCGATTTTTGCACAAATTTTCTGATGTTTCTAACTCCTGTTATTTCTAGGCACTTGATTATCCAATCATGTGGCAGAGAGTCAAATGCCTTTTTGTAGTCAATCCATGCCACATTCAGGTTGGTCTTCCTTCTCTTGCAGTTTTCCAAGATCATTTTGTCTATTAGGAGTTGATCTTTTGTTCCTCTGCTATTGGGGCGGTTTCCTTTCTGCTCAGGTGGAAAGAGATTGTTTTCAACTAGATGCTGTTGTACTGCATCAGCTACCACACCAGTTAGTAATTTGAAAGTTGTTGGTAAGCAGGTAATTGGCCTGTAGTTACCTGGTGTTGCCCCTTTTGCTGGATTTTTCATTATTAGGTAGGTTTTCCCAGTTGTTAGCCACTTTTCAATTTCTCCTCCTTGTAGTATATTGTTGAATTGCTTGGCAATGAGTGGGTGTATAACAGTTAGATGTTTCAACCAAAACCCATGCAGTTCATCTTCACCTGGTGCTGACCAATTTTTGATTTTCTTTGCTCTTTTTTCTACCATTTTTGTTGTTATTACTAGTTCTTTCATTTCAACTTCTGTTTTATTTGCATCCACCTCTTTTAACCAAGCCGCATCCTTGTTGTATTTCTTTGGGTTATCCCATATCTGCTTCCAGAACTGCACTGTTTCTTCCTTGTCAGGTACTGACTGATTCCTTGCAGTTTCTCCATTGATGATTGGTAGAAACGTTTCTGATTGGATTGAAATTGGAGGTTCTGCCTATAGTTTGCAATTCGAGCTTCATATCTACTAATTTTCCTGGCTATAGCTGTTATTTGTTGCTTTATTATTTCCAGTGCTTCCTTGATCTTCCTTGTTTCTAAGTGGTATTTCTTGATTAGGTATTCTTTGGTCTTCTTGTTCTTCAGCTTCTTTTCTTTCATCTGTTCTAGCTTGCTTGCATGTGATCTTAACTTGCTGATCTTATTTTCTAGTCTAACCTTCCATTTTTCTGGTGCACTGTTTCTTTGTTTTTTTTCTTTGTTGATTTTGCATCCCAGGTATTCTGTTATAACTGCAGCTGTGCTGTACATTAGTTGGTTTGTTTCTTGCAATGAATTGGTGCTTATACTTGATATTGCAGTATTTGCATCTTTTAATGCTTGTGCTAGCTGTTTCTTTGGAACAAGCTTCAATGCAGGTAGCCTTATTCTGTTGTTTTTGTGCTGTTCTAGATGCTCAGTTATTCTTTGTTTCAATTCTTTTATTTCTTTAGTTAGAGGGTTTTATTCTTCCTGAGGAAGAGGTGCCTGGTTTCCGAATGAAAACAGTTGTATATCTCTGCTAGATTCCTTCACTGCCAACTCCCCCTGGTTTGCCTCTACATTCTGAATTACTTCTAGTAAGGCTTTGATTTCTTTGCCCTGGGTAAACCTTTGCAGTTCGTCCAATTCTGTTTCTGTGAATATTTTATTTCGTGTTATAAATCGGCGTTGATCTGCTAGTCTCTGTTCTGTTATTTCTGATTCTGGATGTTGTTGTTGTTGTTGTTATTATTATTATTATTATTATTATTATTATTAGAAAGCTATTTGGGACAATGTGAAAGCAGCTCTAACAAAAGCCTCAAAAATTTACAAAGAGCAGGCAGACCAGAGAGGGGCCCCTTCGAAGTCATTTCGTGTGGATGAAAAAGTTTATCTCTCTACAAAATATTTAAGACTCAAACTGCCTAGTAAAAAAATGAGATCAAAATTCCTTGGACCTTTCCCCATAGTGCAAATTATAAACCCAGTCACTGTGGAATTAAAGCTCCCTCCCCTTTTAGGGAAAGTTCACCCTGTGCTCCATTGCAGCCTATTAAGCCATACAGAGAATCTTCATTGAGACCTCCCCCAAAGCAGGCACCTGGTCCCTTTGTAGTAGAGGGAGAGACTCATTACGAGATAAAACAAATCCTTGATTCTAGGTAGTACAAGGGATGGTTACAAGTATCTAGTGCAGTGGAAAAGTTACCCATTATCAGAAGCCACTTGGGTAAAAAGTGCTGACGTAAAAGCTGATAGATTAATACGTAAATTTTATGACAAGCATCCAAATAAGCCTAGAGGTGATTCCTGACTCTAATTTGTTTTTTACCTACCGGATTTCTCTCTTCTTTAGAGGATCCGACTGTCAAACCTTCAAACGATTCTGTCTGCAGCCATCTTTACTTTGTTTTCGCTTGCCACAGCCACAGAAAGGGGGAAGATGTGTTCTTTTAGTTTAGCCATAACCAATACTTTCTTGTGGGAACCAAGGTCAAGCTGCCTAAGTTTTGGCGGGCTGGAGATACCATTAGAAAGCCCGCCAAAGTAGTTAATTGGGGATTGTGATTTATAATAACTGTAGCAGTGGGGAGTTCAACTTTTACTTTGTAACCTTTTTGGGGGTGGGAATTTTCAGTCTTTGTTTCACCTCTGACTGTGCCGATATTATGCAGCCATTAAAAGTATTAAAAGTATTCTTTGAGGAATGCAATTGCCTCAGAGTTATTATTTTCTTCTGGTCTCCTCTATCGGAACCATGACAGCAACAAATAGTTTTCCTACTTAAACCAAAATGCATATTTAAATTATTTGAGCAATCAAGGGAAATAAATTCATACAAATTTATTTATTTATGAGACTTATATACCGCTTTAAGTGCAAGCACTCTCTAAGCGGCGTACACCAGTAAGCAATGTATATATATATTTACATTGCCCCCAACAATCTGGGTCCTCATTTTACCTACCTCGGAAGGATGGAAGGCTGAGTCAACCTTGAGCCGGTGAGATTTGAACCGCTGACCTGCTAAACACATTGAGCTAAAGTGGCCTGCAGTACTGCACTCTAACTGCTGTGCCACCTCAGCTCATAGATAATCCCTTTCCCCATTTTCTAAGAATAAAAATATAACCATAAAAATGAAATCCTTTCAAGATAACCTCAGTTTGTGCCCCAATGGTTGCCTGAACCAATGGATTTTCTCATTTAGCCTTTGCATCCCTGATTCCTCACTTCCTATGGACTGGGCTGACTCAAAGGAGATACTAAATAGCAGAGATGCCTATCTGTAAAAGAGCAACAGTGTAAATATGGGTGTGACTTGGCCACCATATGCATGAAAGGATCTAAGTGTGCTAGTTATACCTAGGGGTGAACATGATTTACAGTAGCAATGTGTTGTTCCTGTTAAATGAAAAAGCTAATATATGATTAGGCTGTACAGTATTCAGATCATATGACATAACAGTTGCATTGTATTTCATCCTGGTCACACAATCTCAAGGTAGTACAATATATACAATTGTACTCCATTAGCCGAGCACATTCACTGATGGGACTCAGAGAAGATTGAAAGAAAAAGGCATGTTCTATTATACTGTGCTGGCTATAGGAATCCCAGTAAGAGTTACATTCTATGCTAAAAGTCTTCCTTCTGACACAAAATATTCTATTATTTTCACAGTAGCCAAATTCACCACATTGTAAGTGCAGTGAAAACGATACAAACACGACTGGGCTTTGCTTTACTAACATACGTGGTTTGAAAAATGGGTGGATCGTTGATCATAGATACTCATTTGTAGTGCTGAGTGTCCCATTTCAAGAACTTGGTGACTCACCTTTTGGGGATGGGGGTTAGTTTTGGTTTTATAAGGTTGCCATTTAATTGTTTCAAATATCTGTGGTAGAAATGTGAGGCATACCTTTTGTATATATGTATAATAATCAAACTGATACCTGTGTTAATTAGTCTTCTGCTCTCTACCGACTTAGAAGATAGCCCGCCCCACTCGCTCCAGTGGAAGGAGCTTGCTCCAGACTCCATCTGCTAAGGAATTCCAGTGGGCAGGGTCAAGGCAAAGAGCCTTTTCTGCTCTGGCCCCGCCCCATGGAACATTCTACCACAGGAAGTGAGAACTGCTCCCACCCTTTTGGCCTTCCAGAAGGGTATCAAAACCCAGTTTTACTGGTTGGTTTGGGCCCCAAAGTGGGGCACTCACCACTGAAGTTGGTTGATAGGATAAGAAGATCTTATCCCCATGCCATCTGTCTCCTTCATCCTAGTTTTTATATAGCTTTTTGAAATTTTACTTGTTTTAACATTTATCTTTTTGCTGTTTGTAAATCTCCCAGAGTCACATTAATGGTGAGAGGGGTAGCATATAAATTTAATAAATAAATAAACAAGAAGTACTGTGGGAGATCTGGTTGAGAGGTCTATTATAAAGGAACTCCAGTATATATAACTACATTCCTAAGTCCAGTTTTTGCAGAGAGATTGAATCCTGTGATTAAGGTCCAACATACAACATTGAAATATGTTGGATGAGATAACTTTAAATAAAGAAGAAACAAAGCACAAAAGTCAGCAGTAGGCAAATAAAATAGGGCTTAATGACTAGAAATACATAATTTGTTCTTTTCCTTTACTCATCAGTTCACATTCATACTTGCCATGATAGCAAAATCTGTTTCCAAACATATATGAATAAAAAAAGTTTATCGATGTCTATAATCAAGGTGCTGCTTAATTAGAGAATGAGGCTGGACAGTTCCTTAGGCATCAACTTCAGGCATATTAAGATCATCAATGAAGTAAATTAATTTTTTCATGCCTGGAGGAGCATAATTTCTGTGAGCTTTCTTTTCCAAGGAGCTTTCAAGAACACCTGCCAAGAGAATGGAAGATGCATGGGAATAATCACTGAGGTTCAGCTGTAGGAAGAGCTATGTGGGTCAAATAGAGCATGATTATCACATCAGCTCATTTATATACATTTCTACAAGATAATTACAAGCCTCCAAAGAGTGAAGCCTCCCAAAAAGTATTTTAAGAAAATTATTTGATGCTTACAACTGGAATGGGATAGAACAGCAGATTTTAAAGATAGCCTGCCCATTGAGAAATGGTGGTTTCCCTGAAAAAGAGTGCCACTGCTCTTATAATAGAGATTGAAGAAAATAGCAATCGCAATTGCAATAGCATTTGAACCTATATACCGTTTCATAGTGTCTTAGAGCTCTCCCTAAGTGGTTTACAGAGTCAGCCTTTTGCCCCCAACAATCCTTATTTTACCAGTCTCAGAAAGAAGGAAGGCTGTGTCAACCTTGAGCCAGTCAGGATCGAACTGCTGGCAATTGGCAGATTTAGTCTGCAATACTGCATTCTAACCACTATGTCACCATGTCTTCTTAGCCCTTAGTTAATGTGGTCTGCTATGTTTTTAAAAGCACAAATCTTAGATTGCAGGTTCCCCCCCCACACACAGCAGTATCTTTAATTATCTAGGAATGAACTCCTTGCCGAGTCCTCTACTTTTTTTTTTTTTTTTTGATAGAATAGTTGATAATATTAAAGCATTCTCTGGGAATGTCACTTCAGCACCACAAGAAGATGCCCTGGCATTCTCAAAAGCTTTTGCTTCAGTTTCTTGTTATCTGTTTAGTTAAAAATGGTTTCAACCATGCTTTTGCCTTGTTATTATTACTGCTTTCCACTCAGGCTTGGCTCTTGGTGACTCCCTGGACAAGTTCCTTCAGTTTACTTGGCAAGATTTCTCAAAAGTGGTTTGCCACTGCCTTCTTCCTAGGGATGAAGGCCTATCTGTTAGGTCTGGCCTAAGGTCACCCAGCTGACTTTGTGCCTAAAGCAAGACTGGAACTCACAGTCTCTCAGTTTCTAGCCAGATGCCAAACCCCTATGCAGAACGGGCTGTCTTTTAATATTTTACCTGATCTTATTATATCCTTTGGTATGGGATTTTATTTTATTTTTTTGCAGGATTTTTTTAGGGGGAGGAGCGGTCTCTTAGGGCTGTAATATCATGGGAAGGGCAAGATCAGAAATTTTGGAACTTTTTAGCACGGTGCTAGGATCTGTGTCTTTGATTTGTGAACCGTAACAGATATTGTGTAACTGATATTTACCTTCACAACTAAATACTCTGACTCTAATTCAGTCAATGATTGTTAACATAATGAGCGTTTTTCCAACTGTATTATTTCCCACTAAAATAGTTGACCATCCCTTCCCCAAAAGGAAACGCCTCAAGAAAAATGCCTCAAGTAAATAGTTTTAGGTGCATGAATCAAGAGGATCTGTTCCTACAGAGGAGGCACAGAAGGATGTGCACTTTTGAGATGAGATAAAAGATAGACGTTATGCCACCAAAAGTGTTCTTTCACAATCTAAATAAATGTCATTGGTTTTATATCTCAATTCCAATGGCAGAAAGTAAATTTGTACATTAAGATTAAACAAGTGGAAACATATAATGGTTACACAGATTTGATGCTTGTCACAATTTTAATTTGTAATAACAATGAATGATTTTTGACATTGCAAAGATCAGAAGCTAAGTAGCTGTTTTAGCAAGATTACATTATAAAGCCTTTGTAACTCAGTGTGATGGAATACTGCATTTTGCTGTCACTTATAATCCAGTGAAATGTAAGATAAGTATTATTGCAATGTCTATATGCATATTTTCAAATATCAATGACATGGTATAAACTAAGTCACAGTGGTACTCCACATGATTATGCTGAAATAATATAACATGGACACAAATGAAGAAAAACGATGTATCAGATTGCCTTTGCCAATAAACGGGATTGAAATTTCTATCCAAGGAGATCAGAATTAAAATTGGGAATTTGAGTAAATATGGCAGCAATAGTTTGATTCAGAGAAAAGCTCCTATTTCTTTTTAAAATGAACTTGCTGATAGCTTTGATGTTTACCACCCCAGGTAGTTCATTCGCACCTCGGAAAATAGATGCGCCGATGGCAAAATGAAATATGAAGTAAGCTTGCATAGAAGATAATACTAGAATCTGGTAGGCAAGAAAAAGAGATAGCTCTCTTTATAAATAGAAAAATAAAGTATAGCTCCATAATGGATTGTCATTTTTATAAGTCCTGGAAAAACCTGAGGAGGCAGATAGAAAAATGTGCATTCCTGAAGCGAAAGATGCCTGCTGCATATTGAATATAGTCCACTGTTTCAGACGAACATACTTTAGCTGCCTCTACAATGTTTTTATCAATATTATTAGAGAGTTGCATATGGTTCACATTTAGATGTGAACTCTCAAGATTTGCACTTGAAGATACTCTATTGTGAATACAGGTAGACCTCAAGTTATGACCAATTAAGCCCAAAATTTATGTTGCTAAGCAAGACATTTGTGAAGTGAATTTTGCTCCAATTTTATGATCTTTCTTGCCAAAGTTGTTAAGTGAATCGCTGCAGTTGTTAAATTAGTAACACAATGATTAAGTGAATCGGGCTTCCCCATTGACTTTGCTTGCCAGAAGGTCACAAAAGATGATCACATGACCCCAGGACACTGCAACCGTCAGTTGCCAAGCATCTGAATTTTTATCATGTGACCATGGGGATGCTGCAACAGTTATAAGTATGAACAATGGTCATAAGTCACTTTTTTCAGTGCTGTTGTAACTTCCAACTGTTGTTAAACGAACTGTGGTTAGTCAAGGAGCACCTGTATATATTGAAATCCACCAGTTTTGAAAAAAATGTGATGGACTTTATCTAAAACGTGCGCTGAGAAAATGTGCATGTTAAGGAAAAGAGAGCACAACTGTGTGTATTGGAGGGAAAGTGAGACATAAAAGTGAACCAATTACTTGAAAAAAAACATACAAATATTGAAAAAGTGGACAAAAAGGCAGACATTCAGAGAATGTTTCAGAAATACGGATACCAGATTTTGTGGAGGGCTGTGTGATAGAAAAATGGCACAGAATGAACTTAATCTCAGAAAAATGAGAAACTGAATGAAATTGAGCTTGGCAGATATGCCCATCCTTGACGTATACACACTATGTGAATATATTTCTGCTCATATTGCAAAAATAAAAGTATTGCTAAGAAATTCTAATCAAATGAGGGCATTAATTAATTATGGCGTTGGGTGCAGTTTCTACTTGAGTGATTAATGGATATTGTATAATGTTGGGTAGGTTAATTAACTTATCTTTGTTTAGCTTAACCAGTTGGAAAATGGGCATAATATTACTCCATTGTATCACAGGAATTGAGTAAGATTAGAGCTTTGGAACACTCAGTCACAAATTCCACTTAAGGGGAAAATATTTTACTGTGACATGAAATACATGTGCATATGCAGACACACACATATACATACTATACACATACCTGATATGATTGTGATGTGTGTGTGTGTGTGTGTGTGTGTGTGTGTGTGTGTGTGTGTGAAGTTGTGATCCAGTCTACCAAAATTAAAGCTGAATTTCTTGTAATTTTGGAATGCCTTTGAATGCTGTTTTGTTTATAACTGATTTAAATGTATGGCCTGTAGGATATGAGTAAGTAGGTGTCTCTGTGAATCACCGTGAAAACTGAGAGGTTCGTGACATTTCGATGAATGCTACATAGATTATATATATGTTAGATTTATATCTCATCTTACCTCCAGAATTTCTAGGTATATACATTAATACTTCCTCTTTCAAGAACAGTCTGACTAGTCAAAAATCTTCCAGTGAGTTTCCATGACTGAGATCCTATACCTTAACTACTGGATAACCCTGATTCTCAATTATGCCAGGGGAAATTTACAGATGGTAAACCTTTTAGTTTGTTTTGTGAACATTAGAAGTCAGCCTCAAGTAGTTTAAAAAATGACGTGTGTGGAAAATATTGGGTTATGGGTCTATCCCTTTACCCCTGAAAAACCTGGGAAAATAATGAGTTTGCTTATCAATTTTTTTCCTTCCAGGTCCTGGTGCGCTGCCTCATTGTGATAGAATGAAAGTGTGTTCCTGAGAGGGATGAGCAAAGAACATCTAAAGCAGTGGTTCTCAACCTGTGGGTCGGGACCCAATTTGGGGTCGAACGACCATTTCACGGGGGTCTCCAAACAATGCAGTCCGCCATTTTTTCCCCTTTTCCTTAGCTGTGCTACTCCCTTTTATTCTATTGGCTTTTGAAAGCCAATAGAATAGACTCTCTTGAATAGAGTCTAATTCTATTGGCTTTCAAAAGCCAATAGGAATTGTCCATGCTGTCTCTGCCCTGCTGAGCCCGCCAAAAGTCCCATTCTGCAAACAGTGCTGCACCAGTTGAGTAGTCGTCGACTTACGACTGGTTGAGTAGTCCTCGAATTACGACCGGTTGGGGGTCGCGGCATTAAAAAGGTTGAGAACCACTGATCTAAAGTGTATAAGTACATTTTTCCAGCATGGTCATCCAAGGTATCCCAGCTGCCCAACTAAAGCAATGATTATTCTACTGCACAAAATGGAGTCGGAAGTCAATGCCTTTTCTTTTTTTTCTTTTCCCTTTTTTCCTACACTTTTCCCTTTCCTTTTCCCTCCCCCTATCTTCCCTACTATTTTCTTTTGCATTTTTGTATTTTTCATTATACATTAATAAAAAAAGAATTGTACATTCTTTGTGCAAGGGGAAAGCCAGAACATTGTTTAAAAATATTGGAAGATTAAATCTATCCTTATTTACCACAACTGAAGCTGATATGTGTCACCAATATTATTTTTGAAAGAGAACCAAAGAAGAGAATTTTTGATTAATCACATCTATTTTTGCCTACTTACATTTCCAGATTCTTTTCTCCTCTGTCCTTCTTTCCTTTAAATTTTGATTTTGCATTATTATATCTAGTGTCTGCCAGTATGTGTACATGTGTATGTATGTTTTGTATATGATGTACGCATATGTATATCATCTCAAAGGGGTTTTGTTCAAGAGGCAACTGGACTTTCTTATTTTTCTTTGGAGACATTTCGCTTCTCATCCAAGACTCTTCTTCAGCTTTGAGAATAACTGAGAATCTCCAAAGAACATGTGTATATCACGTACAAAAAAAAAAAATGCAAAAAATAAATAAGAAACAAAGAACCAAGTTAACTTTTTTGTACTTAGCCAGAAGTTAGACCCATTGAATGTCATGGATTTACATCTAAGACAATATATGCTACCACATTATAAATAAATAAATAAGTCTATGTGAAAACAAAGAGCATTAATATTCATGCCGTCCAGAATCCCACTGCAATTTGCCATAAAATTCTAATAGCTCTCAAAAAGGCAACTGAAAGCCACCGTGAAATGATCAAACTGCTCCTAGCCGGGTAATGATCATCAGACATTTGCAAACCAAACAATGCACTCCAAGTTCCCCAGAATGTTCAATATTGCGATGAAAAACTCCCAACTGTAGTTCAAATACGTCTTCACTCTAAGTGTATTGGATCATTTACCTTAACAATGTGAACGTGTTCTCATTATCATGCTCAACTTGATTAGTGTATAGTCCAATGTTTAAAAGTGCACTTCAGATGGAAGAACGTATGAATGCATGAATGGTTTCTAATAAATTGAGCAACCTCTTAATGAACTGTAAGGAATCTTACCAGAACTGGTGTACAGGCACAGAGAAAAGGGACATTTTACACACACACACACACACACACACACACCACCACCACCACCACCACCAACAACAACAACAACAACAACAACAACACTATTTTCTGTATCCTATGTTCTCCATTGTCTAATACTGAACTAACTTCTTTGAATATTAGAGAGCAAAGAACCTACAATAGGTTTACATACAGTACTGAGAACTGGAGGAAGGATTTGTATTTAAAAAGACAGATTTAAATTATCTATCAACATTACAGTATAGCCTTGTGTCTATCACCTGTGCAGCTCTGCTTCATGTTATGTAACTCATAACATGAAGCAGAGCTGTGTAGGTGATAGACAAAACACTATAAAGTTGATATATAATTTAAATGTGTTTATTTCAAATATTTTACCCCCAGCACCTTTTCTACTTAAAAGAAAAGTTATCCTATCTTGGTCTATGTCCTCTCTGCCTATATTTTTTTTAAATAAACTTTATTAGTTTTTAAAACATAAATCACATAATAGTTAGTTAACAGTGTGTTTGCTTGGTTTACATTTATAAAGGAAAATCGTCAACGATTAATATCTAGAATCCATAATCCATGTAGTCACACAAATATTTCTTTTTTTTCCATTGATATTCTCCCTGATAGTTCCCATCATCAATATTCTTAATTTTCCCTTTAAATATATTCCCTTTAATCAGTATCTCTCTGCCTATATTTTAATACACAATAAAAGCACTTCATCCCTTAATCAAGACAAAGCAAAAAAGTTACATCTTTAGAAAAGAGTAGAAAAACAACCCCAACATTCAGAGAAGCAATCATGTTTGTGCAATGTTCTCACAGCACCCAAAATACTTATTATGACACCAGTTGGATAGCCTGGAACGGCTTCCCTCAGTTTGACTGCTCTTCAGATGGATAGATTTTTACCTCGCAGAGTTAATCAGCTAGTTGGCAAAGTCTGGACTACTCTACAGAACTCTCAAGTTTTTTGATAGCATTTGCAAGATGTACCTTTGAATCCATGAATTCAGGACCTTCAAAGTAACCACAGCTATTTCTTCTGCACATTCCAAATATTTGAGCATTCTAAGGACTGGATATTCCCTGGGGCTGAGGAGGTGCCTTTCAAGAAGCAAGTCTCTACAGACACAGGGTGTGCATCTCTGCAGCGCACATCTTTTTAATTCAGTTACTGGAGTTGGGTTATAGAAGTGTGAGGAAGGCAAAGTGACCCTTAGTAGGCTTGCACTTGCAGGAAGGGTAGAGAACACTCGGATCACTAGGGGGTACTATTGTTGCACACTCGTGCCCAGCAGAAGAAGGAGATACTTAGAAGGAGGGGGAGAATTTAAGTGAAATTATGGTGCATTTGCCTTAATGAGTCAAGAATGCTCCTGGATAGAGGAGCAGGCAAGTTACACAACTATCTACCTAAGCTGTCATTCAGTCTCAGTCTATGACCAAACGGGAGAGCAGGAGGAATAAGGAGGACCTGAGCATTTCTGTTGTCTTCTGGCTTTAGGCCAGCTCTGCAAAAGCCAGGCAGGATTCAAGCAGGAGGCAAATGAGAGGAGCCTTATTAAGACAACTGACATTAATTTTTTGGGTGGTTATTTGACTGCAGGGTGCTTTTGTGCTTCCATTCACTAAAAAAAAAATATCACAATTTTACTTTCTGACACCTGCCCAGGCAGCCTTTTGCTTTGGAGGATCCAGAGCTTTTCTTCTCAGGTGAAGATGGTTTCCAGAAGATGCTTTAATGATGCAGCAGCCCTGCTTTATTCACAGAATGTTATTGAGGATCAGGACACCACCGTTTTCTTTCCGTAGCGCTCTAGGGCAGCGGTTCTCAACCTGTGGGTCGCGACCCCATTTGGGGTCGAACGACCATTTCACGGGGGTTGCCAAACAACACAGTCCGCCCTTTTTTTCCCCTTTTCCTTAGCTGTTCTACTCCCTTTTATTCTATTGGCTTTTGAAAGCCAATAGAATAGACTCTCTTGAATAGAGTCTAATTCTATTGGCTTTCAAAAGCCAATAGGAATTGTCCAGACTGTCTCTGCCCTGCTGAGCCCTCCAAAAGCCCCAATCTGCAAACGGTGCTGCAAGTTGTCTGCAGCGAAGGCGAGCTGTCTGGAAGCTTCCACCCCTCCCTGCTGAGCAACTACTAAAAATGTAAGTAAAAGAGAGCTAGGGGTGGGAGCTGGGAGGCCGGCGGGTGCAGGGAGGGTTGCTGGTGTGCGTGGGGCCCGGCGAGTGCCTTACCTCCCTTGGGCTGGGCCAGCTGGTGGCCCAGCCGGTGGTCGGCCTGCTCCGTCTCGGCCGCTTGCCAGCTACGCCTGGCCGGCGCAGGGGGCAGCACCATGCATGCGCGGTGCTCCCAATCAGGGAAAGTCCTCGACTTACGACTGGTTGAGTAGTCCTCGACTTACGACCGATTGGATAGTCCTTGACTTACGACTGGTTGGGTAGTCCTCGACTTACGACCGGTTGGGGTCGCGGCATTAAAAAGGTTGAGAACCACTGCTCTGGGGCTTAGGTCAGAGGTTTCCTCACCACTTTACCACAATCTCTTAAGGAAAAAAAAATACTACGGCTTTTGACAGATCCTATGAGCTTTTACCTCAAAGCTGATAAAGTGACAAAACAGGTGGGCATCCAGAGTCAAAATTTCCTCTCCGTTTCCTGAAGGCCTTTGGCTTTTATTTAAGGTCTCATTTTCCATCCATCAGCTCAGGTTTTATGGTGGGAATATATTGTTGTTGTTAGCCTTATGCTTCCCAGTCTGCTTCTTATTAATTGTGTGATGTTTACAGTTTTATCTCCATTCAGGATTTTGATTATGTCGGGGTGGCAGATTACTATATTTGTGGCTTTCTCAGTTTGGGGCACATGGTTGTAATACTCTAATCTATTCCGGAGCCAGTGTTCTCCTTACACAATCAATTAATTGGAGATGCATTAGAGCCACTCTTCCACAGACTATTGTTATTCCATTAGTTAGCTTTTCATCCCTGCTGCAATATTCTAAATGTTTTCTTTCCTTTTTATAACATTCTGGTGGTAGCAGAAGGTAGCACATGTTGATGATGATATTATCATCATAGGCACAATCCCAGGATGGTGATGTGAGGGGGGGGAGGGGACCATTTCCAAACCTCATTCATTAGAAGAATATTCCAAATAACTCCATGGGAGCAGTAGAGTAGCTTCTTCCCAACATGCCTAAGCTCAATGTTAAATAGAGAATGAGGCTTTAAATTGGGAGTGAGTTTGGATGGACTAGTGCTGGAGGAGGAGGAGGAGGAGGAGGAGGAGGAGGAGGAGGAGGAGGAGGAGATCTCAGATAGGTGTACTATACTCCATTTTGACATTTCCCTATAAGATACTCGAGTGCAAGATTAAAATCCATCTTTAAATAATAGGATTCCTACTCTAAAGAATAAAAAATAGATTTCCAATGCATTGGCTTTTAGCTCTGGAACAGCAGAAGCATTGACTGGACACCTTACAATACGGTGAGTGCTTTGGCATATGTTCCATACTAGTGTACTGTAGTACATAGCTTCTTCATTTTGTGGGATGATCCATATGCACTGGGCTTTATAATGGGAAATGGAAAAGACCACCACGCTGCCCAGCAAAATTCAATTTTTCTGTGGAGGATGTTTTTGTTTTTTTGTTTTTGCTGTTGTTATTCATGTTGCTGGTATCAAAGGGAGGGTAAACACTTGTAGCGAGCATTCAATGGGACAGCAATTCTTTGAAAGGAAATATCCAAAAGTTACTCTCAGAGAAAAACATGGAAGAAATCTTCCATATATCTCTACATGTCACCTTCTTCGACAGGGAATTAGAATGGCTAATATGTGAACAGCTGCAGGTTAGGGATAATGCACTACATCTGTAGAGTCACCCTCTTTGTCACTACTTCTCGATCCCAAGTTAAAGTAAGCTTAAGGAATTCCATGCTCTGAGATGAAGACTATAGATCAGTTACCACCAGCTGAAGCCCATTCATTTCAAAGCATATTAAGTATAATCAGCTGTTTTTGGATCTTGCTATAATCATTTCTGGACTCTATTTGGTTTTAACTGCTAAAAAAGAAAAAAAAAACACAACTTTCTCCCAGTTTCAGGTATGGCAGAAATACACCCTCTTTCCAGTTCAAATAGAATAGACTAAAAGAGCATTAATGCTATATGGTGCTTATTAGCAGTGTAATATTGAAATGTTTAATCCATTTCAATGACCTCTGCTGTGAGGACGAATACACAGCTGTTCTATTCCAGAACAATGGAAATAAAGATATAGTATTTTTTTCTGCTTTAAGGAATGCTTTCACAGCTGAAGATATTTTCTGCCTTGATTATTTCCTGCTTTCAAAAGTTAAGGAGGGCAGGACGTATGTTGAGAAGAAAGCAAAATGTAGCCATCATATTTTATTAGACTCTAGCTAGTCCCTTCCTACCTTTTGACTTTTTCTTTTTTCTTCTTCAATGAGCTTTGCATAAAACTACCCCAAACCTTCATGGTTTTGTTTCTATAATATCCAGGGGAAGGGGGAAAAAAAAGATGACAATGAATAATGTACTGGAGGTGGAAACTGCCTTGAAGAAACCTAAATCGTACCAGGAAAAAAAAATGACATTTTAGATTTTAAATGTTACAGAGTTTTTATAAAGCTTCAGTCAATTTATTTTATTTATTCTAATGAAGAGCATTACAACTGCTTTACTGCACTGAAGCAAAGCATCGATCACACCATTAATCACACCTTGTGAATAGTCACAAATCAAGTCCTAACAGCAAGCACTGAATCAGGAGCAATGAAGCATAAACTCCTTCACAATTTATGATCTCTCCAATTGCATCTTTTCAACCATTAAATTGCAAGATACCATAAATTTTTATCTTCTTCACTTCAGTCACATTATTGATTCTGCCTTGTGAAATATAGAATAGCTGTAAATTCCCAGCGATTGAATTAAATTTAAAGTCTCAACTCCAAGAAAAGAAACTGAACACACGGCCATGGCTGTTAATTTACACAGAGGAACAAATGATAGAAACATTAAAATTTAAATGGACAGCAGGGATTTCCGAGAGCTATCATTCTGTCAATCCTGGCCCATGTCAACCTTGAGGGTTTTCTTTTAGCCAAATAAGAAATGGCAGGAAAACTCACTGGGATCAGAAGTGACTTCAAGTAAGGAAGGCATCTTGGCATCAACTCTTTGCTTTATGAGCATTGTCTCACCGCAAACAATTTGTTCATGTTGACCCCCACCTAACACCGCTCACTTCATTCTCAATTGCTTAGGAAAGATTTGATTTTCAATGTACACGCAAGCCATAAATTTGATCTAAGCCGGCCAGTGATGATCAGATTTCAACCCCTGGGCCTCATGCAGACTCTGAAAATCTGGGGTGTGGTCCACGGAAAACTTCCCATAGTGGTCTCTGAATTCAATTTTTTAAAGCAGGAGAAGAGGAAAATTAGTAAATATAAGGGGCTTGACTTCATTATTTAAGAATCTAAAATTAGCTTTTCCCACCATTCAAAGGCAAAATGTGTGTGACCTTCATTTAAACAGGCAGTGAGGAAGAGAGGAAAAGATGGATCTGGTATAATTTTCCTTTTGAACTAATTGAAAAATATAAGAGCTACATAAAAAGCATTCATCAGGAGTTATGTTTAGCATTTAGAAATTAAAATGCTGTTGGCTTATGTAGTATTATGGGTAGCAGCACTATTTTGGGGATATATATAAAATGTGAATTTTTGTGTTCACACGAAGTAAAATTGGAGCAATCACAGGTAATAATGTACTTTTCAAAATAGGTGAGGTGAATCTCAGAAAAGATGTAACTAAGTGGGGCTATGTTCTTTGTCAGGGAAAACAGAAGTAGTATTGGCACTTTTATATGGTTTGTGACATTGTTAGCATCATTCTTCCTCACCTTCGTATTTTAAAACAATCGGAGTGCCATCTCCCTAATTCCTGTAGTAACAGTAGCAAACCCTTAATCATGGTAAAATAAGTGACCTGGAAGACTTGCTGCCCCTTAACTTATATTTATGTTCATTCTTTGTCCATTTAATGTCTTATTCTAATTATTCTTAGCTAAGATGAATTGTATACTGTATTTGATTTTTTTAAAAATAATAATTCTTTAATGAAATCTTTCATCAAAGCCTCCTGAGCAAACGCATCTGGTTAAGATAAGGTAGTTTTGTGGCTCGAAATTGATTAGAAAATAGGAAACTAAATAGAAATAAATGGACAGTTCCAATACTGATAAGATAATCCTGGACATGCCTTGGGAGATCAGCTTTAGGGTCCCTGCTTTTTAATTTTTATACAAGTTATTGGAGCAGAAAGTGGCCACTGTTTGTTGACAATTACCAATTCTTTTGGTGGTAAAGTGGAAAAGACTATACAGAACTTTCAAAGGATCTCTGCAAACTGGGTGAACAGGTTCCAAATGGCAAAACACCTCAACTCAATGTGCAGCTGCACTTTGGAATGTAGATTTCAAAATTACAAATAGTAATTTTGTCTTAAATGGGGCTCATGTATTGGAATAGGGTTTTAATAGGGAATTGGATAGATTCACAATCAGCATACTTTATATACTAGTAATTTGGTTTATTGACTCCCATCCAAGCTTATGATGAGGAAGCAACAGCTCCTTTTCTTATGTTCTCTCTCTCTCTGTCTCTCTCTCTCTCTCTCTCTCTCACACACACACACACACACACAAACACACACACACACACACACACACAGCTCCTGATGTTGGCTATAACCTTTATTCCACTCAAATTGTTCTGTGCTTTGGTCCATTCAGTAGATTTATCATTGCTTCCCCTTCCCTTAAATCCATTAATCATTCTAATTAGGAAAATGCATGAACCAGGCAAAGAGGAACACTTAGATCTCTCATTGCTTTTAGCAGAAAAAAGTTCAAAATGTAGTCAAATTTCTCACCTACATCTATCAAGTTTAGACAAAAGTTTTCCTTGGCTAAGATGCAAAAAACACCAAGGATTAAGGTAATTATTAGCTCCTTAGGTTTGGGAGTTTCCCCAGCTCTTACTATTGAATTATTTGCCATTAAGAAGACCCAACAATCTGAAATCCCCAAATAACCCTTGTGGCAAATATTGAACTGGAACAAATAGCTCTCAGAACACCCACAACCATCTCTTTGAAAGAAAAGAATCTTATTTCTTGAATGTACAGTAAGTCTGCCTTGGCTAAAATAGAGCCAATAATAACCTAATCCAACATTTTCTATAGGATTTATACTGTGGGAGAAACATGCTAAGATCTGTACAAAGACAAACAGATTGCTGGTTCTCACATTTCCTCCCCAACTTATTTCTTCAAAAAAGACTAATTAATTGTAAGTGCTATCTCATCTGCCCACAAATCGATTTAAAAAAAAAAAAAAAAACCTGTCAGCTGAATCAATCATAACAAAATACTTCCTCTAAGAAGCTCCAAGGAGGCAAACAAATTTTCAGGAGAGAGTACTTCAGCATACAGTAGAGACAACTTCAGTGTCTAAAGCTCTTCATTAGTTTCCTTAGTACAAGTAGACCTCAACTTACAACATTCGTTTAGAGATCATTTGAAGTTACGATGGCACTGAAAAAGAACCAGTCCTCCCACTTACAACCACTGCAACCTCCCCAAGGTCATTGGGCATTGGGCAACTTTGGACATTGGCACCCAGCAGTATTTACAATGGTTGCAGCATCCCAGGGTCATGTGATCACCATTTGCAACTTCCCCAATTGGCTTCTGACAAACAGAGTCAATGGGGGAAGCCAGCTTTGCTTAATGACCTCATGATTCATTTAACACCTGCAGTGATTAGTTTAATAACTCTGGCAAAAAGATCATAAAATCAGGCAACCACCACCGCCACCACCACCACCACCACCACCACCATTTGCTTAGCAACAGAAATTCTCGTCCCAATTGTGGTTATAAATTGTGGCTTAAAAGAAGCTAGAACCCTTCAGGAACAGCAGTTTTTCAGGCAAAGACTTAGCCATGGGAGTTGCTACTTCAAGTGAGGACATCCTGAGACTAGCAATGAAATACATTTGTATGCTTGCCTGGTCAGATGCTGACCAGCAACGAGATAGGAAGAAATACATAATGCTTTACCTGCGATGACAAAACATTTAGGACAAGGACAAATAAATTCTTGACTGTAGAGAGAATGTTGTCAATTTAAGGCTGCTCTTTCTCTTTCCCCCTCCCCCCTCTTTTTTATTGCAGGAGATTTTGCCTATCCTTTAAATCTGTTGTTGCTTTGAGGACTCAATTATCTGGACATTAAATCTATTCTTTTATGCTACCATACCTGTTTTATTATCATATTCCTCTCTTGGAGGTGTGTGTATATATATATATATATATATATATATATATATATATATATATATATATATGTAGGTCTTTGGTTATTCGGGTTTTCTCCCGCGTCAAATTGGAAGTGTCTTGGTGACGTTTCGACGAAGTCCCATTTGTCATCTTCAGGTTGGTGTTTTTGGCTTCTTGCTTCTAGGAGCAAGAAGCCGAAAACACCAGCCTGAAGATGACAAATGGGACTTCGTCGAAATGTCATCAAGACACTTCCAATTTGATGCGGGAGAAAATCCGAATAACCAAAGACCTACATACAAATACCCGCAAAAACCTCAGAAAACAAACATATATATATATATATATATATATATATATATATATATATATATATATATATATCTGTGGTGAACATGGATTTGATTTTATTTATCTTTCTTCCAAAGGGTGTAATGTTCTGGGTTGTTTTTTACATCTGTCAGTGTTATAATAGAGTGAAAAATTGTCTATGGAGTTTCCCGATCATACAGGTCACGGTTGTCCCAAAGATGCTTTTCAAAAGGCAACTGGACTTTCTTGTTTTTTTTTTCCTTCTCATTTAAGAACTGAAGAAGCTTCTTGGATGAGAAGCGACATGTTTGCAAGCGACATGTTTGCAAAAACAGGAAAGTCCAGTAGCCTTTAGGACAAAGCATGAAAAAGGAAAAGCAGAGATACTGCTGTGGGGAGAGAGAAGTGGGAGCACTGGGCCTCTGAAATGGACTCCTCTCCTTCGGCATCCTCCCAGTTACTTGAGATGTGTCCAGCTATAGTGCACGAGACAGATGCAGAAGGACCACACAGTGAAAAGGATGGGAAGAATCAGGAACGGGAGGACGACAGGGAGGAATTCTCCTATGGTAGCCTTTGCAGCAGCTGAACACAGAGGAAGCACCCAATTTTTGTTGCTCTCCTAAACTAATGTGCTATTGTCCCACAATTTTCCAAGGGGGATAACATCCAGATGTTTCACTTTACGTGAGCAAAAATACTTTCTATTAACTGAAAGCTATGGCCAGCAGTTTTCTTCAACTCATTGCCTTGTTCCAGTATCAGGTTATATAAAAACTGTGTTCAGACATTGCCAAACAGCACTGGATTCATACATGAGTACTATGATATTATCGTTTCTCCTCCTTTCCTCCCTCCCTCCCTCCCTCCCTCCCTCCCTCCCTCCCTCCTTCCTTTTCTTCCTTTCTCTTCTGAATAGTATGACAGGATCTCCTCTCCTCCTTCCCTCCCTCTCTCCCTCCCTCCTTTTCTTCCTTTCTTCTCTTCCCAGCAGGGGGTAGGTGGCTGATGATAATTGGGGGGAGGGAGCAAGGGATTGCAGGAATGGCTAGGAAGCTGTCCAGGAACATTGAAAACGAGGATTATGTGTCCACAGTAGCACAGCAGCTGCCCAAAGCAGCAACAGCTCAGCAGCCCTGAAGCAGCCACAATTTTCCCAAATGCCATTCCCTCAGTAGTAATGGGTTACAGCCAGTGGTGGGATTCAAATATGTGAACAACCGGTTCTCTGTGTGGATGCTGCTTCCGGAAGTCCATTCTGGGCCTGGGCAACAAAAAATTAGCTACTGATTCTGCTGAAGTGGTGCGAACTGGCTGAATCCCACCACTGGTTACGGCATTGTGTAAGTCAGCCCATTTGAAGTACTTTGGGTTAAAAATTGTTGCTCTGTGATGCAACATTTCATCTACAGACTACAGATTACAGACATGAGAGTTTTAGTAGTATATAGATTATGTACCTTGGCTTCTATGCATGCTAACCTTGAAAGCCCTATGTCTGAGTTGACAGATGTAGAAAACTTTGATGACTATGAAACCACATTTTTAATGAGATGTCCCAGACATGATTTATACTTAGCACTTATATAGTCAATGTTTTTTTGGAGCACTAAGTAAGTCTATTGATAAGACTTGATGGTACTTATAGTGGTCTTCAACACTTTCTCCAGCTATGATGTCTGATAAAATTCAACAATATCTAATAAACAGAATTTGCATTAGCACATTTCGCTTTATAACATAATTTCCATTGCACTGTTTCTTGTATTGTGACACTGCCTGAATAATCAGTAACATCTCAATTTGTAAAGCATTCTATGTCAGTGGTGGCGAACTTATGGCACGGGTGCCAGAGGTGACACTCAGAGCCCTCTCTGTGGGCACGTGTGCCATCGCCCCAGTCCTAGATCTTTAGCTGGGTTTTATAAAACTTTTTCGCTTTAGGCCTCCACCGCCGTGTGCAAAAAAAAAAAGGTTCAATCAGTCAATTTCAACTTCTCGCGGGAAAAAAAAGATCTTGCAAAGTTAGAATTGATTGATTGAAATTTTAGTCCCACCCAGTCTGCCGTTACCACCGCAGCCACGCCCACCCAATGGGCCACACCCACCCGGCACTCAACGATTCATAAATGGGTTTTGGGTTACAGTTTGGGCACTCGGTCTCTAAAAGGTTCGCCATCACTGTTCTAAGTTCTTCATGATCTAATCATAATTATCCAAAAATGTGCTGCTTCTACCGGTGTCCCTTCTAATTGTACTGAATTGGCCACCCTGGAGAGGAACATCTAATTCCATTTCAATGCATATCATTTTCTCATTTTGCAATTTTTAAAAAAAGAGAAAGAGATAAAAATTGTCCTCTGGGAAGAAAAAAAATATTGTTTGCATTCCTTTGATCTGTCTTCTAATTCCATGCAGTAATCAATTCCCTGGAAAACAGCAAAGGAAAGTCCAATTTTTTTTAAAAAAACCCACTCTTGGGATTTGTGTGAAATTCTCTATATTTGAATTTTGGACAATATCACAGATTTTTATACAGGATTTCATTTAAAAAGAAGCAGACAAATAAAAATCCATATTTGTTTTTTCTTTTTATTCATAACTTTCCCATGCACAGAGTTATGCCTTGCCCTAAGGAAGGTAGCAAGCACAAACTGCTTCAAAAACCATTGCCAAGAAAACTGCAGGGACTTTCTCAGAGTCAACACTGACTTGAAGGCACCAAAACCGAACCAAACAAAAAACCCAACCATTTATATTTAAGCAAACCAATTCAAAATACAATTTTAGACTTTTCTTCTTCCTGCCCTGCCCCCCCCAAAAAAACTATTAAAAAAAGTTTGGCTCCTGCTAATGTATGGGATTGCAATCTTTAAAAAGCAGGATATTTTTTTGCAGACTATTCAACTTATTAATCAGAGTTTATAAGGCAGTTTAGTCCTGTCTGCAAATTTTTGCAACATCACGGCTGTCATCCTGACTTTTTCTGGAACACAGTCTGCAGACACCCCTGCTGAGTAACATGTTTGACAAATAACAACTGCTAATACTGGCTCTCATCTAGTGTGATGGAGAACCAAAAAGGAGGAGAGGGGAAGGCTTTAACTGTTTCCTAATTCAAAATTCCTCAGATAGGAAGACAATTCATTTCCCTTCTGTTCCTGTTCCTCACAGCAAGCATTTCCAGAGATATTCTTCCCATCTTTGGTTTTCTCCATCCAAGCAAGTGTGTACAAATCTACACATCCAAAGATGGCTTTCTGTAGAACAGAAATCCAAAGGTAAAGTTTTATTATTAAATGAAGATGCTTTAAAAATCATTTAGAAACAGAACAAAAACAAAGTATACTTTGGAAGAATAGGTTGTTTAAGTATGTGAATTATTTAAAGAACAACCATTCTCAAAAATGGGCTGTGCAAATGTCCCCACGTCTCAGTTACCGACATGTGGATGTGATTCACAACCATTTGTTTTAATTTCTGGATTTTTGTCTTTTTTATTGTCCTGATAAGAAAACTATTTGATCACAACTTCCTGACAGTTAGAACAATTAACTAGTGGAACAACCTGCCTCCAGAAGCGGTGAATGCTCCAACACTGGAGGTTTTTAAGAAGAGACTGGACAGCCATTTGTCCGAAATGGTATAGGATTTCCCGCTTGATCAGGGGGCTGGACTAGATGACCTCTAAGGTACTTTCCAACTTTATTATTACTATTATTATTACCTTCTCACCTTACAAAGTCTTTAAAATCACAAAATCATCCAAAATAATTACAACTTTTATATATAACTTCTATGTCAGAAATGTTTATGACACAGTAAAAGAAAAAAGAAAAGAGAAGTTTGTAGAAACCTTTCATGTCCAATAAACATTCAGCTGTTGTTTGCCGCAGTCACTTTAAATTAAGATGTTTTTGTATATTTCCCTTATACAAACATCTAGGTATGAAATTACTAGAGTTTGTTATTGAAAAGGGTGCCATGTGAATTTAATAAATCAATAAATACAATGATAACAAGGAGACTTTGCCAGCATAAGGGAGATGTACAATCTGCTTAATAGTAGGGGCTTAGAAGGGGTCCATACACTTTGAACCACACTTACTTCATGTTCTCCTTTAAGGAAAATGCTACTTCTACTGGCGTATAATTCTGTTCATGAAAGAGGGAAATACTAGGTCATCCAAACAGAGTTACTGTGTTGGCAGTAACTGACTATTTTTGCAAGGACAGTTCAAAAACAGATTGGAGAGAGTATTCTCAGAGCCAGTTCAAATGCAGTTTGTTAGATTTTTCTCCACTACATACTATCTTAGAGTATTCTTTTTGAGAATTTCTGTAAATAACAGTATCAAGCTTTTCCAGAACTAAACAGTCACAGGATATAGGTCTGCCTTGTTTCTTGAATCACAAATGCTCAGCCCTGCTGTGAGGATAATGAAGTCCCTTCATCACAGCTTGAACACTCTCCAAATCACATCTCAGGAAGAGCAGCAGCCTTCAGTTCCTACCACAGTAGTTGGCAAACCTGTATCATGCGGTTTTCTGAACTGGCGTGATGGTGTTTGACTTCCACCGGACTTGCTCCAAGCAGTAAGGGACATATTTGTCAAAGAAAATGCTTGGATTTGTTCTTTCAGACTGTGTTTTGTGAATTTTTGCTCCAGCAGGTGACAACAATAGCATCCCTTCCCTCCTTTTTTTTCCTTAATGAATTTCTTTTGTTGAACACATTAAGAGGCAGGGGAAATATGAAAAAGAGATGGTGGAGCAAGAATGTTATTTCATATATTAAAATGGGACTCAGGTTTATCTCGCCTCTTCTGATCTTCCTCTTAGACTTGATGGACCAGTTTGAAATGATTTAGCTGTGTAGTTAGTATTACACCAAGTTGAGATTTTGTCAAAATGACAACATTTTTATTATGTCACTTTTAAAATTTTCTCTGTTTTACCCCTCCTCTATCTTTTCTTTTTCGTTGTAGTTTTGTATTTTAACTTTTTTTATTTTTTCAAACTTAATACAATTCTTTTTTTTTAAAAAAAGACGAAAACATTCCTGCTCTGAGCTTTGTGATGCAAGAACACAAGGGGAGGAAGATCGCAATATTGCAACATGCGTTTTGTCATTTGCCCCTCCTCCCCCAAAGATGCCAATGGCTGCTGCTTTGTAGTACTTGGTAAGTCAACAGAATTTGGGTCGCATCATTGCATGCATGCCATCCGGCTGGCATCATTGCTGTTGCTCATGATGTTCAATAAATGTTAATAAGTCTGTCCCCCCAAAAAAAAGGTTATATTTATTAGCCTTTTCCATCTGACGTTTATTCCTAAGCTTTTATTTCTTGCCCCTGAACCCAGATTCCATCTTCAACATCCCTTTTTGCCAATATTAATCCCTAGGATTAATAGATTCAGATAATTCCTATAAATGTCATAGACAAGATTGCACAACAATTCTGGAAACAGGCCTTATGATACGTCATGTCGCTGCTTCATCTAATCTGGAGACAAGAAATACCAGATTCCCTGGCCTTCCTAATTTATTTTTTTCTTTTTTTTTCTTTATCATTCTATTTAATAAAAAAAACTAATAATAAATGGAAATCTGGTGTGCTGCAGAGAAAGGTTCCAGCTATGAAGAGTCTGTTTATTTCTACAAAGAACATCTCTGTGGTCCAAACAGGCATTATGGGTGCCCGCATGTTAAATTTCTTTTGCTCCCCCCCCCGTGTATGTCTTGTATCCACAGCTTCACAGCCTTTTATCTTTTTTCTGGCTGTTCTGAATTTTGTTTCTTGACTCTTGGGGCAGATCCACTCTCTTCCAGAGGCCTCAAATTTTTATTTCCTTGCTGACTCCAAGCTGCCTACCAAGAGCCACATTATAGATTCCCTTAAACTCTGATTCTATTTACCTTAACATATTTCCCGATCCTGACTTCTTCCAGTTACAGATGTTTGCAACAAGATCCAGAATACCTGCATTAACTTACTTTTAGCCAGGGCTTTTTTTCTCATAGAACACCCAGAACGGAGTTCCGGCACCTTTTTTGGATGGAACCTTGTAGGGTAGGCAAGGTGGGTTGTATGATGTGTGTGAGTTCCGGCACCTTTTTTTTTTTTTTTTTTTTAAGAAAAAAAGCACTGCTTTTAGCAGTAAAGTGACTGTGCCAATTTTCTTATTTCCTAAATGTAAAATTACCATCCAGGTTACACCTGTTCCTGCTCTACGTAGAGCTCATCATCCAGAACTATTCATTGTTCCAGCTCAACTATAGACAACATCAGTAGGGAATTTGTAGCCTTTGATTTCAAACTCAACTACCATGAGCCATTTTGTGGGATGCTGAGGCGTGCAGTTCAGTGTTTTCTGAAACACATTGTTAAATTCTTTAACCTAGGGATCCAATGAAATCAGTCCTATGCCTGAATTCCAAAAGAAATCTTCTCAGAACTCCCATGATCTCAATGTTAATAAAAGTGGAATACAACAAAGCCCAGGATACGTTAAGTCTGCATCAGTCAATTCTGACATTCTATGATCGTATTTATCACTCCTCTGGTGTACAAAAGAGGTGCTGCAATTCATCCTTTATTGAGTGCTTTAGTTTAAAAGCAACAATAGAGCCCCAAGGATCTAGCAACAGGAAGTATTTTAGGAGTGGGCTAATCAAATTTGATTTAAAGGAGGTTTCTACCATTGTGTAAAATTAGGTCAAGTAAGTCTTTTCAATTTAAACAAAGCATCTCGGTTCTGGCAATTTGCTCACCTGTTGCTGTATCCATTTAATGAAAGGTTGGGGTGCTGTCATGAGTAAAAGAGACATTGTAATCAATGACAATTAATACAAAGAAATCATACAAAATTATTCTGCTTTCTGCTGCTCCCACTTCCATATCTGAACCATGATCTTTTCACTTTTCCACAGCATTCATTTATAGAAACATTTCCTATATGTAAAAAGCTAAGTGGATATTAAGAAGATTAGATTAACCTATAATTCAGCAACAAATGTTCTATTTTATTATTCCTTTTAAACTCAAACCTATTGCTGCACATTAGTCTAGTGTTCTATTTTTTCCAACATAAGAAAGTTACATACAGCTAAGAGTCACAACCTTTTATTTAATGAAGTCAGAAAAATATGATAGCTTTTCTTTTAATATAGGATATACAGAAAATTCCCACTCTCATCCTTTTGCAGTGTTTTCTTTTGTTTCACAACTACTGTATTACAGACAGCTTTCTCCAAGCTGCTGTCCTCTTGAGGAAAACAGCTGCCACTGACTTAAAGTAACAAGATACTATAGTTGAATTGTAATTTAATACAATACACAGGAAGTTCACTGTGTCTAACATACTTGTAGAAAAAGTCAGCATTCAGATATTCAGCATTCAGAAGTTGTGGGTGCTCCAATACTGGAAGTTTTTAAGAAGAGATAGGACAACCATTTTGTCTGAAATGATATAGTTTCCTGCCTGAGTTGTGGGTTGGATTAACAGACCTCTAAGGTCCCTCCCAACTCTGTTGTTGTTGCGTTGTATATAAACACCAGAGATGTATCCTGATATGTATAAAATCAGCAAGGTCATCCAAAGTATGAAGGTCATTCCAGCTTTCCAGCACCAGCAGTATAAGATGCTGGAGGCTGATGATCACTTTAGTGACAATGGCAAAGTCATGGGTTTCATAGTGTGTGGGAGAAGATAATGGCAAACCTGCATTTCACCAAGAAAATCACATGGATGGACATTATATAAAATAAATGACAATGTCATGCCCAATTACAACAGCTGGCAATCAACATTCTATTGAAGAAAAGCTGAGGATCCTTCAAATTACTAATGGTGTTCATGACAAAGCTAGATGAAAGCCCTTGCGAGTCTAGTTTTTGATATTGTTCTGCAGACAAGGAAAATCCCAAGCTGCAAAGCCTGAATTATTGTAGGAACATGGAACATGAGAAGCATGAATATTGGAAAGATCAAATTGGAATTGGATACTTTCATATAGAAGAACATACTGTTTATTACTCAGGACACAAAGAAAGAACTCTGATGCTTTCATAGTCAAGAAGGATATAGCAAGGACAATAGTAGGTGTTATTCAATGATTGAATATTATCAATTAGATTGGCAGAAAGCCCTTTCATATGATGATTACCCAAATATTAGGGAAAGTCAAGATGTCAAGACTCTTGTAACTCTTATCACTGAGAAGACCCTGATTTTACAGCGTTGGGCTGAGCATTTCCACTTTGTGCTGAACCGCCCATCCACCATCAATAATGAGGCGATTGACAGGATATCCCAGGTAGATATCAACTATAGCCTGGATGCCCTACCATCAGAGGCTGAAACCTCACAGGCCATCAGTCAGTTTTTCAGTGGTAAGGCGCTAGGATCTGACGCAATCCCAGTGGAAGTCTATAAGGCTGGTGGTGCTGTGCTTGTTGAAAAACTTACCCAGTTGTTCCGATCTTTCTGGAAACAAGGTTCTATTCCCCAGGAACTGAAAGACGTGTCCATCGTGCACCTCTACAAGAGGAAAGGAAATCGACAAGTCTGCGATAATTATAGAGGAATATCACTTCTCTCCATCGCAGGCAAGATCTTTGCACGAGTGTTGCTAAATCGCCTGATTGACCATCTGGAACACGGCATACTACCTGAGACACAGTGTGGTTTCCGCAAAGAGCGTAGCACAGTGGACATGATCCACTCGACAGCTCCAGAAGAAATGTCAGGAGCAGAATCGTGAACTATACACCACCTTCATGGATCTCACCAAGGCTTTTGACACAGTTAGTCATGAAGGATTATGGTGCATTATGTCGAAGTTTGGGTGCCCTGACAGATTTATTCTGATGGTACGGCAGTTCCATGATGGCATGGTGGCTCATGTTCTGAGTAACGGTGGAGCCTCAGAGGCCTTCCCTGTCACTAACGGTGTTAAGCAAGGCTGCATGCTGGCACCAACCCTGTTCAGCATGATGTTTTCAGCCATGCTGTCAGACACCTTTCAGAACTGCTCAGTGGGAGTTAATCTGAAGTACAGAACTGATGGGAAATTGTTCAACCTGCGAAGACTTCAGGCTGTCACCAAGGTAAAGGAGACTGTGCTATGAGATTTCCTCTTTGCTGATGACTGCGCCCTTAATGCAGGATCGGAGCAGGAAATGCAAGCCAGCATGGACAAATTTGCAGCCACTTGTGGTAACTTTGGCCTCTTCATCAACGAAGAAAACTGAAGTGATGCCAGTTCCAAAAGCCCAATATCAAGAGCCTACCATCACAGTAAAGGGACAAAAGCTGCAAGCAGTGGACCAATTTACGTATCTTGGTAGTACCCTCTCCCGTGCAGTGACAATTGACAATGAGGTCAACTGTAGAATTGCCAAGGCAAGTTCTGCATTTGGCAGATTGCGGACTAACGTGTGGGACCACCGTGGAATAAGCCTTGCTACTAAGCTTAAGGTTTATCAGGTAGCAGTGCTAACTACCCTGATGTATGCTAGTGAGACCTGGACAGTGTACAGGAGGCACGTTAGGCAACTGAACTACTTCCACATGACTTGGCTTCGTAGAATTCTGAGGATTCGGTGGCAGGATAAGATACCAGACACAGATGTCCTCTCCAGAGCAGGCCTATCATCAGTTTACACTCTGTTGATGAAAGCCCAGATGCGCTGGGCAGGCCATGTTGTAAGGATGCCAGATCATCACATCCCTAAACAGCTCTTCTATGGTGAGCTGTCTCAAGGAAAACGATCACACAGGGGACAAAAGAAGTGATACAAAGACACGCTGAAAGCCTCTCTTAAGTCCCTGGATATTAACACCATCTCTTGGGAACTTCTGGCACATGATCGACCAACATGGCACACCTTGGTGTACCAGGGTTGCCAGACATATGAACACAGAAGGACAATCTTGGCACAAGAGAAGCGAGCACTCTGCAAAGCCAGAGCTGTAAATGCTGAAGTAACAGTGTCTACATTTCTTTGTTCAGTATGTGGCAGAACATTCCGTGCTAACATCAATCTTATCAGCCACCTACGGACACATCATTGATGGCCCACAATCCACAAGATGTCAAGGTCCTCATTGAAATTGATGGATGAACAACACCCAAATATAGGTTCTAACAATTGATGTTCCAATTCATAGGATTTGTCAGATTTTTAAGCAATTTCCATGCAGTTTTGTTTGGGGATGTATTACCTGGAGTTTATCAAGACATCAAGTAATATCAACAATTTGTGCATAAAGCAGATTCAAATAACTATTGTACAACATTGGAAAGGCAATTTCATATCTGACATTTAGCAGTGGATTGTAGATATCTGCTGTTTTCCATGCTAATTTGGGGATTGGGGTGATTTGTTCTGACAGAGGGCACTGACCTTTGAGCAATTTGGTTAAAATGTGAAGTGTGCTTCTTATGATTTTAAAAATTCACTTTCTTGGATCTAAAAATTCTTTCTTGGGTCTTCTCTATTGGACTCCTCAACAATGTTTTAAAAGATTATTTTTAAAGAGAGGTAATAAATTTAAAGAAATATTTCTGCACATGCTTTGAGTATGACCACTGATACTCCCTTATTGGTTAGAGATTAATATTATGATGAACAAAATGAACCGCTGTAGGGTGGAAAAATTTTGTAGGAATGCCTCATACAAGATAAAGTGTCTTTCTCCCCAGGCAAGACATTGCTCCATTTAAGTCATTATACAGAAATTATTAATTTATTAAGATATTATAACAAACATAACTGAAACAATTCCAAGTGTACTGATAGATCCTTAACAACCTGCCATCTTTAATACTGCCAGTATAGGAATAGTAAAGCAGATACAATTTGTGTATCCTTAGCTTCAACCTGTGTAGCAAATTATACTCTTATTATGTGTACTTAATGAAAGAACAACTACTTATTTTATTTCTTTTTATTTTTCCTACCTCTTCTAGCATTTCTAGCAACATAATTGGTGTGTCAGACAACTGGTAGTTTTTACTGCACAACGTATGCCATTTAAGTAGAAAAGAAGGGGGGGGTGAATGTGAATGTAATGTAATGGCAAATAGAAAGCCAATCCTAACCTTTGGAAAAATTTGAAAGGAGAAAAATATTGTAATAATCATGTCATTATTTATCATACAGCAAAAATACATACTAGGAAAAAATACAGGCTTTTTTAATATTTCCTTTTGAGGTTGCACTAAGAAAAAAAAAAGGAAAAATAACCCCTGAGACCTTTTCCCACTTCAAGAACCTGCAGACCAAATAAGAAGCTAGAAAAGTCTGACTGTCACAAATGAATTCAAGATAGGGCATTGTTTCTTGACTGCTTCTGCCATCCTCACATGAGAATCTTAAAGAGGGGCTGATGTCCCCTTGAGGGAAAGGTGGGTTTAAATTTAGCCCGGGGCCAATCGTGGTTTTTTTCTGTCTCAGCAGGTGGCAGCACTTGGCCATTGCTAATCTTTGGGGACTGGAAACTATGCAGGAAAAAAAAAAAAAAAAAGCTGGCACTAGTGCTAGGTCTCCAGGGAATCCCTGGCTGGAGATAGACTGGGGAAGTAAAAGGCAATCTGCAAGAAGGTAAGAAGAAACCACTTTGGTACTGCTGCCAAGAAAAATGCATGAATTCCCTAGCATGACTCTCAAGGCAAGTCTAATAATAATAATAATAATAATAATAATAATAATAATAATAATAATAATAATAATAATAATAATAATAATATTGTAATGGAGTTTGGCTTGGACAAATGTGCCACACTTACTATCAAACAAGGAAAAATAGTGAAAACTGAAGGAATCAAGATGCCCCACGAAAATAATATTAAGAGTCTGGATGAGGAAGATACTACAAATACTTGGGTATCCTTCAAGCTGACAACATCAAGCACACTGAAGTCAAGAAAAAGATTAGAGGTGAATACATCAAGAGAGTGAAGAAGATCTTAAAATCCAAACTCAATGGAGGAAATACCATAAAGGCAATCAACACCTGGGCAATCCCAGTCATTAGGTACACAGCTGGAATAGTGGACTGGACTCAAGCAGAACTAAAAGCAATGGATAGGCAGACCAGAAAAATAATGACAATGAATCATGCCCTTCATCCACGCAGTGACATTGATAGACTTTATCTACCAAGGCAAATAGGTGGGCGTGGAATGCTACAAGTACATCAGATGGTTGAAGAAGAAAAAATGGCTTTGGAAGAATATCTGAAGAACAATGATGAAGATGCACTGAAATTAGTATATCAGGAAGGCTTACTAACTACTGGAGAGACCAAACTGGCCTACAAGAAAGACCAAATGAAGAACAGAATAGAGGCATGGGAAGACAAAGCACTACATGGCCAATACATGAAAAAAATAGCTGGGAAAGCAGATAATAATAAAACCTGGCAATGGCTAAGAGCAGGAAAATTGAAGAAAGAGACCGAGGGACTAATTCTGGCTGCACAAGACCAAGCCTTAAGGACAAATGCATACAAAGTCAAAATTGAGAAGACAGCAACAGACAGTAAGTGCCGCTTATGCAAAGAAGCTGAAGAAACAGTGGACCACTTGGTAAGCTGTTGCAAGAAGATTGCACAAACTGATTACAAGCAGCGGCATGACAAAGTAGCAACAATGGTGCATTGGAAGATCTGCAAAAAATATCATTTGCCTGTAAGCAAAAACTGGTGGGATCATAAAATAGAGAAAGTCATAGAAAATGATAAAATTAAACTGCTCTGGGACTTCAGAATTCAAACAGACAAGCACCTGCAACATAACACCCCAGACTTAACAATTGTCGATAAGAAAGACAAAAAAGTCTGGATAGTGGACGTGGCAGTGCCTGGAGACAGCAGAATAGAAGAGAAAGAACTGGAGAAGATAACAAAATACAAAGACCTACAAATAGAAATAGAAAGACTGTGGCAAAAGCAAGCAAGGGTAGTACCAATAGTCATAGGCTCCTTGGGTGCAATCCCAAAACAACTGGAGCACCACTTGAACACCATTGGCATTGACAAATTCGCTATTAGTCAATTGCAAAAGGCGGCCTTACTAGGAACTGCTTCCATCCTGCGACGATATCTGTAATACCATCAAACATCCACATCTGCCTATCCCAGGTCCTGGGTAAGGACTCGATAGGTAGACAAAATGCCAAATCCAGTCTGAACATCTGGCTGACTGTGCGATGATTGATAATAATAACATAACACCCCAGACTTAACAATTGTCGATAAGAAAAAGACAAAAAAGTCTGGATAGTGGACGTGGCAGTGCCTGGAGATAGCAGAATAGAAGAGAAAGAACTGGAGAAGATAACAAAATACAAAGACCTACAAATAGAAATAGAAAGACTGTGGCAAAAGCAAGCAAAGGTAGTACCAATAGTAATAGGCTCCTTAGGTGCAATCCCAAAACAACTGGAGCACCACTTGAACACCATTGGCATTGACAAATTCGCTATTAGTCAATTGCAAAAGGCGGCCTTACTAGGAACTGCTTCCATCCTGCGACGATATCTGTAATACCATCAAACATCCACATCTGCCTATCCCAGGTCCTGGGTAAGGACTCGATAGGTAGACAAAATGCCAAATCCAGTCTGAACATCTGGCTGACTGTGCGATGATCGATGAATAATAATAATAATAATAATAATAATAATAAGTAATAATAAGTAGTAGTAAAGTTGGAAGGGACCTTGGAGGTCATCTAGTCCAACCCCCTGCTCAGGCAGGAAACCCTACACCATTTCGGACAAATGGCTGTCCAGTCTCTTCTTAAAAACTTCCAGTGTTGGAGCATTACTGCTTCTGGAGGCAGGCTGTTCCACTGATTAATTGTTCTCACTGTCAGGAAGTTTCTCCTTAGTTCTAGGTTGCTTCTCTCCTTGATTAGTTTCCACCCGTTGCTTCTTGTCCTGCCTTCAGGTGCTTTGGAAAATAGCTTAATTCCCTCTTCTTTATGGCAGCCCCTGAGATATTGGAATACTGCTATCATGTCCCCCCTTGTCCTTCTCTTCGTTAAACTAGACATACCCAATTCTAGCAACCGTTCCTTATATGTTTTAGCCTCCAGTCCCCTAATCATCTTTGTTGCTCTTCTCTGTACTCTTTCTAGAGTCTCAACATCTTTTTTACATCGTGGTGACCAAAACTGGATGCAGTATTCCAAGTGTGGCCTTACCAAGGCATTGAAGAGTGGTATTAATACTTCACGTGATCTTGATTCTATCCCTCTGTTAATGCAGCCTAGCACTGTGTTGGCCTTTTTGGCAGCTGCAGCACACTGCTGGCTCATATTTAGGTGATTGTCTACTAGGACTCCGAGGTCCCTCTCACAGATGAGCATGGTGCCACCTATGCTGTACTTGTCTTTAAAAAGTTTTTTTTTAAAAAAACATATAAGCTTACTGGCCAAACCTGTTTAAAATCCAAAGCTATTTTAATTTAATGTCCAGAAGGTCTTTAACCTAAAAGTTCCATAAAGCTGCCTTCCTCAATACATTGCTATAGGTGAAAACCCCATGTAACATAATGAATGTGCTTAGGATTGCACCGTGCTTATTTCATTGTTATCTATTTCATACTTTCGCTTTTCTCAGCAGTTTTTACGATATAGTTGCTTTAAGAAAGATTTGCTGCCTTCTGTGCACCTTGTTTCTTTTTTAATTTTAAATTGCAAAGCAGATTTTCTGTACAGGTGTGCATTCCTACATGCATCCAACACAGAGTGTTGGCTGTCTTGATTTCTGCTGTCCTCAATAACAGCTTGGTGTTTCAATTAAATTTAACTCTATAATCATGAGCAAAATTTTGACAAACAAGGCATGGGAAGAAATAGTGACTTTTTTCCATTTTGGAAGCTATTAAAATAGACAAAATTAATAAAGTCTGGGTTTCATCATGGGGTTCCTTTAAAATCAAATGATGAGATTAGTAAGAATGGGATGAAACAGACCACTCACTTGGGAGTGTACTGTTCACATTCTTGTCCTTTCCCTCAGCAGTAACCTCAAAAATTCAGACCAGCTCTGCTTCTTCCAAGAGGGGAAAAACTTGTTTCCTTAATTTTACCTTCTTGAAATTTCCTTAGAACAAAACCTATTCAGAGCTAATTTTGAGCTCGTATGTCTCTGTTATGTCTTTATGTTTGGGAGCAATATCTCATAGAGGCTAATAAGAGATTCAATCCATTTGAAAAAAAAATACTTTAAATTACTTTTAAAGCAAATTATTTAATTATTTAAAGAGAATTATTTCAAATAAATTATTTTTCAAAGTTAAAAAAATGTTTAATAAAACCCAGCTGATCAAATGCTCAAGTGCAGAGAGATAGGCTGAATTTCCCATATCGTTACAACACATGCCAATATATTATTAATCCCTAAACTCTTTTTTTTTCAGTACAGAAGCAGAGAAATATATGTGTTTATGAGAGAGAGGGGGGGGGGGAGATTCTATTTCTAACACATAAACAGAATCTAGTAAGGTCTGAAGAAAGATGTTGGAAGCTGTAATCCCCCATCCCTCCCCATCCAATCACCGCTTTCAGAATGAGTCACATGTTACACAGAAAACTGTAGTTCATGGCTTTAATATAAATTTTCTTCAGGCTGCAAATAGAGTCCTGCAAAAAAAAAAAAAAGTCATCCCAGTTGATCCAACTTTGGATCCTTTTTCTATGGACAATAGAAACAAATGATGCTCATGCCCAGAAATGTAAGAAGTATATAATCCTCAAGGCTCTTTATCTAAAACCTTAGAAAAACTAACATGACTTTGTAATTACATGAAATAATATACCATACTGTAAAGCATAAAATGAACAAATATTATGAATTAATCACACTTAAGTAATTACAACCCATATGGCCTGTTAAACTCAATCTGCTACCTGCAGCCACATATTAGATCCTCTAAATTCAAGGTTATAAAAATTCGTTCCTCACTATCCCCAACTACAATGCAATCACATCATTTTGTAAAATCTGTTTTGGGAGAGGAGGGGCACACAGTCTTTTCCTTTAACACCTACAATAATTATTATTGTCTTTGCCTTCAATAACATGTGATATAAATAGGTGCCAAATTTTCCAGCAAGTTTAGGGAGAGTACAACATATGCAAGTGATTAAAAAAAAAACTGCACAAGTGATGAGAAATCATATAATTTACCTTGGATAATCTTCCACATCACATTAATTAATAACAACTGGTCCCTGCCACCAGGAATGCAAGATAGGGTTTAAGTAATGGGATAGTAAAACAAGTTAAATGAGGAATATAGATTAGCACATTATCCCTACGTTATCCCTAATATGTGGATGTTGCTGAAACTGGGAATTGAAGAATTAAACCAAAGTTTTCCACTAAATGAATTTTAAGCAGGGAGTTGAAGAAAAGGAAATATGTGATGATGTTATCAATTATATGTTCAATCTAAAGGCACAGAATGAGCATAGCAGCAACAATATAAAATTGTATTAGGGATAAGTCCATTACCAGACTGAAAGAAGTGGTCATTCAGGAGGCAAATGCTAAAAGACAGAAATGAAAGTGAATTTGGAGTACAGAACTGGGTGTGCCACACAAATTTCTCTTGACCCATTAAACTCACTTGTTAGCCTTAGATGTGCTGCAGGATGCTGGTTCATTGCTAGCTCTGAAGTAAGATTCCATTTTAAATGGAATGAGTAAGTGAGCACAATCCAAGTGTCTTGCATGAGCACTGGAAGGAGCAAGAGTAAAAACCAGGATTGGTTTGAATCTAGTTACAGGCCTGAACAAATGAAGGGGGGGAGGAGACCCTGCCTCTAAAGCAGAAATAGATTTTATGACCATAAATGGGTTAGGTTGTAACTTTGGGCATGATGGAAAAGAGGATCTCTCAAAATTGAGTGGGAGGCACCATCTAGGACAGATGCTAAGAAAGAGAAAGTGGAAGTTGACTAAATGTACTTCTGCCATCTTCACTGAAAAGTCTATATTTTTTCTGGAATACATGATGAAAAATTAAGGTGAAATATAAATAATGTGTGGTTTCATTGTGTGGATAGAGCCAAGAGACTGCCTTTATAGAAATCGATTGCCCTAATCATCTGAGGAACCATATTTGTGTATTTTTAGAATAAAATGTTTCTCTGTTGCTTTCAGACTCTTAAAATGTTGTGGTTATCATCAACTCAGCTATGAGAATCAAAAGGATAAGTCAAAACAAGCCACTCTATTAATGCATTCTAATGTAATAAGGTCATTTCTCCTTGCATTCAAACTTCCATGAATCAACTAAGGAAGATTCAATTACTAGATAGCCAATGATTGCCAAATCTTATTCATTAATTAAATAATACCTAAGCAAATTTCCAGGAATCATCTGAAAGGAGATATAATTAGTAGATATCTATTATTCACATGTGAAGAGGAAACAGACAACAGACTCCCATTCCTCGACATTGATATAAAAAGACTAGACAACGGAGAACTGGAAACCCAAACCCACACACATGGACCAGATCCTCAGCTTCACAAGCAACCACCCCACCATACACAAAAGAAGCTGTATCCAGACTCTCTTCAGAAGGGCCAGGACACAGTGCAGCACCACAACATAAGAAAAGCAGAAGAGAAATGGCTGCTTGACATCTTTTTCTGTAACAGCTATCCAAAAAAATTTGTATTCCAACACACAGCACCCAAACACAACACACCACATAGTCAACCGCCACGCAAAAACTAAAAGGGGCATTGGAAATGACAGCCAGAATTCTCCAATCCCTAGGAATAGCAATAGCCCACAAACCCACAGCCACACTCCATCAGGAATTATCCAGAACCAAAGACAAGATACAGAAGGATGAAAGCAACAGTGTAATCTACAAAATCAACTGTAATGACTGCAACCAATTCTAGGTGGGACAAACTTGCCAGTTAAAAACCAGGGTCCATGAACACCAGTTGGCAGTCTAACATCACATTCCCAAATCATTACTTTCTACCCAGACAGACACCAAACAGCACCAGTTTGATGGAAACAACACAAAAATCATCAGCCGTGCTACCACCCACCATGTTCATGAGTTAACAGAAGTCTGGCACTCCACAAGCAATTCCATCAACAGACACATTGATCTACAATCAGCCTACGAACCCCCCCCCCAGAATCCAAATCAACCGAACAGCCAACCAGAGACAGCACTGACCCTCAACCAACTCACTTAAGCCTCCCCACCAGCACTTCATCTCCCAATGACCTTCATCTGATGTAATCTCCCCATTATAAGACTCACCACAAGATTCTTACTGATGACTCACATCTGACCCATCACAATACCCATTACAAGACCCTCACTTGACACACCCATACCTGACCCATCACAAGACCTGCTGACCACATTAAGCTCTTATAAACAGAAGAACACTGACATTCACATCCCCTAAACTCCACTGAAGATGTTACCTAGCCTGGTAATGAAACATTCGGAAACCAACCCATATGCTCGGAGAACAACCTTTCACCCTTATACCTATTGTTTCAGCTTACTAATTAATTAAATAATGTAAATAGATTTGTGACTGCAATTATTGGGATTTTTTTCTCCTCCACGACTTCGCAACTAACAACAACAATACAGTAATTTGTTTGGAAGAGTATTTGTTGATTCAAAATACTTGAATGACAGAGGCTTCAAGTTATCCAGGGTTGGCAGGAGGGTAGCAATAGAAACAGCACTTAGACTTATATACCACTTCACAGTGCTTTTACAGCCCTCTGTAAACGGTTTATGGAGTCAGCATATTGCTCCCAACAATCTGGGTCCACCTTTTATTGACCTTGGAAGGATGGAAGGCTGAATCAACCTTGAGCCGGTGAGAATTGAACTGCCGAACTGCTGGCAGTCAGCAGAAGTAGCCTGCAATACTGCATTCTAACCACTGCATCACCATGGTAGTTAGAGAGGCTGTTCTGATTTTCTTCCCCAACCAAATTTTCTTCTTAGAAACTTTCCTCATAGAAATGAAATTGATACATCAGTTTGCATGGAGGCTGTATTGAAGAACTGGAAAACTTTGTATTCTATCCAGGCATAGATCTGTGGCCTCCCCAGACATCCTTTTCCTTCTTTCTGAGGTTGCTTAGCAGCTTTGAGTGTTAGTAGGAGAACAGGGATGGAAGTGAAATCCCAGTTGGGCAATGTGTGTTGAGAAGCAAAACCTTGAATTTCCTCTCCTTACTCTACATTTAGTTTTTCTGTCTCTCTTGCCTCTTCTCTCAGGCTACCTATTTCTAGGCTAACGTCTGCTTTTTCCAACATTTCCCAGCCATTGCTTCTCAGGCTAAAATGCTTTTCTCTCTCTCCTTTTTTTCTTTCCCTTATGCCAGTGATGGCGAACCTTTTAGAAACCGAGTGCCCAAACTGCAACCCCAAACCCACTTATTTATCGCAAAGTGCTAGGGTTGCATCAGCATTGTGGTGCCCTCAGGGGGGGTGTGGGGGCATGGCCCACTGGGTGGGTGTGGCTACAGTGGTCACAGCAGACTGGGTGAGCGTGGCCGGGGCCAGGGTAGCGGGGGCCAGTCCCTCACCATCTCTGGGGCATCCCTGGGGGGGCCAACGCCACTTGCTCGCTCACTTCCTGCCCTGTCACTTCCAAATGCCACATGCTCGCTACTCTGGCAAACTCTGCTGGGGCAACGGTGCACATGCCCACAGAGAGGGCTCTGAGTATCGCCTCTGGCACGTGTGCCATAGGTTCGCCACCACTGCCTTATGCATTTGTGTCCTGCCCTTGATGCTCCACAGCTTTTTAAAATACCAAGTTTCATTTTTTGCCTTTCTATTCTTTAGGACAGATTCTTTCCCTTCTAAAGGTCTCCAGTTCTGATTGCCTTATTAATTCCATCACCACATAATAAGAAGCTTCCTATATCTTGTCTTAAACTCTCTCACAATTTACCTTATCATTGCTGGGAATCATATTTCTAACTTTTTCAAGGTACAGACTTGACACCCAATTTAACTTCTTTACTTTGCCTAGAAAGCTTCTACCCACTTGCACCAGAGTAACTCCTTTATTTATTTCTCTATTGCAGGGGTAGGCAACCTTGGCTCTTTTATGACTCGTGGACTTCAACTCCCAGAATTCCTGAGCCAGCATTCCACGAGTCATAAAAGAGCCAAGGTTGCCTACCCCTGCTCTATTGGAACTTTCTGGATTGTGTATGGATAATTGTACTGATTGTGTAAGACACCTTGTTTGATTATGTCCCACCGAACCATCTTCAACTCCATAATCCATAATAATCTATCCCTAGCCTGTTCTTTCAAGTCTCCCAATGGCATACTCATCACCACCATAAGGACAACTTTTTAGGTACTCAGTGTATTGTGTAAGGTATTGTTGGAAGGAAAAGGTCTGATTTGCTCTCTTTAACTGGGAAGATGAAGTCAGCGTGATGGACTAAATGAGAAGATGGAAAAGCGAGCTGCTTGGAAAGGAGGTGTCTTTATTTTGGAAGCCAGAAACTGCGGTAACAACAGCATTGGGTTCTGGGTCAGCTGGCAACCTGGTCTGGTGATTTAACGGACTTTTATATTATTTTGGGGCTGTGTGATTGAAATTTCTGGACTTGTTGGCAATAGCAAGTGTGTGTCTTTGGTTATTCTAATTGTGATGGCTTGGTTTGTGTTGTGACTAGGAGGTCATGCCCTGTCCTTGAGGTTGGGTGGGTGAATGCAGATTTTAGGTGTCTTTTATCTCTCTGCTTTTTAATCTGATCAATTTGTGGAGGCTATAGCCGAAGGTGTTTTGTTTATGAATGGAACAGTTTGTGAAACTAAATATCCATTCACAGGAGCCAGTTGCTTGAATGGTTTTACTTCAAGAAAGCCTTTTCTCTTCCAGGTTGTGGGGGCATTAGTTTGCTAATATGGGGACTTTTTTATAAAAGGGGTGGGGTGGGGATTCTTCCTACAATATCCTTAGGGCTCTTTGGTTTTAAAAATATTTATTAATAATTTAAATTATGGCATAGTAATTTAAGAATCGCTTTTGTAGAAAGGAGTATTATTGCTTTATCCTGATATGATTGAAATAAAAATATCTGATCCTATAAATCTGAAAATCCACAGGCATCAGCAAAATGAAGGAATTATTCCATCTGAATTAAAATCCTGTAAAAAAACTTAAGACAGAAATGTGGTGCCTGGTGTTGGAGGAAAATTATTCTGATTAATTTGGGTTTTTAAATACCCTTGCTCTATCATTACTTTTTACCTGAAGAGACATTTTATTCTCTATTTGATGCTGTTTATAGGAATCCAGTTTCCTGTTATCACCCACTTCATCATTAACAGTTTGTTGTTTAGAAGTGAACAAAAACATTTCTGCAAGAGCAGCTGTGCAATATCTATTTTCTTTTAAAATTATTTATAAGCATTGCTGAACTAAGCTCAAACTGAGCCTCCTTTGCCTGTTTGTATTCGTCTCTAACTCTCCCAAACCACCCTACCCGTTGCTGCCTGCATTTCTCAGACTTGAATCATTCATAATAGCCTTTTTTTCAGCTGTAGAGTCCCTTGCGAGTAAACACACTTTAACCACTTTTCTGGTGAAATGGATGAGAAGCAGGCAAAAACACTGCATATTGTAGTGTATTTCCAGGACAACCTTTTTACCAAACTTGCTTGAAATGTGACCAAGATTTTATTAATGAAAAGGTGTTTTTTTTTATCCAGTTATATAGGGCTTTCTTACTTAGACTGTGCAAAACCACGTGGATCAGGTAATTTATTTACATGAATAGATACACGCCACCCCCGCCCCAGCACAGGCAATTCAAAAGCAAAAAGGGGATGTGGACCATGTAGAGTTGCCCATGTAACAGCTACCAGTAACTCCTTAAAGAAGCTTTTCATTGACTTACGAGCAGCTGCTAATCATTCCCAAGCAAATACAGATTGGATTTGTCTTCAGATCCAGATTGTTGCACACTGTAATTACTCATTTAGCTGGGCACCATTCTAAAGTACCTTTTCAGGCCTACTATCTTTCTTAAAAAGACCCAGTGAAATTGTGAAATAAACTTTTTTGGGGGGGGAGAGAAATAATGGTACGAAGAGGAGCTGCCATCGCAGAAAAGACCTTCCTCCAGATGACATGCCAGATGACACTTTCTACAGATGGGATGGAGAGTATGCTGCTCCTTCTGGATCTAATGGGATGGGTGGAAACCACTGGGGGGGGGGAGGCAGTCCAGTAAATAATCCAGCCCCAAGACATGAAGAGTTTTAAAGTGACTACCAGCACCTTGAACTGTACACAGAAGCAAACCAGTAACCAATACAGTTCACAAAGCAGAAGTGTCGCATGCGCCCAATGATTAGCACTCATAATTGCTTGCCTCACCACATTTCGAGCCAGCTGAAGCTTCCAATTACTTTTCAATGGCAGCCCCATGTAGAGTAGTTCAATTGGATGGTGATTACAGTATCAGTGACTGTGAGTAGAGCCTCCTGGTCAAGGAATGGGTGCAACTGACATACAACAGAAGCTGTGCAAAGGCTGTCTTGGCGACAGCTGCCATCTGAGCCACAAGTTCAGGAAGATCCCCAAATTGTACACATGATCTATCAAGGGTGGTACAATCCTATCCAAAACAAGAGGAGCATGGTCCCAAGAACCAGGAGGTCCTAAAATCCAAAGCCACTCAGTCTTATTAAGGCTGAATCTTGTTGTTCCCCATCCAGATGCCAACAGCTTCCAGACACTAGGGCAGGAAGAAAATTAGCTTTTTTCTGCCACATCATCAGGTTTTTTTTCAGACAAGACAGCAATTCTCTTAAATTCAGGTTGTGTTCTTTTCAGATGAATATCGAAAATCTTGTTTTTAATGTCCATGAATCATAAAGAACCCATGATTATTAGCGGCAGATTATTTTGATTTCCTAGCAATATGGTGAATGGCAAATATGTGCTGGCAGCTAAGAGATGCTTCATTCATTCATTCATTCATTCATTCATTCATTCATTCATTCAACTATTTACTTTTGGAAGCTGGAGCCACAGGTAGATGGGGGGGGCAATTTATTAGAGCCTCCCTAGTTTGAGAGAGGTGATGGAGGTTTTGTTGTTCCATTTTAGTTCTTTTGTTTCTTACCAGAAATGAGCAAGAAACTACATCATTTATGCTTCATGCTTGCCATCAAATGTTAAGCACTTGATTTGGAGAAGATCTGGAAGGTGTCCTTAGAGCGGAGTAACAAACCTGAAGGTGTGTTCAAGCAAAAGCATTGAAAAGGCTTCTGGAAGCAACTGCTGTGCCTTTTATGATTGATGATTGTCATGGTGTTTTAAATGCTTTTATGCTGCAAACTGCCCAGAGTCATTGGATATGAAATGAGTGGTAAATAAATTTCAAGATAGATAGATAGATAGATAGATAGATAGATAGATAGATAGATAGATAGATAGATAGATAGATAGGCAGGCAGGCAGGCAGGCAGGGAGGCAGATAGCTTCTGAAAGATACAAGTATCATAATCCTTAACTGCAACTATCCAAATATAAATCAAATGGACAATCATGATTTTTACTGGGGACATAAATGCGGCATGAGTTGAATTAATCCACCTGCTCATTGATCCCTCTTTTCTAAAGTATTTTATTTTTAAAAAAACACCCTCATTTACTTAGTTCTGATGAGACTAGGACAGATAAATAATTTGAAGGGGGGGGTAGAATTATATTTTCAATAGAAGAGATAAGATATCCTCAGACTGGTGAGTACTAAATTTCAGCCAGCAGCTGCTAGGATGTTCTCCCATGTCGCTCTTTCAAAACCTTCACCTGGCTTTCTATGCAACTTAGAAATGACAACAATTGAAAAGACATTTTGAAGAGAAAGGATCAGCTTTATGCAATGAACTAACTATCCAGAGCACTCATCTCACCAAGCCAGCGCGGCGTGATTTTTGCTCCCTAAGTAGATGTTAAAAAGGAACTAATAATTTACTGAGTGGTTGTCCATCTGGTCTTATTTGTTCCAGATTGCCTGGATTCATCACAATAAATAGACGTGGCAAAATGAAAGATACTGTGAAACCCCAGATAGCTGGCAAACAAAAAAAAACAAAAACAAGACACATCTGGATTTCCAAGAGGGATCTTTAGCATTAGTTGGAGGTAAAAGCATAATCTTGCAAACTACAAGAGTAAATTCCCAGGCAGACTTCTAGCCTGTCAATTAAGATCAGCCTCCCTGAAAACATGTCTCTCCCACATCCTACATCTGGATTGGGTTGCCTCTTCTCACACAAACTCACCTCCTCCACCCTGCCCGCCTGTATACCACAGAGCATCTCATTCACACAAGCAGTCTTATTTTTTGCAACATCCTGTCCCCACCACAATCTTGTGGGATTTACTCCCACAGTATATGTTCTATTTATGGTATAATCGTGATCAGTGTGAACTGTCGAGCTGGATGTTTTCAAATGAATTCCCATTTCCAGGGTACACAGGTTATATTTTACCTTTTGGTGACATTAGTTTTTCCCTAGGTCATAGTGCTAGCTTCACTTTTCCACTGTTTCTTCAGCTTCATTTGAGACAAAAGATTTGTTGACATAGGAACTGTCACCCAGCTTGGATAAATCTTTTTTGATTTCGTCTTTCATGATCGAACACCTTACTAGGTCTTCCAATTTGCCCTCAATGAGTTTCTTCTCCCCCAATCTTCTTGTTCATCCTTGAGTTTCCTCTCCTTCACCTTTAAGATGAGTTGTGGTGGCGCAGTGGTTAGAATGCAGCATTGCAGGTTGACTCTGCCTATAGTCTGGAGTTCGACCCTCATCGGGTCAAGGTTGACTCAGCCTTCCATCCTTCTGAGGTGGGTAAAATGAGTACCCAGATTGTTGGGGGCAATATGTCAACTCTGTAAATCTCTCAGAGAGTGTTGTAAAACACTGTGGAGCAGTATATATGTCTAAGTGCTATTGCTATTAAGATTATCTTTTGTGTGCTGAGATTTTTGACTTTCACAAAAGCATTTCCATTAGTAGCTTTCTTCTAGACCGTTTCCCATGATTTTCAAAGCCTGGGTTAATTATTACTATAAATCCACTCCCCTGCTTCTTTGCCAGTATTTCTGTCTCCATTAGCTACTGCAGGGTGGGAAACATTTGCCTTCACCTTATTGTAACGATCTTTTCTCCTCCTTAAATTACTCAAGACATCATTCCCTGTTCTCACATGTTCTCTCTGTAGTGTACCTTGATCTTTTGGCTTTCACTATGATATAATTAATCATGCAACTTTCCACTCATTCGGCAAAGTTCAATCCTTTCTTATATGTGTGTCTATAATATGCAGAGAGAGCGCTTCATTTCTAAAAAAAAATATCGAGTACTTTCTTTAAAATGACATTATGATTAAAAAGGGAAGAAAGCAATTTTCTGATTTGAAAAGAAGTATGGGCTGTTGCTGTGTTTCTTTTATACATTTTTTTTACTTTTGTTCTTCAATAACTGCCTAAGGGAAAGATCCAAGACATTGATTTTTCTTGTTTTTAGATAAAACATACTATGTTTTTTTTTATAAATATATAAAGCTGTTTAGGGAGAACTGTTATTTGCTGAGATAGGATAAGTATAACTAAAGTGGGACAACAAGCTAGCATTGTTCCTTCCTATCAGTTAAGAGCTGGTGGGACATACAAAACCTGCAGCAAAATATAGAATTCAGGTAGTCCTTGACTTATGACCGCCAAAATTTCTGTTGCTGAGTAAGACATTTGTTAAGGGAGTTTTGCCCCATTTTATGACCTTTCTTGACACAGTGGTTAAGTGAATCATTGCGTTGATAAGTTAGTAACCTGGTTGTTAAATGAATCTGGCTTGCCCATTGACTTTGTCAGAAAGTTGCAAAAGCTGATTGTATGACCCCGGGGTGCTGCAACGGTCATAAGTATGAATCAGTTGTCAAGCATCTGAATTTTGATCACATAACCATGGGGATGTTGCAAAGTTCGTAAGTGTGAAAAATGGTTATAAGTCACTTTCTTCAGGGCCGTTGTAACTTTGAATGGTCACTAAATGAACAGTTGTAAGTTGAGGACTACCTGTATAACTGAAGCAGGACAAAAAATAACTAATATTGTTTCTTATCAGTTAAGTGCGGATGGAGATACAAAACCTGCAGCAAAACATGAAATAGCGCTCTAATCCATAGCAGAACATCCAGATTCAGCCATAGTTTCATTCCATATAGCATTAACCTTGTGAACTCTCAAGTTTCCTCCTTCCGTTACATATTCAAGATGGACAGTGTTTAATATTTATTTGTTATGTATATGTAGGGGTGTGGGTCTATACATATGTTGTATATAGTATGTTTAGGTGTGTGTCATGTATGTGTTTCACTTTGAGAGCGGGCAACTAAATTTAATTTTTGATGTGTGCCGTTGTGCCCACAGGGAAAAAAATGACAATAAAGGTCATCTTATCTTGTCTTGTCTTAATCAATTAACTACATATGGCTGTTTGGATTCTTCCCTATGCAGTTCCTTATGATGACTCTGAGATTTATGAAGCGGTCCTTTATCGCTTAGCTCAGAAAGAAGGTCTTTACTCTAAAATTGTTCCTCTATGGTTTAAGGCATAAGGTATAATCCAAGACAGAAGATTTTCATTGAAATGAAGATTTGGAGAAACGATTTCCAGATGATACACCTGTTAAAGCAATGGGATGGGAGTTGGGGAGAAGAGGGATGATTTTTACAAGAATCTCTGATTATGATCAATTGATATGGAATCAACTGAAAACTAAATAGGCAATATCACCAATCTTGGAACAGAGTGGTTAGTGATACTAGGTGGTTAAGGTAAGATAAGATAAGATAAGATAAGATGATAAGATAAGATAAGATAACCTTTATTGTCATTTTTATACTGTGGGCACAATGGCACACATCAAAAATGAAATTTAGTTGCCTGCCCTCAAAATGAAACACATACATGACACACACCTAATACATACTATGAACAACATATGTATAGACCCACATCCCTACATATACATAGCAAATAAATATTAAACCAATCCTGCTCATTCTCAGCATCCTGTTTTTGTCTCACCCAGGTTCAAAATAGTAATTAAGAGGAAATCCATATTTTCATGCAGCTCAGCATGAAAATGATTCTTGACTCTTGACTCTTTCCATGCTTATTTGGTGCCTTTAAAAACCCTAATCGCCTCTCTTCGCACACAGGGCTCCATATTAGGTTTCCCATATCTCACATCCAGAAAGGAGTACTATCAGCATCACAATAGTGTGGCAGCTGTGCTTCCTGGAAGCTAGGAAAGTTAGTCCTCTGTTCAGCAGGCACACCTTAGCTATTGTCTGCCATCTGCCTTGTGAGCCGGCAGACAACCGCGGGAGACAGAGACAGCTGTTTCCTACAATGCGGATAACATCAGGACTCCCTTAAAGGCTTTGCAAGGTGGGTGAACAGTTTCAGCAAAGTGTTGCAAATTTCCCTCTTCAATTGCTATTATACATTGCACCAATACAAAATGATTGTGTTCAGGGTTTGGGGGTGGATTTTTGCTCAGTGCAGTTCTAGAACGGTTATCATCATTATTATGATTTGTTAATTAAAACAATTTTCAAGAGGCATCAGCTCCTTAATTTAATTTAAATGAATTTATTTAAATATCAGCTGAGGTCCTAAATTCCCTGGTCTCACTTCTGCAAAGGTATAGTTGATAGAATTTTGTTTCAGAATCCTACTGAGCTAAATAGGCATATAAAAATTGGGTTTTTTTTTCTTTTTCAGCCATAAGCCATAATAATACCCGCCAAGTTCTATTGCAAAGAAGCACTCAAAATTAAATTCCTCATTAGGTGCATTTTCAGTACAGTTAAAACTTTAGTTATTTATTAAATTTATATGTTGCCCTTCTTGACTTTGCCCCTGCTCTGCCTGGACAAAATGCAGGGTTCTACTTTTCTAATATGTGCAAAGGCTGACCTCTAACTAATAGGCTCCAGGTTTTTCCTCCCATTATAACTGAATAAGCAGTCCTTTCCAGGAAGAGTAGGAACAATATGCATTTTTCAACTTAGCTTAATGAATACAGACATTTAAAAATCAGGTCATATGATCCAGACCAAATTGGTTAGATAGCTCACTCCATTGTCACTGGTTAATTACCAAAATACTAGATAATATTCCCGTCCTCACTCTTGAGCGATGCTAGCTAGATTCCTCCATGTGAGCCTCCTGCTAAAAACGTGCTCCTGTATCTCAGAAATCTTGGTTTACTTTCTCCTTGGTGAATTTGTTAATCATAATACAAACCAGCCTCCTTTTTCTTTGCTGCTACTGTCTTCCCTAATCATGTAGAGATGACAGCAAGGAAAACAAGCAGTTTCTTCACTAGCTTGTCCTTTTAGGGAGAGAATAAGTGGATAGATAATAATCACCCTGTTAAGGAGCTGGTGAGAAGGGCTTCTCCTAAACAGTTTACTATTGGTACCTTCTACAAACTTGATCCTACAAGAGCAAATATACTGAGAGAAAAAGCATTTTCCAATTATCATTCTCTTTAGCAAGAAATAATAGCATCAGTTCTAGCAGCATTAATGTACCTTAAAAGCAGAAGGTGCCATAATACAAACTGCAGTTTAATTGCAAAAACCATCTATAATAGTATCTGCTCATTTTCATAGCAACATTTCATAGATCTGGGACAGATCATGGAGAACCTGCTGTCTCTTTATAACCCACATTTTTAATAGGCCCTTTAAACATTTGGACATACATTCACACCCATTTAAACAGCATTCTTTTCAGTTGGTAAGTGTAATTATCTACAATCTGAAGTAAAAGAAAAAGAAAAGAATGGAAATTGACTGAATCAAAATATTCTGTCACCATGATACATAAGCAACCCAAGCATCTTTTCAACAAATGAAATTGTCCTTTATTTTATGCTTTTAGAAATACATTAGGGTAATTGCTCTGCAACAAATTACCTTCTGTGCTATAAGCTTGAGTACAACATCTCTAGCCTGGACATCAATTGTGCGGATTGTCATGATCTTCTGACAATCTCCGGGTTGAGTTCCCCTAACAGCCTGTTTATAAGGGCATTCAGTTGAGCAATATGCAAAACAATTATATTTCAATGGAGATATTATACCGAAAAGGGGAAACCAGATTATGTGTCAAGTGCTAAATGGAGCAGTTCTGGGAACAAGGCCTCCATATTGGTGCTTTTAATGTGTAAATAATTTTTGCAAACTAATCATGGTATTGCTTTCTCATAATCGCAATTTGCTTTCTTAATAACTAACATATACTTTTCAGTACTGGCCATTATTTTTATTTAAAAATGCATTAAAGACTAGCATCGGGTGTTTGTCTTCGTGTCCAATATAAAATGGTATTATTAAGAATTCCAGGCAACATATAATGTCATAATAGAGCAGTGTTTCTCAACCTTGACCATTTTAAGGCATGTGGACTTCAACTCCCAGAATTCCACAGCCAGCATTGCTGGCTGTGGAATTCTTGGAGTTGAAGTCCACATGCCTTAAAATGGTCAAAGTTGAGAAACACTGTAATAGAGAATATTAAAATAGCATTTTTTAAAAATGGCTTTCTTCTCCACCCCCACGGAGAGGATAACAGAATAACAGAATTGGAAGGGACCTTGGACGTCTTCTAGTCCAACTCCTTGCTCAATCAGGAAACCCTATATCATTTCAAATAAATGGTTGTCCAATCTCTTATTAAGAACCTCCAGTGATGGAGCACCCACAACTTCTGAAGACTAGTCGTTCCACTGGTTAATTGTTCTAACTGTCAGGAAGTTTCTCCTTATTTCTAGGTCGCTTCTCTCCTTGATAAGTTTCAATCCATTGTTTCTTGTCCTGCCTTCAGGTGCTCTGGAGAATAGCTTGACTCCCTCTTTTTTACGGCAGCCCCTAAATTGGGAAAGCTGCTCTTGAATGTCACAATCCTAAATTGGTTCTTGAGAATCAAACCCACTTGAACAGAGGACTTTTTCATATATTATAGACAGAAAAGATACAGAATACAGGAGAGGTCACATTAACATCAAGAGCTGTGCAGAGTAATTTTTAGGTTAAGAAATCAGACAAATAATCATTGAATCCTACACATTAGTCAATAATGGAACCTTCCATTAAAGACACTGGATTTTAGTTTTGGAGGGAAAAAAACTAATTTTGCTTTTTATTTTGTGATGATTATTTTTAAGATTGGAAAATCCTGACCCTGGAAAGCCCCCATATAGAGACTCTAGGCCAGGAGAGGAAGAAGAATAGTCAAATAATGTCTACCCAAGTTGTCCAGTACCAGGGACTTATTTATTTAGGGAAAAGGAACATTGTTCCTACTATGGCCCTACTAGTTGTTTAATTGCTGGGTTCTTGACTTATCAACTTGCTATACATACTTATTACTACCCATTTTTGCCCCTTAGTTTCCACTGACATCTAATACATTAGTTTGACTCATTGATTTCAACTGGATCTAAATTTGATTTGCTTGGTCTGGATTCTACCCCGATACTTATAAACTATAATTATAATTCATTATTCAAAGAATGATGTGATACAGCCATGCAGATAAGTGCATAAATCCAAATGCTGGAGAGAGAGAGAGAGAGAGAGAGAGAGAGAGAGAGAGAGAGAGAGATCTGCACTACTTTATTCCACATTGTTTTAAAAAACCCTTCTTTCTAAATCTCTTTTAAAGCTTATTTTAACACAGCAAAAAAAGTCTGTAATGCTTGTTTGTACTTTTAAATTCTGATTGGTCCTTTTAGATGCTGTAGCATCTTCCTGTGTCGTCTTTCTAATGAAAATACCCTGCAAATGAGCTCAGTATATTAGTATATTCTTTTGGGCCCACTGAAATGGCCATTACTTCCACTATTAGCCTCTTCTGCCAGCATCTGACCTCCGTTAGAAAACACTCCCCATTTTTACTCATCAGAATGCTCTGAAGCTGAACTTGCAACAACATTGAAGTAAAGCCAGGAATTAATTACATGCATATTAATTTCCCCAAGCAAAAGGAAGAACTTGCAATCCCCTTTGCGGAGTGATGTGCTTCTCCTCCACACCTCAATCAGCCCTCTCCTCCATAACCCCTTCTGTTCCTCTTCCCCACCTGCTTCTCCATCACTCTCCCAGCAGTCAGTCAGCATTTTTTGATTGGTGACGATATTTAGTCATTACTGAGTTGTTGGAGACGAGATCTTTCTGCACTCATCCCTTAACATCAAAAATAAAATGTATTCTTATTTTATTACATGTGAAGCAGACATTTGGATTATGAACGCTACTTCTGCTAATACAACTTTGTTGAGCAAAACCTGGCAATGATTTGTCCCAGCAAATCACCCCTCAATGTCTAAATTAAGGCCAGTTTTAGCCCACCACGACATGGTTTTTGTAGTTAACTCACAGTGTGTGGTATATATCGTTCTGTAGGTCCAGAAAATCATTTACATCTAGTGAAGGGATCCAGAAGTTTTTATTTTTTTGCATAAGAAGCAATGCATCACAAACGAAGACTGCATGGATACCACCCAGGTTGGAATGCATGCAAATCAAGGCCAATCTCATTATACATTATTTACTGCACAAATAGCAGGAATGCTGAGTTTTAAAAAATGGGGAGGGGATGACATTTTTTCCTTTCCCCCCTAAAAATTACTTTGATAGTATTTGGTTTATTGACACTTTAATTTTTTTTTAGGTGTGAGAAAGAAATTAAAGATTGTCTTGCTTTGGTATAAGTTGGGGAGAGGGAAATTTTGCCAATATCATCCCTCTGAGATGGGTTTGGAAACAGATTCCAGAAGGGTGACTGGAAATCTACTGTGGGGATAATAACTCTTGACTCTTGAAAGTTTCCAAAAGTATAGTAGAAAAATCAAGATGGCCACTGTGACAGTAAAAAGCTCCATCCCTTTGCAGGAGTCATCTTGACTCTCTTGCCCATAACCTGAAGACACTCCAGTATGTATCTATATAAGATTAGTAAAATCAGAATAACAGCGCTCTCTAAATTGGGCTGAGGACATCAGCTTTTGAAGGCCTGCAGTTTTTATTTTTGAGAAGATTATCTGAAGAAAAGCAAAACCTCCCATGAAACCCATCCTCTCAGCTGATTCACTTGCACATTGCCCTCTGTTTTTTTGACAGGAATCTAGTGTGAAACAAATAATCAGGGCATTAGTTGTGGCTGAAACAAGGCCGTGCTATGCTTCCTTTAGTGAGAATTTTAAAAAGAAGATGGTTACCACCAGAGTCCTATTAAATTAATCCTGCCTTAACCATGAAAGCCAACTGGGTAACCTTGGTTCAGTCACTTTCTCTCAGCCAAACTCCTCTCACAGGATAGTTGTTGTGAGGAAAATAGGAGGAAGAAGATGTGTTGGAGCTTCAGGATCCAAGTGTATATTATCCTTAGTTCTGGACAGAGTGGCACTACCCCATTCAGACCCAGTTCATAACCTAGAACAGGGGTCCACAACTTTGGCAACTTTCAGACTTGTGGACTTCAACTCCCAGAAGCTGGCTGAGGAATTCTGGGAGTTGAAGTCCACAAGTCTGAAAGTTGCCAAGGTTGAGGACCTAGAGGTTTTCCTGGACTCATGTCTCCTGCTTGAAGAACGGCTGGCAGGCGTGACCAGGAGAGCTTTTGCACAGCTCTAGTTTATATACCAGTGCAACCTTTCCTGGATCATGACCCCCTGCACTTTGTTACTCAAGCCCTGTTCATCTTTCACCTGGACCACTGCAATGTGCTCTACATGGGGCTATCCTTGAAGACGATTTGGAACCTTCAGATGGTGCAAAGTGCAGCCGTGAGCGCAGTCTTTGGGTCCCTAAGGATGGCCCATATTACACCTCTGCTCCTCAAACCTCACTGGTGACTGGTTCTTCTGAGTGCAGTTCAAGGTGTTGGTTATGATCTTTAAAGCTCTTAATGGCATAGTTCCAGGCTGTTGATGAACCACCTCATCCCATTAGGACAAACCTGTCCTACTCAGGCTGACAAAGGCAGCCTACTTTGGATCCTGTCCGTAAAAGTATTCCGACTATCAGGATCCAGAAGAAGAGCATTCTCTTCTGCAGCACCCATCCTTTGGAACATCTTACCTTCACCTCTAAGGTGAGATCTACCCCCAATCTACTATCCTTCTGCAAGAGCCTGAAGACCTGGCTCTGCTGGTTGGTCTGGGAACCAAATGGGTGAGTTCCACCCTGGAGGTGGCTGCTAGATTGATTGCAGACTCCACTTGCTCTCCGCTCTCCACCCATCCATCTTTTGGGTTACACTTTGATGTATTGTTCTCACTATGTTCCTTTGTCGTCGTTTTTTATTGTTCTATTATTTTACTTCTGTTCTGTTTACACTCCTTTCATTTTCTTTTTTTATTATTATTGTAAGCCGCTTGGACTAGCCCCACAGCGAGATGAGCAGCAAATAAATTTAACAAATAAATGAAATACGTTTGCCACCTTGAGTTATTTGTAAAAATAATAAAGATGGGAGATAAATAAGCAAGCAAACAAATTTAAAAAAAGATAAGAGCAAAGAGGTTGATGGGGATGCCCTTCTAGCTCAAGAAGGGGTCTAAATCACCATCTACCTGGGATTGCTTTAGCTGGATGCCTACACTGAACAAGACATTGACAGACCCTCTGATTATATGATCAGCTCCTCCATAGACAGACTTTGAAATGGCATCATTCTTTAGAAATGCTTCACTTTAATTGCAGCAATCCTGACTCCCAGCATCGGAACAAAAAATGTGGATCTCACTAATAGCAAAGGAGATTCTTTTCTATGCTAGTCATTTGTTGCAGGCTTTTAAAGCTGTGTTTAACTTCTTCCAAAGCTGTATGGGCACTGGCATTGAAGTATGTCTTTCACAGTTTTTATAGAAGCTAGTGCCCAGATTTCCCAGAGTGAAACTATGGCTAAGTCAGTGAAGTAAGCTGAGCTGACAGCTATCATGCTTCTGCCTGCAAAGAGGCACTGGATACTATTTTAACTGCAGACTCAATAGCGCCTACAGAAGTGTTTGCTTACTGGACATCCTGAGAGTTGAGTTCCAAAAGCTCTGGGTAAAGGTTGAGCAAGTATCTCTACTGCATGCAAACATCTCTCTGCGTGACTGGTTTTTCAGTTTGATACATTCAGTGCCTACCAGCGCAGGATAGCCAAGGGAAAAAGTTATTACCTTTGTGAATCTTGAGAAAGCCACATCTATTTGTCCAACAAATCTTAGTTTCCATGGGCTTTTTCATCCATCTTTAACCTGGAGAAAGAGAATACCATAACTCTTTTTGTAAAATGCAAGGAATCAGCTTTAGGCTCTATATATAATGTACAATGTCAATAAAAGAGAATACAACATCGGAAACCTACTGATGCTGAAAATTAATCCATGGGCTCTCTTGAACCCACGGATGAAATTGCCAGTCTCTTTCTCTCCACCCATGTGAGTGAAGCTACAGAATTCTTTGGCCCTCTTCCTCTATGAGCTGTAGAATATGGAATCCCAGTACAGGGGGGAGGGGAAGATGCTGCAAGGGTTGGAAAGGAAAGGAAAGGAAAGGAAAGAAAGAAAGAAAGAAAGAAAGACTATTTACTCATGAATAGTCTTTTCACTCCCTTAAATATTTACTCATGAATAGTCTTTTCACTTTCCCCTTTTGTCTGTCTAGAATGACTTCATCTACACCAGCGGTGTCAAATTGGCAGCCCATGGACTGCATGTGTCACACACAGGCCATGCCCACCCCAGCTCTGCAAAGGCAAAATACTTGGCTGGCTGAGGAATTCTGGGAGTTGAAGCCCACAAGCCTTAAAGTTTCCAAGGTTGGAAACCCCTGATCTAGGCTAATCTCTTTCTTGGTCCTAACTATGCCTCCATCTTCTTTGTGCAATGTGCAGCTTCTGTGTGGTTTTCCGAGGTAGCTCCATGTAGCACACATGGCAGTAGTCTAACCATGAGGTGGCAATGACCTGAGTTATTCTCACTGAGGCTCTGTTTTCCAGGAAGGGTCACATGTGGCATCCCAATGGAAAAAGATTCTCCCATCACAGTCTCTATCTACCTATCTAGCAGCAGACAATATTCAATTTATAGTCTACATTTTGTCAAGAGCTCAAGACAATTCAGACAGCATTTCTTTCTTAAATTATTCATCACCACAACCACACTGGGGGCTGAAAGATAGTGATTGGCCCAAATTCACCTCCAGAGTTTCCCAGAGAAAGGCTGGCCATTAACCTGGACCTGCCTGATTGTAGTATGATATCTTAGCCAGTCTAATGTTCATAGATGGTTTGGAAACAATTGTTAATTGGTAGATACAAAACTGTTTTTAAAGTAGATTACAGTAGACCTATGGGGTTATTTCATTCACTGTGTTATCTAGTTGATAGTATCTGCTCCTTTACTTTGTAATTAACTAAATTACTTGGTTTTGTAATTTAAATTACAAATTTGTCTAGTTTAGAGATCTTTTTTGGTCTGTTGACAGCCATAAATATATCAAACGTACTGAGAAATGTTTGCAATTCCTCCTATCTGAAGAAGCTCACATCATTTTTTAAAAGGTTTTAGATACTTTATTTTTTTTTGCATGTTATATTTTTATCTGATATATTTCATTTCATTTCTCATGTAATCCTCTTAAGGCAGTTATAAAGCAGAAGGTAATCTGGGAGAGAAATATGTGAAGCTATATAATGGTGAAAGGAAGAGACTGTATATGCTCAGTGTTGAGTCCGTGGCGGGAAAACAGACACGAGAAGCAGGTGGAGTTCTCAGTTTCATTTATTCAGCGTTCAGCTTACAGGAAGATGGCTTCAGCCTCGCCCAAACGCCTCGCAGCCTCTTATATAGGCAACTCCCGGGTAAAAGGGTTACTTTTCCCGCGCCAGCACCCGCGCATGCGCACGGCGCTGGCGACAGCCTATCTGGTCCAGGGCAGCTTTGCACCTGCCCGGGACTGCCTGCAAACGCCCGAGCCGTTTGCAAGGCTCGGGACATAACACCCCTTTCCCCCGGGCTAAAACTACTACCAACATACAACATTTATTTTATATGACATTTTGCTCCCCAGTGCTCCCACTGATTACTGGCTTTTGCCTTGCCAGCAATGTTATGTAATCTTCTAGATACTTAGGAGATTTCTTTGCTCTCTGTGACCTTCTTAGCTCTGGGTTACTGGCATAAGTCCCCTGACTGGAGGGAGGCGTGAGCCTGTTCTCTCTATTGTGCCCTGGTGTCTTCCAAGGACTGTGCCCCGATGCCTGGCCTGCTTGCTTGCCCACCGGGCTCGTCAGGCCAGGGCTTCTGTTGCTTTGTGACCTGGTTGACCTACCTAGCTGTAGACCCTCAGGCCCCTTGAAGTGATAGCCGCTGCTGGGCGTCTCTGTAGAACCTCCTAGGTCAGTCCAAGACCTGTCAGGAGGCTGTCCATTCCCTGAACCCCATTCTGTGTTCGGGCTCATGTGGGTTTCTGTACTTTCCCAAAACTCAGGTGTTCCCTGATTTGTGCTAGGGTTGTTGTAGTCGGGACGTGGTTCCTCGACTAACTCTGTGTATGTTTGACCCCCTGTAGGATTTGGGGTAAGGTCAGGCCAACCTTGGGAATTGTGTGCCAGTTCTCTTGCGGGGAATGATTTGTTGGGATGCCCCCGGGTATCCTCCGTTGCTGGAGTGCTGTGTGATGTGTGTGGAAAGTGAGTATGCCCCCGGGGTGACTCCCTGGCTGGAGTAGGCGTGAGTGCCTGTTGTGTGGGTAAGCTCCATGACTTTCTTTTCGGAGCAATTGCAGAACCTTGGGACGAGCCGTTTGTGGCTCCCTCAGTGGAGATGGGCAGTAGCTCTTGCCCTTCCCTTTGCTCCAAAGGGTCCCCCTCCCCCCCTGGAAAAGACCCAGGAGTCTCAGCAGAAAAGTCTCGCCTAGAGCGAAGTTGGTCGATGTGCCGACGCAGGACACGACCGTTGTCCAGGGCAACCTCGTAGGAGAGAGGACCTGTGATCCTGGACACAGAAGCGGGGACCCATGTATGACCAGGCCCGTAATTGCGAGCCCAAACCGGGGCACCCACAAGTAGTTGTCTAGGTGCCCTAGGATGTGAGGTAGATGAAGGCAGTCTGTCCGGATGCAACCGGTCAAGTCTAGTAGTAAGTTGGCGCCCCCAACGAAGTTCAGCTGGACTTCTCCCTGTAGAAATGGACGGTGTGGTGCGATAAGAAAGGAGAAAGTCAGCCAACCTGTGATGCCAGTCCCCGTAGGTGAGTCTCTTCAAGGCGTCCTTTGCGATGCGCACCATGCGTTCAGCCATACCGTTGGTGGACGGGTGAAAAGGCGCAGACGTGGCATGACGAATCAGGTTTGCCTGTAAGAAAGCTTGGAATTCGGAGGAGGTGAATTGAGGGCCGTTGTCGGACACAATGACATCTGGCAGCCCGTGTGCAGCAAAAATCCCCCTCAGTACCTGAATAGTCTTTGCAGTGGTGGTGGATGAGACAGGCACAACCTCAAGCCATTTTGAATGGCTGTCAACAAGGACCAAGAAGAACTGGCCCTGAAAGGGCCCAGCGTAGTCAATGTGCACCCTAGACCATGGGGACTGTGTTTCCTCCCATCTATGCACAGGAGCTTGGGGCATCTCTGGGCGAGATCGTTGGCACAGGTGGCATGCGTGTACCTTAGCCTCAATATCTTTATCTAAAGCAGGCCACCACAAGTGGCTGCGTGCAAGAGCCTTCATACGAACAATGCCAGGATGACCCTCGTGGAGGGATTCTAAGACCCTAGTCCTCATTGAGGTGGGAATGACAACTCTGTTTCCCCAAAGCAGACAACCCTGAGAAAGGGACAGTTCGTTCCTTTTGGACCAGAAACTCTGAAACTCAGGACTAGGGCAGTGCTCAGGCCACCCGGACAGGACCCAGGAGCGGACACGTGAAAGTGTGTGATCTGTACCCGTTTCAGCGGTAACATCCCTGGCACTAAGAGGGAGCTCAGGCAAGGCTTGGATTGATAGAATGTTGACAGCTGGCGCGGGGTCAGCTTCTACTACTGGCAGAGGCAATCTACTGAGGCCATCAGCATGGCCCATTTCTTTCCCAGGCTTGTGGAGTAATGAAAAATCATATGCAGACAAGAAAATAGACCACCTAAGCATTCTAGGGGAAATGATGTGGGGAGTCTGCTTACGTGTGGTAAACAGTCCCAGCAGAGGCTTATGGTCAGTGAAGACCGTGAAATGCCTGCCATATAGAAAATCGTGGAATTTTTTAATTCCAGCAACAACAGCCAGAGCCTCCCTGTCTATCTGAGCGTAGTTGCGCTCGGCAGAAGACAGTGTTCTGGAGTAGTATGCAATAGGAACCTGAGTTCCATCAGACCTGAGGTGACTCAGGACAGCTCCAACCCCGTAGGGGGACGCATCACAAGCGATGCACACAGGGAGAGACTCGTTGAAATGTGCAAGAACACTGTTAGAAGTGAGCAAGGCCTTGACTTCTTTAAAGCAAGCCTCATGCGCTTGTGACCACAGCCACACAGCCTGTTTGTCTAGTAGCCTGTGAAGAGGCTCAGCTACACTAGCTTTATGTGGAAGAAAAGAATTGTAGAAATTCAGGAGGCCTAGGAAGGCCTGAAGTTCGGCCTTAGACTTTGGCCTGGGTGCATCTAAAATAGCAGTTAGTTTGGATTCAGCAGGATGAATCCCAGCAGCATCAATTTTGAATCCCAGAAATTCAGTAGAAGGCACCCCAATCTGGCATTTGTCTTTTCTGAGCTTGAGGCCTGATTTCCTGAATCTTAACAGGACAGCCCTAAGCCTTTCAGCTAGAATGTGTGTGGAGTCTCCTGCAATCAAGACATCGTCAAAGTAGGGGCAGACCCCTGGTATACCTCGTAGTGTGTTTTCCATTACGCTTTGGAAAATCCCAGGAGCGACATTCACTCCAAACTGTAGCCTTTTTACCTTAAAGGCTCCCCTGTGGGTCACAATAGTCTGAGCTATGGCAGCATCATCATCAACAGGCAGCTGTTGATATGCTTGAGCTAGGTCAAGCTTTGCAAAAACACGCCCCCCCTTGAGAGAGGCCAGGATGTGACTGACCACAGGAACAGGATAGGCATGTTGCTGCAATGCCTTATTGAGTGTGCATTTGTAATCAGCACAAATGCGAATGTCCCCATTTGCCTTTAGAGGCGTGACAATGGGGGTCTCCCACGGGCTGGAATCAACAGGTTCTAGGATTCCCTGTTGGATTAGTTTGTCTAGTTCAGTGTCAATCTTACTTTTTAAAGCAAAAGGGACCCTTCTTGCTTTAATCCTAATGGGAGTGACAGTGGGGTCTAGCTTTAAGGACACAGGTGGTCCTTTGAATGTGCCCAGCTGGGGGCTGAAAACATCTGCAAATTCTTTGCAGACTTCCTGTAGGTCGAGTGTTTGTAAGCTATTGAGTCCTGTGACGTGTATCCCCAGGGCCTCAAACCAATCGAGTCCTATGAGACTCGTTCGTTCACCCCCTACTACTAATAAGTCTAGTGGACCTTCAAAACTCTTGTATTGCACGTTAAGGGTGGCCTCCCCCTTAACACACACTCTTGAGTTCTGAAAATCTGTTAATACAATATCAGAAGGCCTTAACTTGGCCTTAGACCCACTTCTGGAACAAATCTTCCTAAATGTATGCAATGAAATGATGGACAGGGCAGACCCTGTGTCTAGTTCCATAGATAATGGAACCCCTTGTAGCTTCACGTTGAGTGACAGCTTTTTCTTCATGGGCTTGTGTGTGCCTGTTCTACAGATGCTTCTTCGCGAAGCGCAAAAACCTACCCTATTCTGGCTGGGGAATCTGGTACCCTTCAGGCGTTCTTCTTGGGGTTGTGCCTTTCGTCGGCCCAGGCACACAGCTGCAATGTGCCCTTGTTTACCGCATGCCCGGCAGGTAGCGGAGCGGAACTTGCAGTCGGTTCTCCTGTGGCGACCTCCACAGCCGATGCACTTGAGCGGAGCCGAAGAGCTTCCCTTCTGGTTCTCTTCCTTCGCGGGGTGTAGACGGTCGACTTCCTCGTCCGGATCCTCCTCGGAGTTTCGTCGGACGTCTTCCTGGTGCATGGACGCACCCTCTGCACTGGAAGTGGAAGTGCTCCTTCAGCAGCTTCTTCAGGTCTGCGTAGCTTACAGACTCTACTGGGACAGGTGCTGCAAGGTTTTCTGCGATTTCGAAGGCGTCTTGGCCGCAAACGCAAAGCAGGGTGGCCGCCTTCAAGCTATCTTCCCTCACTTGGTTTGCCTTGAAGTAGTTCTCCATTCTGGATACGTAGGACTCCCACCGCTCTGGATGTGAGACGTCGAATTCCGAAAGCCTTCCGATTTTCGCCATCTTCGGATCTTCAGGAGATGGGTCTATCAGCCAGCCTACCCCCGAATGCGCACCGGATTGGCGGGCAGCTGCCGAGTCGACGCCGTTCCTCTTTCGCCGCTCAGGACTCCTTCGGTAAGCTTACACTTCTTCCTTTCCAGGTAGTGCAAGGCATCCCACCTTCGTCGCCAGTGTTGAGTCCATGGCGGGACAACAGACACGAGAAGCAGCTGGAGTTCTCAGTTTCATTTATTCAGCGTTCAGCTTACAGGAAGATGGCTTCAGCCTCGCCCAAACGCCTCGCAGCCTCTTATATAGGCAACTCCCGGGTAAATGGGTTACTTTTCCCGCGCCAGCACCCGCGCATGCGCACGGCGCTGGCGACAGCCTGTCTGGTCCCGGGCAGCTTTGCACCTGCCCGGGACTGCCTGCAAACGCCCGAGCCGTTTGCAAGGCTCGGGACATAACACTCAGAAATGTTATCTTTCACTGTATTTGATCTTTTTCCTTTTTTCAGAGATGTAGTTAGTGTGCAGTTGTTTAACTGTCTAATCAGAACTCAGTGGAACATGACTTTGCAGCATAAATACATTTCTCTAAAAATTCAGTGGAACAGAGTGGTGTCTGGGGTGGGGCGGGAGGGAAGAGCTAGGACTTGATCTCATAATTCATTTTTTTAATAGACATTGCATATATACAGTAAAAAGAAGTGGGGCTTTGATAGCACAATCATGACTGCTGTCTTATCTTGTTTGCCCTATCCCAGGCAACCCTATATAGGAAAATGAGACATTTTTGTCCATGACAAAGACCTTTGGGTGAGTTCCACTTTAAGTGTTATGCATTGCATTAGATTTAAACGCATCAGTTCAAGAGTGTCCCTTCTTTAAAAACGTGTTTCCATACTGAGGCTGCCCATCGCATTTTGCAAGTTGAAAAAAAGTTCTCCAGAGTGTGTATATCCTGAAATTAAGCTGTGGAAATCCCAAAGGCACATTGACTGTATTCTCTTCTCCACTGAAAGCTGTGATTGGTTTCAACCGGGGTTTATGGAATTCCTACTGCTAGAAACTATAGTTTACGAATGCTATGTTCAGACAAAGCACAACAAACAACATTCTGACTTAACCTGAAGCAAAATTTAGCATCAAAGCATGAAGGCGACTCTTAAATAAAATGGATTTCCACTTTTTGCATCCTGCTGAATTTCTTCTAGAGATCTAAAGATACAAGTCTATATTGAGATATGAAGAAGTTAAGATTCCCACTTCTCCTTTTTCTACTCTTACAGCAAATCTGTACAACAGTTTTCCAAATAATCTCCCAGTGGAAAAACAATAAAAACATGATGATGATGATGATGGATGATGAGTCAACTGTCAAAGAAAAAGCTTGAAGTGAAACTAAAAACAGGTTTCTTTTTAAATGCCTGATGGAAGAAATAATTTTGCCTGGCATCTAAAGTAAGAAACAGAGGTGAAATAGCTCCTTCAAAAGAAAATTGGGGAAGCATCATGGTGAAGATGCAGGTCCTGATAACTCTCCACTGCATGCTTACTATCTTGAGGAAAACATTTCTCCTAACTTTATGACGAGAGCTCCTTAGTTAGCTTCTAAAAAGGATTGTGTCAACACTGTTAATATGGGATATTATTTCTTTGACAAGATATACAGAACTGTCTGGTATTTTTAGAGTTAATTCAGATGACAGAGAAAGGGAGGAGATTTATAAGGAAAGCCCGGGAAAAGAAACGGAAGTGAATCTTTGCCCTCCAGGCTAATTGGAAGATGTGACTTATGACTGCAAAATAAAGGAGGGGTTTAGCAAGAAAAGTTAGACACAAGCAAGAGAAATTCAGATTCTGGCATCCATTCAATATGTGCCGATAATGTGTCCATGACTATAGACTTTTTTCAGAATAAATATGCCTGGAATTTCCTTGAAGTGTTCCATTAGTCGGAACGTTGACAGATTGCTGGGAATAGGCTACACGTTTTAACAAATCTGAAGCTTGTATAAGGATGCTGAGCACCACACATAAAGAGGACTTTATTTTTTAAATATTTTCCTCGGTTTAACCTAAAAATCAGGGATCTCCATCCCTTGAGTGTGAATTATTTCATGTTAACTATAATTTCAAGATGTTAACGTCAAGCACAGGAAATTGGGAGTTAAGGTGATTCAAATGAATACAGGTTTATTGCATGCTAATGCTTTCAACAAGAATCTGAACTACTAACTGTCAAAGAAAATTGGCGGTAGAGAAGAGTCAATGGAATTCAAGATGGGCTAGATATGATCTGTGAACGTGAATGGACTCAAGCCTGATGACGCATTTGATCCCCACCCTCGGGCTCAGCTGGGTCATCTCCTACAGTTTTTTTCCATAGGTTTTCCTAAAACTATAGCCAGTATCACCTCAATGTACCATATTTCAAAACATTTCCAGTAGGTAAATATAAAAATGCAAACTCTATATTTGATCTGAGAGTAGTAGCTCCATGTTAGACTTAGAAAGCAATTGGACATAAAAAGGATACAAACATCATTCACAGTTTGATGAAGTGAGCTTTAAATGATCAGATTCATCCAGAATACATTACCAAGAAACATTGAATTGTTATCTTTAGACAGCCTTTTCTAAGAGTTTACAATTTCTCAGTTCAGTGAAGCTTGCGACCAGCTTGTTATCGGAACAAAAAAGGAAAAATCATCCAGTTCACAGCACAGAACTGATCTTACCTCAAAAAGTACACATTTTTTCTGATAACAGACACTTCATTGGACTGTAAAAAAGCCACTTCATGCTTCAAAGTAGAGGCAATCTTTTTTAAGATTCTTGCACTTTTCAGGTAATTCCTAACAAGGCACAAACAGATATTTTGGTTGGTTGGTTGGCACATCATCAAGCCAACAAGCTTTCACTTAGAAAAGAATGAACATATGTTTTTCTTTCTTTCTTTCTTTCTTTCTTTCTTTCTTTCTTTCTTTCTTTCTTTCTTTCTTTCTTTCTTTCTTTCTTTCTTTCTTTCTTTCTCTCCCGCTCGCCCTCTCACCCTCTCCTTCCTCTCTCCCCTTCTCCCCTTCTCTTTTCTTATATTTTTTATACTTTTTATTCTCCACCTCATTATTCTCCCCAATCATGAACTCATCATGGCTCATAATTTTTTAAAAATAGTACAATATGTTTTATGTATATTCCACTTGAAAATTAGTGCAATACTTTCATCAGTAGTAGAATAAAATTTTGTGCAGTTTTCAATCTTTCTATTCTTTTCAACCCCCACTACTGCCATAGCCATATCTAGCATTGTCTAGCAGTTCCATTGGCCCTGAGAAGCAGATTCTGGAGTCATGAAGAAGCTGGTTGAATGAGCAGAGTCATAAACAATAGCTTTTTAGTAGGAGGACTAGAGACCTGTCTATTTAAGCAAGACTCTTAGCATACAATCAAAACACCTTTTAAGCTGATTTATTCTTTTCTAATGAGATTGTGGTTTTTATCCCACAGCTCAGGATTTAATTTTTCTAATCATTTTTTTATTATTCTTTATGTCCTTCCCTTAGCATTCTTTTTTTATGACTCTGGTGAGCCATTCTGAGAGTTTTGCTTAACTGCAAGGCACCATAAAAATGTTTTAAATCAATGCATAAGCACGTTCTAATGGGCGCTTCCCTCATTATGTTAGAACAGGAATGTTTGCCGAAGTCAATAATGTTTCAGAAGTCTTAAAGGAAGAAATGTATACTACAGAGAACTGTTTCCATATCAGACTTCTGCAGGCTGGTTTTTGAGATTAATTTCTCTCCAACTTTGAAATTCAAGCTATTGATTTTCCTTTTGTTCTGGCAATTGCACTTAAAGTGCAATAAAATATTTACTTTCTCATGGAGGTTTCTTGAAAAAAATGCTGCTGGTCCTGCAAGGGCTGAGCGAGATAGATTGGAGTATATCAAAACACACCAGTAAGCCAATTAATAGGAGACTTTGTCATCATTTCAGACCTTTCCAATCCTAAGCTTTTCTTCAACTTGGCATCCATAAACCTCGCTTATGTCAAGTGGACAACCTTGTACATCTCTACAGCATGTTTTTGTTATACTTAAGGTAGCATTCCTAGATCGGGATTGGGTAGGGCAGTGAGCCCCCTCAAGGCCTGCTATGCTGCCATATAGTAGATAATGGTGATCCTGGGAAGGATGAGAGAAAGATGCCATAAAGGTATCCCAAGAATATGCCAAGAATATACACCAAGCAGGATCATCCCTGCAGGATCACTAAAGATGTGAAGTTCAGCTCAGCTGCATGCTGGATAATTGAGAAAGCCAAAAGTTGGTTTACTTACCTTTCATATTTCTAAACTACCCATCTCCCTCAAAAGGGGGTGTGGGATGGTATATAATATAATATAACTGATAAGAAAATCAATGTAGAAAAATTAAAATTAAAAATTAAGTTAGGGTTAACAATTTTCAAACAATATAATCATGACATACATCAAAAGACTGTCAAAAAGAAATAACTATGTGCTTCATTGATTATACAAAGGTCTTCAGTTGTGTCATCCATGTCAAGTATGGAAAGTTCTTAGGAAAATGGGAATCCCAGAACAATTCACTGTCCTCATGCAAAGCCTATATACAGGTTTGGGAGCTATAATCCTGATGGAACATGGCAAAACAGACTGGTTCCAGGTTGGTAAAGGAGTTAGACAAATATGTACTGTATATACTCTTTCTTATTGATTGATTGATTGATTGATTGATTGATTGATTGATTCATTCATTCATTCATTCATTCATTCATTCTTCCTATATAGTGAATACATTTTGAGGGAAGCTGGACTGGAAGAAGAACTAGAGAATAATTTTGAACTTGGAAGAAGGAACATCAATAACCTGACCTGATAGCATATAATCAGTCAGGGAAGTGGGAACACTTACAGTTTTGAGAGAGCACTAAAAGTGACAATAATAGTGGGCAGTGTCACAGTTATAAGATTACCACCAAAGTTTTTTTTTTTATTTGCAGGAAAAATTGACTGTTTCTTTTTCCAAGACGATAAATCTATTTTAGGACTTTTATTAATTTCATATTCACTTTTGACCTCATCTTTAGACATAACTTATGCTGTAAACTTAAGAACTCTACCATAGTTAGATGACTACTTCTGATTAAACATAAGTTCAATGAAATCTCTAATTTAAAAGTTAGGTAACATTACACAGGGCCATTATAGTAAGAATTTTTTTGTTGGCAGTAGTGTTAGGGAAGGATGTATCTTGGCACTTTTATGGTAGAGTTCAAACTATATATCAGTTCTCTTAAGGCCAAGGTAAATAATCTCACTCAATGTCCTCCTAAGCTGAAAGACTGACATATTGCAGTCCTCCTGCAATGCAGATGATGCTTTGCTGTTATCTGAGGCATCCGTGGGTCTAAAGCCCATGTTAAGTGCTTTAACCATATATTGTAGTGCAGAAGCACTCAAAATTAATTATGCAAACCTAAGATATTAGTATTTGCTAAGTGCTCTAAAATCCATGCCTGGCAACTGAATAAGCATCCAACTGAACACGTCAAAGTCTTCAAGCATTTGAGGATAATGTTTCATGCTACCATAAATGCAAGACCCATAGAGCAGTGGTGGGATTCAAATATGTGAACAACCGGTTCTCTGTGTGGATGCTGCTTCCTGAAGTCCATTCTGGGCCTGGGCAACAAAAAATTAGCCACTGGATTTGCCAAAGTGGTGCAAAGCAACCGAATCCCACCACTGCCATAGAGTGTACGTTGTCCAAAATGCAAACAAATCAGAAACTGCTGCTTTTACTATACTTGAGATGCATTATTCAAACTTGCTTCACTAAAAATATTTTTCAGCTAAAGTGTACACACAAATTTTGTTCAGAATCAGTTGGGCCCGTGTGGTTCTTTCTCTCCTTCACCAAAGATGCAATCTAAATTCTTAAGGAACATATTTTGGATATCATGATGTGTTCCTAATATGGACTTGTACCATGCAGCTGGCTGGGGTGATCAAAAATGAAACTCATATTTAGACATGCAACTTCCCTTACTGGTTAAAGCCCCCCTCCCCCTCTATGAGGATAGGACATTGCATGAAAAACTGAATTGCTTCAGAAACTGATGGTTTCTCCCTTGATGCAATTCTGATGATGGATATGGCTGTGCAGATAGATCAGTGCACCAAGGCTTTGGACACCCAACCAGATGCATCCACACAGATATGCTCTTTGGGCAAACATTCGCCTGAAGGGAGGACAAGAAGCAATGGGTGAAAACTAAGCAAGGAGAAAAGCAACCTAGAACTAAGGAGAAACTTTCTGACATTTAGAACAATTAACCAGTGGAACAGCCTGCCTCCAGAAGCAGTAAATGCTCCAACACTGGAAGTTTTTAAGAAGAGACTGGACAGCCATTTGTACAAAATGGTTGGACTAGATGACCTCCAAGGTCCCTTCCAACATTATTATTATTATTACTATTATTATTATTATTATTATTATTATTATTATTATTAATCATCGCACAGTCAGCCAGATGTTCAGACTGGATTTGGCATTTTGTCTACCTATCGAGTCCTTACCCAGGACCTGGGATAGGCAGATGTGGATGTTTGATGGTATTACAGATATCGTCGCAGGATGGAAGCAGTTCCTAATAAGGTCGCCTTTTGCAATTGACTAATAGATTTTGAGTTCAGCCAGATCTGGTGGTGTCCTGGGGCCAGCTCATGCCAATTTGTGAGGCCAGTTGTTAAATTTTCAGGAAATTTATTTGCCAGTTCAGAGCAGAAATGAATGGCAACCCTTGGCATGCTAATAGGCTGTTTGGTGGTGGGCAGTGTGGCAGTGACAATGGAACCAACAGAGATGCTTATTATTTATTGAGCAGCACAACATTGCCCAGATCCACAATTTTGTAATTGTCATTACATGATCAGTGTGAATTTATTTCTCTAACTATGGCTAAGATTCACTTTATTATTACAGTAATAAAGCATGTCATTCCAGTTTTATAATTATTTCCCTAGATTTTTTTTTTACTTTCTGCCTCACGGTTTCTTGTTTTTGACCTGGTTAATTCTGTTTAAAATGGGTAAACAAAAATGACAAGTCTGGACTGTGTGCATCTTTGAATCTAAAGACCTACAGATACCTTAGCCCTACCACTCCCGGAATTGTCTTTACTGTAGCTGTAATGGCTGGAAATCAAGCTTAGGGCCCTGAAATAAATAACAAAATAACAGGGTTGAAAGAAACCTTGGAAGTCTTCTAATCCAACCCCCTGTTCAACCCTATATCATTCCAGACAAATGATTGCTCAATCTCTTCTTAAAACCCTTCAGTGTTGGAGGACCCACAATTTCTGGAGACAAGTTGTTCCACTGATTAATTGTTCTAACTGTCAGTAAATTTCTCCTTAGTTCTAAGTTGGTTCTCTCCTTGATTAGTTTCCATCCTTTGCTTCTTGTTCTGCCTTCAGCTGCTTTGGAGAATAGCTCTTCTTTATGGCAGCCCCTCAAATATTGAAACACTGCTATCAGGTCACTACTAACCCTTCTTTTCATTAAATTAGACATACCCAATTCCTGCAACCATTCTTCATATGTTTTAGCATCCAGCCTCCTAATCATCTTTATTGCTCTTCTCTGGGCTCTTTCTAGGGTCTCAACATCTTTTTTATATCTTGGCGACCAAAACTGGGTGCAATATTCCAAGGCTTCCCAAGGCTTTGTAAATTGATACTAACACTTCATGTGATCTTGATTCTGGAAGCTGCTCTAAGTATAAAATGCTCAGACATTTCACTGCGTGATTTGCATGATCCATCCTCATGCAAATTAACACCACGCTACAAATTCTAAGATTGAAATCTTCTATCTATGAGGATCTTCAGTCAAGAAAGCTTACCTAAGGAGGAACCATACTTTTAATCAACTATATAAAGCAGCCTTGAAATGCTTCTCAAACTATATCAAGCAGTACCATTTCTGGGAACCAAGTCACAATACTTGCTCTTGAAATGGGGTGCAAAATTTGTCATTCACTTGGGTGAGAATTTAATGTACACAAAGTAATCTACGGACAATGAGCTTATAAATAAAGGTGCAAAGACATTTCTGTATGTAAATTGCTCCTCAAAAAACACTATTTCCATAGTCCAAAATATATTTTCCAATGAGTACTTAATAGTAAATGAGAATTTAGTTCGGAATAAAAATAAGCTAATCAAGTTGATAATCTTTCAAGTTTTATACCAAGCGTGAAGTGCCCTCATTTCTTGAAGGAGAAAAAAATATGCAAGGAGGAAAAAAGAAAACAGGAGGGGGACCCCTACAGCTTTAAGTACAAAACTAGGTGCAACAATATTGCTATATTTCACTGATTATGGAACAAAGATTTGGAACAAGTTTCTAAACAGATTAACATATTGTTTATTCCTAGCACATTTTTGGCAGAAAATAAAACGCCTCAACAAAATTCTGCAATGCATTATCAAAGGTGGAGCAGTAAAAAGTTTTCAAATATCTTTGTCATCTTTATATAATTTCCTAATTGTTTCTCAGCTCTATAAATACACAGTGAAGAAGAACTGGACCTTCGGGGAGAAATTCAAATTCGCAAGGAGGGGGGAATCCTACAAATTAACTGAATAGTACCGTAACATTGTGCGTGACAGTGTCTACAAAGGTGGGGTCAAAAGATGGCAGGTGTCTCTTTGCAATAAATCCCATCCCTTTGGTACATAAGAAGGGCGAGACTTCAGTCACAAAGCTGGGGCAGCCATCTTGCCTCTCAGATTCCTCCATGGCACGTCCATTTATACAGTGCAAGCTTCAAAGCGATTTGTAAGAAATGTTTTGGACCATGCGCCATTTACAGAATCTCTGTTGTGCATTAAAGGAGGGTAGCCTTTTTCATATCTCCCCATCCAAAATGGATGGATGAACTTTAAGGTATGGCTTTTTGAATCTGCAGAACCAGTTTTGCTATGGCTTTTTAAAAAAATAAATATTATTTTATTTAAAAGCATAAAAAAATAACAAGAACTAGTAAAAAGTAAAAGCAGAGAAGAAAAGAAGAAAAAGAAAACAAAAGTGTTGAAAGAAAGAATAAAAAGTAATAGAGGACGTTTCTTATTTCCCTTGCAGTACATTTAAGTGCCATTACAAAGTTTTCTCTTATTCTGATTATGAAAGAAAGCTCACTTTTTTATTACCCATCATCAAAAACATAAATCGTAAGTATATGTTTTTCATTTTTGAAAAAAAATCATAAAGGGGTTTCCAGTTATTAACAAATGTGGTTGTTGTCATTCAACAATCAAGGAAGCAGCTAACTTGGGAAGGTTTCCACCTGAAAGATCTTGGCTGGTTTGATGCTTGCAGCTGCTAAGCCTCACCGCATAACCCTGGCAGTAGCTAGAAGAGAAAATCCAGCCCAGAGGGAGTAAATTTGCTTCTTGGCCTTATAAAGTGACAAAATGGGTTTACACTGACAAACATCAATCTGAAAGCACTCAGAAAATACTTGTATGAAAGCAGCTTTTGCTTTCTGGTCCAAGCCAGATATTTTTATGACTCCCAGAATACCCCAGATCATGACCTGACATATGTCAGAAAAAACTGATTCTAGACAGCATATGTTACCATTTTGGATCAAAGGTCGGGGTGGGGAATGGCTTTTGCAAGGAACAGAACCTTCTAAACTGCTCCAGAATCCTTCCAAGGTCACTACTGCAGCATCACTAAATCTCCTGCATACTTTGGAGGCCAAAATAAATAAAAGTGCAGCCTCTGATTCTAAAAAGTTGTTCATCCCAACTCCGTGGCAAAGGCTTTTCAGTCCAAACCTGTTTTAGACATAAAGGACCAGAAGGAAAAACAAGAAACAAAAATATTTTAAATATTTTTTTAAAACCTGATTACTGGTCATAGATAATCATGAGTTGACCCATTATTTGAACCAGAACTGCATGATTTTCTTTCATTTATTCAGACAACCCTTTTTCTTTTTCCTAAATGAACTAATTTAAAAATGATTGTAACAAATAAAGCATGTTTTTCCAGATGTCTTCATTGGCAATACTAGAATATAGTATTTTTGTGTGTGATCCAGCTAAATATCCCCACTGAGTGCAAGTAACATATTTCCAGCACTCAGACCCAAGTAAGTTGTTTAGAAAGTCCTCTCTCTCTCCCTCTCCCTCTCCCTCCCTCTCTCTCTCTCTCTCTCTCTCTCTCTCTCTCTCTCTGTGTATGTTTGTCTGTCTGTCTGTCTCTTAGTTGCATGCAAGCCATTACAGTAATGACCTCTATATGAAAATAGTTGTCCTAATGTTTCTATCATCTACCGCAGTGGTGGCGAACCTATTGAATGCATGCCAGGGGCAGCACTCAGAGCCCTCTCTGTGGGCACGTGAGCCATTGCCCCAGCCCCTCCCTTCCCTGTAGTCCCCTCCTCACCAGCAGCCCTCCCAGAGCAGCGCAGCCAAGGACATGGCAGCTGGGCAGTGGGGAGAAGACTCTGCCCTCGCGCCCCGCTGCGTGCAGTTGATGCTGCAGGGTGTGGACAGAGGCCATGGCTGCCATGGCGCTGCTGGGCCGCCTGGGTGATCTGCAGTGGGCCGTGGAGGCAGTGAGTGGCTCAGTGAATGGGCGGGGGGGGTGAGGCAGGGCCAGTTTTTGGACACTTGGTCTCTAAAAGTTTCGCCATCACTGATCTACTGCATCTCTTTCAACCTGGTGCCCTCCACATGTGTTGACTTACACTCCCAAAATTGTCAATGAAGTAACAACTGCCAGAATTTCTACCCTGGATAGGAAAGGTTTAGTTATGACGTGTGGTCTGTATGGCATTATCTCAACAAATTGGTTTTGTTGTGATACTCCCAAAATGTACTATTCTAATTTGACTGTATCAGCATGGATGTTAACAATGGGCAATTTACGCCTAGCAATCACTTCATGTGTAGCATTCAATACAAGCTTCAATCAAATGTGATGTGGATTCCAGCCCACATGGACGACCATATGAGGAGGCTTCTATGCTGCAGACAGAGGTACATTTTGAGTCACAATCATTAGAGGACCATGTTAGGAAGATTTTGTGTCAAGGCTTTGCTCACTATTTTAATTTCATGTTCTTGTTTCTACCATATCATTCAAGATGAAGAGGTGGTAGGATATGAGAATTAGTAAAATATATAATATTCAAAAATCTATTTCAAATATATTAAATCTGGGTGCCTTTGGGTTATACAGTGAAGCAAATGTTCTTTAAAGATCCAGCTGCATTTTTTAAAAAAAAAATTCAGTGTGGACATTTTAAAAGCTTTATATCAACATTCAGCCAGCTATGAAAATTCTGATTTTATGCAATGTTTTGTAAATGTTAATAGTGAGGCATTAGATATTATGATAGCACTTGGCTTATAAGTGCATAAATAATGAAAATATTTTAACAGAACGCAACAAAATTAGATAAAAAATGCTTTTATTTTTTTTAAATAATTACAAAGTACCTACTACTTAAAGTAAGGTGACTGTGAAGAGTAATTCTGAAGTTCATAATCTGCATGTAATTCCCACTTTTCAGCACAGAGAAATCATCCATAGGGAATGAACTATTTCATAAAGCTGATTTCATCATCCATCCATTGCTGCATTTCTTAAAGTTGTTTTGATATTTCTGACTATTATCAATGACTGAGCGCACTCTGCACTTTGTTTCTTAGTGATTTCCTCCAGTGTCTCCATCTCATCACATCCTGTTAAAAGTGAAAATAAAACTATGGCGAAAATTGAGCTGGTGATTTAATTTTATGCTGTGGGAAGATGTTCAAATTTGATCAGGAAGCAAGACCAAATCCAACAGTACGTAGATAAATTAATCTTTTGGTTACTAACTTCCCCGCCCCAAAGAAAACCTTTCACAAAGCAGAAAAGTAGCTTAATTCTATTAGAAAATAAATACCAAGAAGCCACATTGCAAATCTTGTTAACAACTTAAGATTTCTCCCAAAGAATCTGTTGTCATGCAGTTTCAGAGACGACTACTCAAATAACATGAAACACTGTTGCCATAGCAAGGTGATCTTTAATAGAAACAGGAAGAACAAATCTGAAATAGGGAAAAAAATGATGCTGTGTTTCAGGAGGTGAATGAATGAGACAAATGAGTGGGAAGCTTACCATTAACATAACATTCAATAATATTGAAAATCATAATATTATTTAATGTGCAGTACCAAACCCACACCAAAAAAATGTAGTGTTGCCTAATAAGGAGATTAACTAGATGAATGAAGCCTGCAGTCTGAGATGGATTGGGACAATTTGAGGTATGGTACAATTTCCATGTGACAAAGAGATAATGTTAACTTTCTCTATCCTGACTTAAAATCCTCCATAATATTGGTTACCTACACCAAAAAGAAACTGCTTGTTAATATATGCTGGAGAAAAAAAATAGTATATTCAGAAAAAGATAGGGCTCTCTTCACATCTGGGTGACCCTTGCATCCAGAGGACCCTCAGGGGTTCAAGAAAGTGTCCTTGGTGGTAATAAGATATTCAAGGTAAAGTAGGAAAAAGACACAGCGCACAGGTATTGTGGGAAGCTTGGAGTGGACAAAACAAGGGATTTCATCCTTTTGTACAATGACACAAGTCTATTGCTGCAGAAATGTTCTGTTTTGAAATTTGACTTTCTTCTTTAAGAACCATCTATATAAATTTGAAAAGCTGCTCTGCTGCTCCTATGGATATTTTTGCAGATGTTGGGCTCTGTGATCTATCGGTTCAAATACATCCTTGGGTATGGAAACTGACCAGGTGACTTTGAGGCAGCCATTCTGTCTCAGCCCAACCTATTTCAAATGTTGCTGTTGCGAGAAGAAATAGTTGAAGGAGTACTCTTGTTTGCTCTCTTGAGCTCCAGAGAGAAAGGCAGGATCCACTTCATCTACACAATCTCTATAAAAATCTGCACAGGTGTCCCCTGAATTAACTAATACGTTATTTTCTCCATTTCTTGAATTATCCCATATACCTGACACAATTTTCATTAATATCAAGGTACAGCAGTAAGGAAGTGGAGGGCATTTTTGTACAAAGAATGTCACTTGGTGCACAAAATAAAGAGCTGAATTATTATTATCCTTGGCATTCTGGAGATTGCTTAAATGCCTTTTATGCAAGTTCCCTGATTTGTTCAAGATATTCCTTCCATTTTTCATTCCACCAAACCAATGTATCAAAAGCATCTTTTTCTTACATGCTGTTAGCTTTGTTATCTTAGATGGACCTGCCTTTCATATTTGGTTATTTGATGGACTGTATTTCATTAAATCAACATCAACTCTTAGCAACCACACAGGTAGGTTTCTTCCATGATGATCTGTCCCCGATATGGTCCTTCACGTCTTCCATTAGTACACCAAACACCACTGTAATTGAGTTCATCCAACTTGCTGTGCTTGGCCCCATCAGCTCTTTCCTTCCATCTTTCATATTTAGCTATGTTGCCAGGTAATTGAATTTAAAATGGCAATATACTAAAAAAATTCTTTATTTTCTCCTCCCCAAGGAGGAAAAGGAAGAAGAGCAGGAGGATTCAGAACTAGTAGGATGAATTAATAAAAAAACATTTCCTGAACTATTAATATTATAATGAATCATTCATCAAGGTATCTTTAGATTCCTTGTGACCAAGGGCTGAATCACTCCTTTTGAAGAGGCGTCCAGAAACATCCCCTAGTTTTGCAAGAGTTGCTGGAAGATCCATTAAGAGATGGGTCTCTTTTGCTGACAATTTAGTCTAGGAAAGGATGGATGTGATAAAGAAAGTAAAAAATAACCTCACCTTGATTCTATTTGGTATAACAGGGGCAGAAGGAAAAGCAGACAGCTTTCATTATTTTGTTGTTATTGATGTTGGTTTATTATCTAGAAAATGATGACTCTTAGTAACCCCAGATATAGATTTTCTCCATAATCTGTTACTATACCCTATACATTAACATTCCCGCATCTGTTTCCTAACATATTTTGAAGGGCTTGCATCATTCAGTAAAAGAAGCGGAGCTCTATAAATTTAAATAAGTTGCATAAATTTAAATACTTGTATTTTAAGAAAGGATCAGTTATTTATGTTAGCATGAACTGAAAACCCAGTATAATTAGAGGGTGTAATGTATGCAAGAGACACTTGGATGGATGGATACATTTAAGCTGATTTAAGTTAGAAACTATAATTCATTTCCTCTGGCCAGATCATACAGTATCATGAATTACGATCTGAAACACAGTTAATATGCCTATATACTGTTATTGTCAAGCCTTGTCTGGTCATTATTAAGACATATTAAGAGAATGGAGGCTATGGACATTGGAGCCACTATTGTCCTTATGGATACTGGCCACATTCTCCTAAGATAAGTCAGGAGGCTTGAATTAAATCTGAATTTCGATTAGCTTGAACAAGAGTTGGATCTCACACAACTGAGAATTTAAAATCAGCTTTATAGGATGAGTTTTATGTGACATGGTTTTACTCAGAAGAAGAACCCATTTTGGATGTTACTGTTTGACACATCAAGAGGTAGAAAGTGCTGGGAATGAGACCTCTTTATGCCAGCCGCCCCTGGCTCTCATATTTGATAGTTTTCCCTGTTTGGCTATAATACAAAAAGCAAGATAAAAGGTAACACAGAAACATTAGCTGTTTACAATTTATACTTTTGCTATCCTGCTTCTGATTGATGTGTTTATATGATTTAGGTTTATAGCACCATGAGAATTTTGTTTGTTGAGGATTTATTTGTAATATTTTTGTCTCTTTTACTCCTTTTATTATTTATGTTGTTGTTGTATACTTTTCTGCTGGGCATGCATACTTATTTTGTGATGCTGGTCTACAACTAGTAAACTTCAATTATCTAACACATATTAAAGACTTCAGGTCTCTTACTTTGCCAGCCAAATAAAGCAGGACAACTCAGCAGCCTTCAATATATTTGCTGCCATTCGCAACTGGCGATGTGTGGTGATCTCTGTGAGTTCTCATAATATAAAGCAGCTTTCCCCAGATGAGCTAAGAAGATTACAATTCCCAGAATTCCCGGTTCCAGGAATTGCTGAATCAGCTTCTTTAGAAACTGTCAGGCCAAAAAAAAAAGCCTGCTCTAGATTTTACAGGAGGAAAAAAAAAAAGAGCTCAAAGATATTCATCTTTCAGAAGGTTGTAAAAAATACTTTGGATTCAACACTTGCAATGAGGTAAGGAACTAATTCAGCCTTTTCAAACTGGGACGTGCTCTAGATGCCATCTTTAAGCATAAAATGGCCTGACTCTTTAATTCAGTTTACTTTTTAATTAAGGTGACCAACTTTTTTACAATGAAAAGGAGGACACAAATAAATTGAAGAAAAAAATATTGTAAACAAAAGAAACATTTTATTCATTGCAACAATAATACAGACATCTTGCATGTGTAAAGTTTGCCAGCCGGGTGTTTTGGCGTGCTCAGCAGCAATTTCTATTGGCTTTCGAAAGCCAATAGTGGGAGTAGCACAGCTCATGCAAAAGTTGAAAAAAAAAAACATCAAAAAAAGGTGCCAGAAGGCCATTTTGAGCGTTCTATGAGGGGGGGAAAGCCCTGCAGATTAGTCTTCAAATATTGAAAAGGAGGACATGAAGGAGAACACTTTTTGAGGGACGACAGAACTTACAAAAGGAGGACTGTCCTCCCTAAAGGAGGATGGTTGGTCACCTTATTTTAATGCAAAATACCTAGTTATTTCATTATTTTGAATTGCTACCTGAAGCAAATCTTAATTATCATTCAAAATACGCGCTTCTCCCATTTTGGTAATATGTTTTTCAGTTTTTAAAAGAATGTACAGAAATTACACATTAGGGGACTGGTGTATACAAAACTCCATAAAGTCATGTCAAATAATTCTACAGATCTACGCTACGTGAGGCAAAATGGCATGTTAGGAGAAAGGCTTGTGGAGATACGAACATGTTAATACATTTTTAAAAACTGAAAGGGAATTGAAAATGGGAGAAATTCAACTTGAGGCAAGGAAAAACGACGAAGAGTTTGAAAACTCTACCTGAGTTTTCCTAAATCTCACAGGTCTCCCACTTGGTGTGAACCTGGGGTTACAGCAATATCTTCCTCCTGGTGTTTTTTTTTTGAAGATGTTGTAAGAGGATGAAGGGGCTTGTGCTTCTCCCCATGCTCTTTTCTTCAGCACCTTTAGAGAAGGAACATATGAAGATCCTAAATGTAGTGGAAGTGCTTGGCCCTCCGCCCTTTTTGTAACTTGAACACTGCTATTTGGCTGTCAACTGGACCGCAAACTAATTCAACAGAGGAAAGAAGGCCCATTGTATTCAAAGAAACACAAATGCATGCAGTAAGACTGAAATACAAGATTAAGTACATACTACAATATAACAACCATTCAGCTGACAAAATAATTAGGAAAAATAGCTGTGCACTCTTCGCTTTGCTGTAGGATATTTGAAGACACAAACAGATTACTGCAGTTATGTCAATTTTCTTCCATTTCTTTATATTCTCACACATCTTTCATAAAGAATCACTCTTATTTACCTTGAAAAGAGTTTCTCTCTGGGAATACAATAGCCTGGCACCTTTGGATACATTTGGATGTTTTAAAACCTTGAGGCATTTCACTTTCCTGAGCACGGCTGAGAGCTACAGAGAAGATGTAAATGATTTGGTTATGCTTCCAGAATTGCCTTCAAAATGTCCTTGCTTTCCATTTGAGCCATTCTTCTCTTTCTGGAATCATAAGTGCATCTCACAAGACTGAGATTCATCTCGATGAGATTCACTTACAACCTCCAGTTCTCATTCTCTAGATTTATCGTTCAAAATATCATAGTAAAGAACAGATTAACTACTGGGATTACCTTGCTTATTAAAGCTAACTTGAAATAATCCACCATTGTCATATGTGAAAACCAATAGACTGAGGAACCAAAGGAAACATAGTTCTTGCACTCGAAGCTATGATTTTATTGTTGTTGTTGTTGTTGTTGTTGTTGTTGTTAATTTTATCTTACAATTGCAATCTTTTTCATGTTCTGGAAGACCAAAACAGTTTTGTCTGCCTGCTGAATTCTGAAGAGAAAGAAAGAATTTTCCCTTCAATGCCAATGCCAAGGACACATTGGAAGGTGCTTTGGGAAGTGGCTTAAGCCTTATTGTACAATATGATAGAAATACTTACAGATGAGTGATGTGCCTAAAATGTGTTCTGTGGTTCAGCAGCCTCTCTCATAACTCCTGAGACCATTTTAAATTGCCTGCAGCCACTGGCATGTTTTTATGGAGTGCTTTGCCTCGTTTCCTTAACTTAAATAAACAGAAACTGTTATTATGATGAACTGTCAATGCAGCACAGTAAAACCAGCAATAAAATTCAAGGATGCTCCCTTTGGAGAGGAATGCAGAATTTACCTGCTGAAATAGGCTTAGGCTGCAAATCTAAGCAGAGCTGCTTAGAATTAAATTCCACTGGAATAAATGTAGCTTGTTTCCAAATACAGGCTCAAGGAATCAGTCGTTTGAAAATCCAGTTTTATTTTTATTTTATTTTTTTAAAAAAGAAGAATCCTAGACTTCTGTTGAAAGATTTGCTAAAGCCTCATCTGTACTTAATAAGAGAGGGGAAATAACACAGCAATGTATTGCATATTCTGGATTCTGGTAGAAAGAATGGAAACTTTCAAGGTTAAAATTGTTTCAAGACACCCACAACTGTCAATGGATATATTATGAACCCAGAAAGAAGCTTTAAAGATGGATGCTCTTGAACAGAAGTTTAAGAACCTGGCCTCATGTACTCGAACATCCAGTTTGTTAATATAGCGATATTTACTGTTTGTGGTTTCAGAAAAGAGTTTTATATAACTCTGTTTCAAAATACTGAACTGGGAATGTTTTATATGCGAAGTAGGTGTTCTCCTGATGAATTTCAACTCTTCTGTTTTGTAGAAGCTCCTTCTTACCGTGTTCGGTATTAAAACTACAAGACAGTGTAATTAAATATTCTTCAGTTACTCGAATTCTAATGTGATCAATGATTGTTGCACCATGAGTGGAGAGGAGGGGGCAGTGCTTTTTCCAATGGTGAAATGCTTCAACTCTTTTATATGTAGAGAAGCAGATTAGAAGAATTGGTTTTGATTGTCCTCCTCTGTCTATGATGTCTGATCTTTCAAGGATAATATGTAGACATGCCCCGTCAGTTCTGAACCACAGTTGTAGCAACTGTGTTTTTTGTTCTAAATGGTAGAACTTTGTTTTATTCTTTATGGTTCTTGCATGTTACTTCTGTGTGAAGATTAATAATAATAATAATAACAACAACAACAACAACAATGTTGGAAGGGATCTTGCGGTCATCTAGTCTAACCCCCTGCTCAGGCAGGAAACCCTATACCATTTCAGACAAATGGCTGTCCAGTCTCTTCTTAGAAATGTCCAGTGTTGGAGCATTCACCGCTTCTGGAGGCAGGTTGTTCCACTGGTTAATTGTTTTAACTGTCAGGAAGTTTCTTCTTTCTCTCCTTGATTAGTTTCCAACCATTGCTTCTTGTCCTGCCTTCAGGCACTTTGAGAATAGCTTGATTTCCTCTTCTTTGTGGCACCCTGAGATATTGGAACACTGCTATCATGTCACCCCCTCATCCTTCTCTTCATTAAACTAGACATATCCAATTCCAACAACTGTTCCTTATATGTTTTAGCCTTCAGTCCCCTGATCATCTTTGTTGCTCTTCTCTGTACTTTTTCTAGAGTCTCAACATATTTTTTACATTGTGGTGACCAAAACTGGATGGAGTATTCCAAGTGTGGCTTTACCAAGGCATTGTGAAGTGGTATTAACATTCATGTGATCTTGAATCTATCCCTCTGTTAATGCAGCCTAGCACTATGTTGGCTTTTTTGGCAGCTGCACCACATTGCTGGCTCATATTTAAATGATTGTCCACTTAATTAGAGTTGTTACTATTGAGCAAGGTACCACCTATACTATAACTGTGCATTTGGTTTTTCTTGCCTAAATGTAGAACCTTAGTTTTTTCACCATTGAATTTCATTTTGTTAGATAGCACCCAATGTTCAAATCTGTCAAGGTCCTTCTGTATCTTAAGCCTATCTTCTGGAGTGTTGGCTATTCCTGCCAGCTTGGTGTCATCTGCAAATTTGATGAGTTCCCCATCTATCTCCTCATCCAAATCGTTGATGAAGATGTTGAAGAGCACTGGGCCAAGAACAGAGTCCTGGGGCACGCCACTACACACTTCCCTCCATGTAGATGCAGTTCCATTCAGTGAGACTTTAAGAGTTCTGTCATTGCAAGGACTGTATTAGAAACCAGGGTTTGTTACATTTGATATCTCTGGGAATGCATGTAGATTTTCCTCCGCTGAGTATTTGCTGGAGAATGTGGGATTCAGAATCACTATTCCAAAGTACAAATTAATCTATTCAACACTGAGTTGTAAGTCAGTCATGAAAAAAATAAATAAATAAAGGAAGAATTTTAAAAATTAGCAGGACCTTGGAGAGCTCCAAGTAAATAGAACTGAGAGTGAATGGGCAGTAAGTACGTACCTAAATTTGCTTAAATAAATAAACAAACAAACAAATCTTGTGATTTACAACCTTCTGTAAATCAGTGGAATGGTGGTTCCCCACAGATGAGATTGCAGAAGATGTTTCATCCAGCTCTAAGGAGACATATTGAGTAGAAATGAAGATGAATATTACTTTTCTTTTGACCTAGTGCCAATCACAGATATGTCAGGCAACAATATACAGTGCTTTTTTTCTTTTTTTAAAAAAAGGTGCTGGAACTCACACATGTCATACAATCCGCCTTGCCTACCCTACAAGATTCCATCCAAAAAAGGTGCCGGAACTCCATTCTGGGCATTCTATGAAAAAAAAAAAGCCCTGACAATATATATAAAAAACAATTCATTGTTAAGGCTGCTTTTTTCAGTTTGTATTTAAACACAAAGCAATACTAATCTTGACTTAACAAAAACACTATTCATCATGGAGAAAATAAAATGAATGTCTCTATAAATAAGTAAATAATATGCTATACTAAGTTAGAATGTTGAAGACTGTTACTTACTACTCCTGTTTGATGGTCAAAGACTTAGTTAGAGCAGATAATTTCCTCATCAAACTCTGAAAGAACAGGGATGTTTGGATAAAAAGGAAAATATATGACAACCCTCTCCAGACCTTTTTCAAATATCTGCAAAACCTTTGAAGAAATTATATTAAAAAATAAAAGAACAATAGCATATATGTCAGTTCTCATCTCAGCTTTTAAAAAATGTATTTCTAAGTGACTTGTTAAGACTAAAAATGGATATAATAATTTTTACTGTATATTTTACTTTGCCAAAATGTAATTTAAGTATTAAAATTTAAACAATATTTCAGATAAAAATGCAGCTTGTGTTTTAAATGGAATTACATTTTACATCTGAATTCATGTATTTATATTCCTGCATTCCACTTATCAGATGGACACAGAGGTTTAATTAAATATTAAAGGAACAAAAAGCCCTTTACTTATTTAGTGTTTTCTCAAAGAGTTTTCAAAACACAGTTTAAAATTATAACCCAGAGATAATGTTGGCATTAATTTAACAGTAGTAATATAGAATAGCCTGCATTCATAACTCAGACTTATAGAGGCTGCCTGATTCTAATGAAATAATAGAACAAAATAGGGAATTAACGTGCAGTTTGGAAACTGGACTATTTATTTATTTATGTATTTAGGTATATATGTATGTATGTATGTACTTATTTACTTACTTACTTACTTATTAATTAAATGTATATGCCACCAATCTTGTTGTCATGCAACTGTTCCTTAATAGTGTACTTCTGACCACTCCATGCTTTTGATGGCCTATTTTGCTGACTCTTTCAATTACCTGAGTGCTAAAATGAAAACATGCAATCTATATAAATAAAAATGTAAATGTTCGTTTGTTCAAAATCTTAAATCTCCGAAAGTTCTTCACCGATTGCTTTGAAATTTTGACACAACGTTGCATTCGAATATGCGCGTGTTTTCATATACCTATATTATATAGATGTCACACCTGTGACAGGTAAAAACATGCTTTTTAAAAAAACAGCGCCATTTGTTGGACATAATCTCTATATCTGCACACACAATGGAACAACAAAAAATATTGTATACCCACAAGCATTGTGAAATTAAACATATTACAAATGTGCGCTTTCTCTTTTCTTTCTTTTCCATTTAACCACACTGAGCCACAGCAATGCGTGGCTGGGTACAGCTAGTTTGTGTCTTTCTTCTCATTAGATGACTTCTCTGTGTCATGCATAGAACTTTGATTTGAGAGATGATTTCATCACAAGTGGCAGTCCCCCTCAGATAAGCAGTGATGTCGTCAGGAGTCATAACTCTTGTCACCTCTTGTTTTGTCAAGTTTCAGGCAATGCCCAAGTGCAAGACAATTGCACATGTAGTGTGCAGTGGTTACAATGCAGTATTACAGGCTAATTCTGCCCACACTCGAATTAGAGAGGGCTGTAAAGCACTGTGAAGCGGTATATACTGTAAGTCTAAATGCTATTGCTATTGCTTTGAGGATCCCAAGACAATGAACACACCACCAGGTAAGGAGATTTTAAGTTTCATTAATAACTTTAGCAGAAATTTAAAAGCATAACATAACAAGCAAGAAGCTGTAACAACAGCAAAAAGATCTCAAACCGCCAGGGTGCACAGCACTAAGTGCTCAAGTCTATGCCAAAGTTCAAAGCTAAAAGGGCAATATTAGGATTTTTAGTAAGGCCGGGTCATGATCCTGCTTCCATGCTAATGAGTCTGTAAGACCTGATCTTGGCCTTGGTGCATTTGTTTATCATGCAAATTGACAGAACTTTGGGATGGGAAGGAGAGTCTGAGATAAGCCAGGGCTCTGTGTGAAGATAATAGCAATAATAATAGCTCAGGCTTATATACTGCCCCATAATACTTTACAGTACTCTCTGGGCAGTTTACAATGTAGGTACATTGCCCCCAACAATCTGGGTCCTCATTTTACTGACCTCAGAAGGGTAGAAAGTCAACCTTGAAGACGGTCCGAATTGAAGTCAACCTTGAAGATGGTCCGAATCGAACTGCTGACATTCGGTAGAGTTAGCCTGCAGTACTGCATTATAGCCATTGCACCATCACAGATTTGTATAAAATAAGCTGTGTGAAGGTCCACCACCAAGAGTGAAAAACAGGCAGATTAGCTCAGAATGAACCTTAAACTTCAAGAATGTTTTTAATATGAAGGAGAAATCAAAATATGTCACTCAGCTTCTCAAAATACAATGGTCTTCTGCACTACAGTCCTTCACACCTCACACTAGCTAGAAGAATAAATCATTACTGGCACTGGTAAGGTAAGAGGATTTACTGAATTCTATACAATTTTGGGGGCAAATTCTAAACACCATTCTGCAGCAGTGTTGTACACTCATAGCTGACCTACTGTAAGGTCTAAACCTAGTCTAAGGGCTGAATTAAAGAAGATGTATGAATTATGGATATATCTCTGGGCTTTTTACATTTTTATAAATAGAACTATGGCAAGAAGAGACCTAATCTGGGAATAGGGCCCAGGAGATGTGTGTGTGTGTGTGTGTGTGTGTGTGTGTGTGTGTGTGTGTGTGTTTTAAATGATTGTGCTTTGCTCTATATTCCTAAAATAAATGAATATATATATTCAAGAAATGTCTTCCTGTAGGCAAAGTATATTTGGGTGTGGGTGTGGGTGTTCATGAAAAGGAAATGCCACTGTATTTGTGCTGGTCAGTTGCTGGTTTCACTGGGAACATAGATTGTTTATTCATTGCTACTTTAGCCCTTTGCCAAAATAAACATTTTCGAAAAAAATATTTCTAACATCATATGCCACATCAAGCACACTTACTCTGAGGGACCATATGAAGGTTATCTTCTGTTTCAGGACCACACAACTATTCATTAGGCCCATGTCCTTCCCAAGGTCTGTGAACTTTGAGCAGGATGAATAATACAAAGTCGAGAAACACACTATTCAGAAAAGTAAAAGGCAAGTGTGTTGTGGACAAATTCAAACAGTGGAATCAAATAGTTTACAGTTGAAGTTTGCGATCCTTTACCTCCATAGCATAGTTCCTGTATTTGAATACAAACAGCAGTAGGTTGTCCTTGGGAATGGAGCAAAATACCCCATAACAACTTGCTCAATACTGTTATGAACTCTCCTCACACACATGCTGACAGCCCAAATTACAGCGTTTTATTATATTGCATCTTGTATTTTATTTATCTCTGTTGTATCTTCCCATTTCAGGCATCAATTCATCCCTCTACCTGGATCTCCCTGCTGTTTGTCCTTCTAGAAAACTGTTGTGTGCTTTGCAGAGCTAGCCTTAGTGAATCCATAAAATTATCAATCTGGATTGATAAAAAGACTGAAATATAGTCCTCAGCTAACCCCTCCAAGTATTGTTTTATTATTTTATTTTATGTTATTTTATTACCTATTGGGTTTTGCGGTTGCTCATCTTAGAACCACAACTTTGGACAGCTTACAACAGTTGTATAAAATCAAACATTATGTAAAAAGATAAAAGCAGAAACAAAAACCTGGTGCTACAACCAATCTCCTTTGATGCAATCAACAACACTGTTTTCCAGCTTCAATTTCCCCCCTTCATAGCAATGGTTGGGGAAAGAGATAGCTCTTTATGGCATTCCAGAAGGTTAAAAAGCAGAGATATGCTGGATTTCAAGGGAAAGGATATTCCATAAGGCAGAGGCTGTGATGGAAAAAAACACACTTCCAAGGTCCTAGTACATCAGGGGTCCTCAACCTGTGGGCTGCAGACCATTACTGCACTGTGGCCTAATAGCCAGAGGGCAACATGAGTAGACGGCTGGTGCGTGCGGGTCTGTGTGTGCGTGCACAGCCCCACTCACACACACGGCCCAACTCGCATGAGCCTCGACATGGGCACTCGTGGCCCCACTCACACCAGCATTGTCACAGGCACTCATGGCCCAACTCGCATGAGCCTTGTTGCGGGCACTTGCGGCCCCACTCATGCGAGCTGCACTGCAAACATCACAGGCACTCGTGCGCATGCACATGTGTCTTCCTCACCCACAAAATCATCCCTTCTTTTCTGCCTCCCTGCTCCGGGCTGCCAACCCGGAAAGGTTGGGTAACTGTGTACTAGATGACAACATTTAAGGGAAGGAATCTAGACCATGATGACTGATCTGGTGAGACAAACAGATACACTCAAGGAGAAGTGGTCCTGCAAATACCTGCACTGGCTGTCTATTTAAAAGTCTTGGTGTTCATCTAACATTTCAGATAGACGTGTTTTGCATTCTATAAGTAACCAGATGGAATCTAGTTCCTATTGGGGGAGCTAGGAGGAGAGTCTAATGACAGTTTTTGACCCATGTTGACATGACACAACCATAAGTTACACAGGTCAGACAAATAATTTTGTAGCAAATTAAACCAGGAATAATGAAAAAAGTAGATGAATATTTAAAGAAATCAGAATTTCCAGAAGTAAGAGAGAAGAAAAAACAGATGGTGAATGAATCTACAAAAATAAGGGAAGTTAATGAAACAATAAATAAGACTAAAATAGGTAATGTTCCAGGACCAGATGGATGCATAAATGTTTTGAAGATGAATTGATACAACCTTTCCAAAAATGATGGCCAAACATATTTTCAAAGCAATGGAGGGTCTAGAATTATGGGAAATATAAGTGATTCTAGAGGGTTCCAGCTGGCATTAGTGGTAGATTAATGATCGATCCATTTGGTGAATCCAAGCTTTATGTCATCCAGCCATTATATCCATCCCGTCTCGGATGAAATTGCTTTTGAATATTTCTCATAATCATAGTTTTCATTTTAGAAAGCGAGCGATCTCTCCAGATGTTAAGTTCTAAAACAGGGGTTCTCAACCTGTGGGTTGGGACCCCATTTGGGGTCGAATGACCATTTCACGGGGGTCGCCAAACAACGCAGTCCGCCATTTTTCCCCCCCTTTTCCTTAGCTGTGCTACTCCCTTTTATTCTATTGGCTTTTGAAAGCCAATAGAATAGACTCTCTTGAATAGAGTCTAATTCTATTGGCTTTCAAAAGCCAATAGGAATTGTCCAGGCTATCTCTTCCCTGCTGAGCCCGCCAAAAGTCCCATTCGCAAACGGTGCTGCACCAGTTGAGTAGTCCTCGACTTACGACTGGTTGAGTAGTCCTCGACTTACGACCGGTTGGGGGGTCGCGGCATTAAAAAGGTTGAGAACCACTGTTCTAAAACGAAGTCCTTCTGGAAATGCTGCCGATGAGGAAATGAAACAACCTAACTGATGCATCTGTCTAGGTTACAGGCAACTCAAAAGAAAGTCAGACACAATTACATATGTTGAAGCTCCACTGGAATCATCTCTCGAGATAGAGCCTACTGCATCTAGTAATATGTAAGTCCAATTAGCACATCCTAAGGCATGTTGCTTTGAAACAGATGGACTTTGCAGCAAGTGACCCAGTTGCTCTTTTGGGGGAAATCTTTTTCAGATGCCAGTTTGGCTTTAAAGCAGTGGTTCTCAACCTTTCTAATGCAGTTAGATAATACAGTTCCCCATGTTGTGGTGACCCCCAACCACTTATACATCACCGGATGCCAGGGGTGTAGCCAAAGAAAAAGGGGAAAAAATGGTGGACAGCCTTGTTTGGCGACCCCCATGAAATGGTCGTTCGACCCCAAATGGGGTCCCGACCCACAGGTTGAGAACCACTGCTTTAAAGGCAACATTATTGCTTCTGTCAATAACCTTAAATATCTGACATACAAGGGCAACCAAGATAATGCAGGAACATGTGGATATGTTAGGGGTGACATCACAGGTTGTCCTCGACTTACAACAGTTCATTTAGTGACTGTTCGAAATTACAACGGCACTAAAAAAGTGACTTATGACCATTTTTCACACTTATGACTGTTGCACATGCCCATGGTCACATGATTTACATTCAGATGTTTGACAACTGGTTCATATTTATCACCAGTTATGGTGTCCCGGGGCCCTGTGACCATCTTTTCAACCTTCTGACAAGCAAAGTCAATGGGGAAGGCAGATAGACTTAACAACCACGTTACTAATTTAACAACTGCAGTGATTTGCTTAACAAATGTGGCAAGAAAAGTCGTAAAAATGGGACAAAACTCACTTTACAAACCTCTCACTTAGCAACATAAATTCTGGGTTCAGTTGTGCTTGTATGTTAAGGAGTACCGTTATTTCCGGCGTATAAGACGACCCCTGACTTCGGCGCTGATTTCAACGCTCTCAAAAGTCGTCTTATACGCCGGAAAGTATGGTACCTGTATAGCAGTGTTCCAATATCTGAGGGGCTGCCACAAAGAAGGGGGGGTCAACCTATTCTTCAAAGTACCTGAAAACAGGACAAGAAGCAATGGATGGAAACTAATCAAGGAGAACTCGGGAGAAATTTCCTGACAGTGAGAATAATTAATCATTGGAACGACTTTTCTCCTGAAGTTGTAGGTGCTCCAAAACTGGAGGTTTCTAAGAAGACACTCATTGGAGAAGAGCCTAATGCTGGGAAGGATTGAGGGCAATAGAAGAATGGGACGACAGAGAATGAGGTGGCTGGATGGAGTCATTGAAGCAGTAGGCGTGAGCTTAAATGGACTCCAGAAGACGGTAGAGGACAGGAAGGCCTGGAGGAATGTTGTCCATGGGGTCGTGATGGGTCGGACACGACTTCGCAACTAACAAGAAGAAGAAGAAGAGATTGGACAACCATTTGTCTGAAATGGCTTCCTGCCTGACCAGAGGGTTGGATTAGAAGACTTCTAAGGCTCCTTCCAACTCTATTCTCTTATATGCCCTATATGTGCAAAGCTAAATCTTATAGAGAAGTTGCTGGTTATCTGACTGCTGCAGAGATCAGAAAAGACCAGTGGGGATGAGTCATACTTCTAGATACATGAAAAGAGCTTCCTGCTCTTTTATCAAACCTCAGTCATAACAGATGTCAGTGAAGGCATCGGCACAGCCGTAGAACCTGTATGTATGATGCATAGAAGTCACAACAAAGGAGAACCAGGGATTTCAGTCTTCTGACAACCTATTTTTAATACAGTCTCTATTGTTTTCTGCAATCTGTCCAATATATATATATATATATATATATATATATATATATATATATATATATATATATATTGCATACATTTTAAGTGCCCTGATCCTCTCGTCTTCTTTTCTTGTTCTTCTTCCCCTAGGAAGGTGTAATTTTTCTCACTTCTCTTTTCCTATTTTCTTCCCGTTGCTCTGCCTCTTCTCCAGTACATATGTCAAGTCTCTTTGTCCTGTCTTCTTGATTTCATGATACATTTATTTCTATGTTTATTCTATTTGCTTGGATGTTTTCTTACAGAGCTGAGGGTAAATCTCTCCTGACTCAGCAGGAAACTATTCTTCACCACAATTACACCTGCTGTTGGCCTTTTCATTTTCCTTCAGCTTTTGATGAAATTGTATTTTCTAAAACCCTATGAATTTTGTCACCGATTCTTATCTAACTCATCAATTCAACCATCTCCTTTCCTCCCATCTCTCTTTTCTATCAGCATTTCCATTTTGTAAGGTATTTTCCTAATTTTCTCAGATAATGCCGTTCTCTGATACTTTATATTTGGTTTCCTCCACTATAAAGATTGCAAATTGTCACTTGACTTCATATTTTCAAAGGTTTTGCAAAAGATCCAGTCATACAGTTCATACAGTGATGGAAATAACCCCCATTGACCATAATGGGATTTGTGCAGTTCAACCTTATGCAACTCTTGAAGAGTAGAAAGCTTCATGGTTGAGGTTATTTCCCCCTTTTTAACATTCCAAATCTCTTCTTCATAACTCAAAAGTGAAGGCTCTATTTGCTTCTGATTTTGTTTGAACAAGTCAAAAAATATGAATACCATACCTGGAAGCAATCTACAGGACAGAATTTTGAATTTAGATATGACAGATTAGTCTTAAATCTAGTGGAGCTATGAACTCACTGAATGATCATGGGCAAATCATCCTGTTTCAAACTATTCTTACATGTCAAATCAGTATCCCAGTGACCTCTTATAGTTCTACAAAATGTTATTTATATCCAAGAGCACATTTCCAGTCATCAATCCTAAAAGCTAAACTTTCTTAGCTCCTTCAGTCTCTCTTTTTATGGTTGATTGATTTAGATAATTTCTAGGTTGCCCTTATGTATTATGTCTCTGGGTAGCTTTCAACATACAACATAAAAAATTAAAGATTAACATAAAGAATTACATAATCAAAAAGAAGGTTTTTTAAAAAAACCCAGCTCAGTTGTCGGGTGGGGTTTCAGTTGCTCCCACATGACTCTTACATCACAAAATATGTCATTTTTGGTATTTTTATATCATTAGCATTATTGCATAATGGCATCATACTTAGAGAGTGCTATAAAGCACTATGAAGGGGATATAAATCTAAATGCTATTGCTATCACTCAAATAATGTAAATTGTCTCAAAAGATATAAAAATAATGTAAAAGTAAAATAAGCCTAACTATCTCATTTGCATTATTTCAGATGCAATGGACCCTCTGACGGAAATTGGATCCATTGCATCTAAAATCTGCTAAATGGCGTTTAAATGCTGGATCTGTTCAATCTATTAAATTGTGATTTCATTGTTCTTTTGGAATTATTTGCTGTTGGCTCATATTCACTTATTCTGTTCTATTGTAATGTTATATCAACAGAACCTTGCAAGTCTGAAAGTACATTTCTTCTCTCATCCCTTTCACAACCCAAGAAACTAAGCCGCTTGCCCTTGTACATTTCTGTGCAGTCTAAGTTAAAAGATAATCTGATTGTTCCCTTGACTGCATTTTTTTGCTCTGTCTCCCAAGGCCATTCTCATAAACCACAGGTCGGCAACCCATGGCTCTGGAGCCTCATGTGGCTCTTTCAGCCTTCTACTGCAGCTCCCATTTGCAGAGAGAGACAGAGACAGAGACAGAGACAGAGAGAGGCACATGTGCTTCCCTTCTCTCTCTCTCTCTCTCTCTCATCTTCTGCTCACCTGGCCAGCTGGCCTCACGCTGTTTTCCGACAAGCTGACAAACTTATTGGGCGGGCTCCCTGCCCTTGTTGCTTCTCTGCAGGAAGCAGGAAGCAGTAGAAAGCAGAAAGCAGCAGCTCTCTCTCCCTCTCCCTCTCCCTCTCCCTCTCCCTCTCTCTCTCTCTCTCTCTCACACACACACACACACACACACTTTTACTTACTTAGTGGGGGAAGGGGACTGGCAGACCAAGGGCACGAGAGAGCCAGCACAATAAGAATGTGTGTCAGCTTGTCGGAGAACAGTGTGAGGCCAGCTGGCCAGAAGATTGGAGAGAGGGAGAGAGAGGGGGAGAGAGAGAAAGAGAGAGAGAGAGAGAGAGAGAGAGAGAGAGAAAGAGAGAGAGAGAGAGAGAGAGGGAGGGAGAGGGAGAGAGAATATGAATATATGTTGTCCTTACTGGACTTTTAGTAAAGAACGTTTAATGAAATATTTTGATTTTGTTTAATTAAGACATGAGGTATGGGGATAATTATGCTGTATTTAAAGATGGTAGATAAGCTACTAAAATTGTTTTCACCTGTTGGGATGAAGGAGAAAGGTATTTTTTCCCCTTTTTCTCCGGCATAAAAATTTGTTTTCTTTATAGCAGTTCATTGATTTCATAAATGCAACACACTATAGTTTTTTTATACATAGCATAAAGGTAAAAAAGGATATATGCAGTGTTATCTTCATTTTAGATGTCAAAAGGGTTTTGTGGCTCCCAATGTTTTCTTTTCTGTGAGAAACGGGTCCAATTGGCTCTTTGAGTGTTGCCGACTCTTGTCATAACCATTATGGTCATTTTCATATGTATCATAACTAAGTCAAATGCTACCATCCTATGCCTATGAGAGCCATAGTGGCACAGTGATTAGAATGCCGTATTGCAGGCTAACTCTGCTTTCACTGCCAGGGGTTCGATTCCTTCAATCCTTCGGCTCAAGGTTGACTCAGCCTTCCATCCTTCCGAGGTCAGTAAAATGAGGAGCCAGATTGTTGGGGGAAATAGGCTGACTCTGTAAACTGCTTAGAGAGAGCTGTAAAGCACTGTGAAGCGATATATATAAGTCTAATTGCTATTGCTATTAATCTGAGCTCTGTTTCCTAACTGAAGCATCAGTTTAATTTAAAGATAATATTAAAAAAAGAATAGGAATGCTGCTTCATTTACCATACATATAAACTGAAAAATCTTTTAAAAGTGTAAAGGCCTCATATTTGAATACCAAAATAGTATGTTCCTCAAAAGAAAGGAATATAAAAAGGGAATTGGAAGATGTTGCCAGTATTATTTACAAGCAATTTACAGACAGGTTTCAAGAGACAAAAATCAAAAGGAAATAAAGGAACATATGGTAAATCCTAGCAGAAGAAATACAAACAGGCAATAAGAGATGAGGTGTCAATAGCTAAAACTCATGAGACTAATTTGAAATCTGATGGACAGTCAGATGACATTATGGCACAGTTGGCATTAAACTGTGTTAAAGGTTTACAGGTTAAGGTCACTACAGAAAAGCTCAGTGCACTATTTACAACTGCTTTCACTGTGAAGTTGTGAGTGTTTGAACTGGTTTTCCCTGAAAAACATAGGGAACTAGAGAAGACAAGAGATAAGCTGTATGCCTAATAGACTAAACCAGGGGTAGGCAACCTTGGCTCTTTTATGTGCTGGCTCAGGAATTCTGGGAGTTGAAGTCCACGAGTCATAAAAGAGCCAAGGTTGCCTACCCCTGGATTAAACAAACAATGAAATTATCCAGCTCAGACAATATGCATTAAGGGCTTCCTATTTTTTAAAAAAAATATAATTTCTCCCTAAGAGAGTCAACCATCTCTAAGGAGTAATGAAGTTCCAGGGTATTTTTAAAAAATGAAAATTATAGCTACATTACAGCTTAATGATGAATATGGGTAAATTGGTGGAAAGTATTTAAGATAAAATAATTAAACCTAATTGAGTGTGTCACGCTGAAGAAAACTAACATAATATCTGCAGAGTAAGTTGTTCTTCATTGTTGTTTTTCGGATAGCAATAACTCAATAAATAAGAGTTATTCAAAAGATAACGCATTCTGAAATTTTCAAAAGCTTGTTCCAGAATCCCTCATCAGATGCACATTGAAACTATCAAGCATATGAGATATCTGAAAGTTTAAAGTACAAGATATGTGAGCATGTTTGTGTGTGTAAACACACATGCACACCCAACACACACATAAACTAAAACCAGTGGCAATAAGTTGATAATGACTAATTTGTCCTTTTTATTTGAATGAAAGTAACATTTGTCTGGAATCTAATTCACTTATAATTCTAATTCATAATACCTTTTTCGTGAAATTACCTTCAAGTCCTTGGGCTTTTGAAACACATAGTTTAGTAATGTTCCCAGCCAGTTTTCAAAGATACTAATCTGTTGAATATATTTTGTGTAGTTAGAATCTTTCTTCAAGACACATCAAACTATTCCCCCCCCCTAATTTGAGAAAGTCAACAGTTGATATAAAATCTCTTTCAAGTTAAAAATAGATTCAGTAAGGAACTCTTTATTTCCATACATCAGCAGAATTCCTTATTGAGTGTTTTGTTTTTTAACATTCTGCAGATCAAAGTTAATAGCAGTTACACTAACATTTAAAAAAGAGAAATAAACATGCAAGTATACTTAAAGGTTAGGATCTCTTTCTGAATAGCAAATCAAATAAAGAATAGAGTTGGAAAAGCATATCAAAAGTTGAGCAGTCAAGGAAAGAGCAAAATCTGAGCCATGGTGGTACAGTAGGTAGCAGGCTAATTCTGCCAACTGTCAGCAGTTGGATCCTGACTGTCTCAAGGTTGACTCAGCCTTCTATCCTTCCGAGGTCGGTAAAATGAGGACCCAGATTGTTCAAGACAATATGCTGATTCTGTCAACTGCTTAGAGAGGGTTGTAAAGCACAGTGAAGGGGTATACAAGTCTAAGTGCTATTGCTATGTGAGAGGTTGCAACTCAGCCTCCCACCTTTCTGAAGGGTCAAAGGTCATTTGTATTCTGGGATTTCAAATATGGCCAAAAGACGTTCATTTTTAGGGAGGAATCACAAGTGGGGATGGGATTGGGAAGACTTCCAGAGATAAATATTCCCAATCCCTTCCTTAAAATTATCTACTCTCCAATGGATCAGGTTCATGCCATTCAACTTAGTCATCTCTTGCTGCAGTAAATGAAACATTACAATATTTTCCACATTAGCAGAATAGGTGATCAAGAGTATAGTAAGGCATTTATTTCATTTTGGATTGCTTGGGCTGATTCTGCACCTGCTTACAAGCCAATTGAACCTGGTCAATGGACCCCTGGGGGGGCGATGTTATCACAAGAGGTCTGCAAAGGCTTGAAGAAATATTAAAATTTAAATCTTGAGTTAAGTCTTGGTGGTCCGTGGCCATGGTCCATGGCCACAAAAGATATTTAAAAGGGGTCCATGGTGAAGAAAAGGTTGAGATAACCAAGTAGATGTGGTATATCAAAATACAACTTCTTCAATATGGTATCTCCCAAGTGTGTTTGTACTGCAGCAGCCACAATGTTTAGCCACAATATAGAAACTTTTCTGGTTTCTATAGTTTTTAGCTTGCTTGTTTTGGGGAGTGAGGGTTTAAAACACAATTAAGACTTCTCCCTTAAGATCAAATCTGAAAAAAATAAAAAAGAAAGAGGATTCATTTTATTTTCTCCAATGTTGCATATAAATGTTACATATAAAACAAAAATAGATTAAACACCAGGAAGTCCAGCCAAGTTATATCAATCACTCAAAATCCAATTTGAATTATTGTTTCAATTGTTTGACTTAATTTGAATAATTGATTTTATTCCCAGTCAAGTTTGAAAAGTTAAATTTAATCAATTTAATGCAAAGCACATTCATGATATGGAGAAAAAATACCAAATTCATCCAGTTCAAAGTCATACAGTTCAATTCAATACACTGAGTGGATTGGCAGTTCAGTGTACATCACTGAGTGGAAGCTTCGGCTGAATTGTTGTGATGGATTCTGATTGTGATGATGTGATTGTGTTGACTCAGAGGCCAGGTAGAAGAATGTCAAACTGTTACAGAAAAGATACTTGAGTCCTAGGAAAGTAAGAAGCATTGGGGGGGGGGGGAATCAGAAAACAACTCCATCTTAACTTTATTAGGTATAAGTTGTAGTAGACAGTAGCTATGACAGGCTTTTCTATTATAATATCCTAACCACATTAAAATACATTTTAAAACTCTGTCGATGTCAAGTGCAAAAGATCAGGTCCACACAAGAAGATCCAATTAAATTTAGTGCTACTCATGTGTTTGCACAGGAATATTCTGAACCAATGGCTAGCACCTGCTTGGAGTTACATAAGGGTCCATGGGATTCAAGGCTATTGGATTTAGATCAGGGGTCCCCAACCCCCAGTCCATGGACTGGAACCGGGCTGCAGCATGCCAGAAACCGGTCTGCGCAAACAAACAAAACCCCATCGCGGGATGCAGGCAGTACATGAAACCACGCCTCCTCCAGTCCGCAGAAATACTTCTCTCCACAGAACCGGTCCCTAGTGCTCAAAAGGTTGGGGAAATCATCAAATTTGCAGACAACACTGGCAGAAATAGCCAACACTCCAGAAGACAGGCTTAGGATACAGGAGGATCTGGACAGACTTGAACACTGGGTGCTATCTAACAAAATGAAATTCAGTGGTGAAAAAAGTAAGGTTCTACATTTAGGCAAGAAAAACCAAATGCACAGGTATAGTATAGGGGGTACCTTGCTCAATAGTAATAACTGTGAGAGGGACCTCGGAGTCCTAGTGGACAATCACTTAAATATGAGCGAGCAGTGTGCCAAAAAGGCCAACACAGTGCTAGGCTGCATTAACAGAGGGATAGAATCAAGATCCCGTGAAGTCTTAATGCCACTTTACAATGCCTTGGTAAGGCCACACTTGGAATACTGCATCCAGTTTTGGTGACCACGATGTAAAAAAGATGTTGAGACTCTAGAAAGAGTACAGAGAAGAGCAACAAAGATAATTAGGGGACTGGAGGCTAAAGCATATAAGGAAAGGCTGCTGGAATTGGGTATGTCTAGTTTAATGAAGAGAAGGACGAGGGGGGACATGATAGCAGTATTCCTGTATCTCAGGGACTGCCACAAAGAAGAGGGAGTCAAGCTATTTTCCAAGGTGCCTGAAGATAGGACAAGAAGCAACGGATGGAAACTAACCAAGGAGAGAAGCAACCTAGAACTAAGGAGAAACTTCCTGACAGTTAGAACAATTAACCAGTGGAACAACCTGCCTCCAGAAGCAGTGAATGCTCCAACACTGGAAGTTTTTAAGAAGAGACTGGACAGCCATTTGTCTGAAATGGTATAGGATTTCCTGCCTGAGCAGGGGGTTGGACTAGATGACCTCCAAGGTCCCTTCCAACTTTATTACTATTATTATTATTATTATTATTATTATTATTATTATTATTATTATTATTGATCATCGCACAGTCAGCCAGATGTTCAGACTGGATTTGGCATTTTGTCTACCTATCGAGTCCTTACCCAGGACCTGGGATAGGCAGATGTGGATGTTTGATGGTATTACAGGTATCGTCGCAGGATGGAAGCAGTTCCTATAAGGCCGCCTTTTGCAATTGACTAATAGCGAATTTGTCAATGCCAATGGTGTTCAAGTGGTGCTCCAGTTGTTTTGGGATTGCACCCAAGGAGCCTATGACTATTGGTACTACCCTTGCTTGCTTTTGCCACAGTTATTATTATTATTATTATTATTATTATTATTATTATTATTATTATTATTATCATTCATCGCACAGTCAGCCAGATGTTCAGACTGGATTTGGCATTTTGTCTACCTATCGAGTCCTTACCCAGGACCTGGGATAGGCAGATGTGGATGTTTGATGGTATTACAGGTATCGTCGCAGGATGGAAGCAGTTCCTAATAAGGCCGCCTTTTGCAATTGACTAATAGCAAATTTGTCAATGCCAATGGTGTTCAAGTGGTGCTCCAGTTGTTTTGGGATTGCACCCAAGGAGCCTATGACTATTGGTACTACCCTTGCTTGCTTTTGCCACAGTCTTTCTATTTCTATTTGTAGGTCTTTGTATTTTGTTATCTTCTCCAGTTCTTTCTCTTCTATTCTGCTGTCTCCAGGCACTGCCACGTCCACTATCCAGACTTTTTTGTCTTTCTTATCGACAATTGTTAAGTCTGGGGTGTTATGTTGCAGGTGCTTGTCTGTTTGAATTCTGAAGTCCCAGAGCAGTTTAATTTTATCATTTTCTATGACTTTCTCTATTTTATGATCCCACCAGTTTTTGCTTACAGGCAAATGATATTTTTTGCAGATCTTCCAATGCACCATTGTTGCTACTTTGTCATGCCGCTGCTTGTAATCAGTCTGTGCAATCTTCTTGCAACAGCTTACCAAGTGGTCCACTGTTTCTTCAGCTTCTTTGCATAGGCGGCACTTACTGTCTGTTGCTGTCTTCTCAATTTTGACTTTGTATGCATTTGTCCTTAAGGCTTGGTCTTGTGCAGCCAGAATTAGTCCCTCGGTCTCTTTCTTCAATTTTCCTGCTCTTAGCCATTGCCAGGTTTTATTATTATCTGCTTTCCCAGCTATTTTTTTCATGTATTGGCCATGTAGTGCTTTGTCTTCCCATGCCTCTATTCTGTTCTTCATTTGGTCTTTCTTGTAGGCCAGTTTGGTCTCTCCAGTAGTTAGTAAGCCTTCCTGATATACTAATTTCAGTGCATCTTCATCATTGTTCTTCAGATATTCTTCCAAAGCCATTTTTTCTTCTTCAACCATCTGATGTACTTGTAGCATTCCACGCCCACCTATTTGCCTTGGTAGATAAAGTCTATCAATGTCACTGCGTGGATGAAGGGCATGATTCATTGTCATTATTTTTCTGGTCTGCCTATCCATTGCTTTTAGTTCTGCTTGAGTCCAGTCCACTATTCCAGCTGTGTACCTAATGACTGGGATTGCCCAGGTGTTGATTGCCTTTATGGTATTTCCTCCATTGAGTTTGGATTTTAAGATCTTCTTCACTCTCTTGATGTATTCACCTCTAATCTTTTTCTTGACTTCAGTGTGCTTGATGTTGTCAGCTTGAAGGATACCCAAGTATTTGTAGTATCTTCCTCATCCAGACTCTTAATGTTATTTTCGTGGGGCATCTTGATTCCTTCAGTTTTCACTATTTTTCCTTGTTTGATAGTAAGTGTGGCACATTTGTCCAAGCCAAACTCCATTACAATATCTTGGCTATATATACGGACAGTGTTGAGCAGCGATTCTATTTCAGATGATGTTTTTCCATACAGCTTCAGATCATCCATGTAAAGGAGGTGGGATAGTCTAGCAGATGTTTTTGATGTTTGATAACCATGTCCTGAGTTATTCAGTATTGTTGACAGAGGAAACAGTGCAATAACAAATAGTAATGGTGATAATGAATCTCCTTGAAATATTCCTCTCTTGATATTAACCTCTCCCAGCTTTTCACCATTGATCTGCAACTGTGTCTTCCATTGTGCCATCGATTTTTGCACAAATTTTCTGATGTTTCTACTTACTCCTGTTATTTCTAGGCACTTGATTATCCAATCATGTGGCAGAGAGTCAAATGCCTTTTTGTAGTCAATCCATGCCACATTCAGGTTGGTCTTCCTTCTCTTGCAGTTTTCCAAGATCATTTTGTCTATTAGGAGTTGATCTTTTGTTCCTCTGCTATTGGGGCGGTTTCCTTTCTGCTCAGGTGGAAAGAGATTGTTTTCAACTAGATGCTGTTGTACTGCATCAGCTACCACACCAGTTAGTAATTTGAAAGTTGTTGGTAAGCAGGTAATTGGCCTGTAGTTACCTGGTGTTGCCCCTTTTGCTGGATTTTTCATTATTAGGTAGGTTTTCCCAGTTGTTAGCCACTTTTCAATTTCTCCTCCTTGTAGTATATTGTTGAACTGCTTGGCAATGAGTGGGTGTATAACAGTTAGATGTTTCAACCAAAACCCATGCAGTTCATCTTCACCTGGTGCTGACCAATTTTTGATTTTCTTTGCTCTTTTTTCTACCATTTTTGTTGTTATTACTAGTTCTTTCATTTCAACTTCTGTTTTATTTGCATCCACCTCTTTTAACCAAGCCGCATCCTTGTTGTATTTCTTTGGGTTATCCCATATCTGCTTCCAGAACTGCACTGTTTCTTCCTTGTCAGGTACTGACTGATTCCTTGCAGTTTCTCCATTGATGGATTGGTAGAAACGTTTCTGATTGGATTGAAATTGGAGGTTCTGCCTATAGTTTGCAATTCGAGCTTCATATCTACTGATTTTCCTGGCTATAGCTGTTATTTGTTGCTTTATTATTTCCAGTGCTTCCTTGATCTTCCTTGTTTCTAAGTGGTATTTCTTGATTAGGTATTCTTTGGTCTTCTTGTTCTTCAGCTTCTTTTCTTTCATCTGTTCTAGCTTGCTTGCATGTGATCTTAACTTGCTGATCTTATTTTCTAGTCTAACCTTCCATTTTTGTGGTGCACTGTTTGTTTGTTTTTCTTTTTTGTTGATTTTGCATCCCAGGTATTCTGTTATAACTGCAGCTGTGCTGTACATTAGTTGGTTTGTTTCTTGCAGTGAATTGGTGCTTATACTTGCTATTGCAGTATTTGCATCTTTTAATGCTTGTGCTAGCTGTTTCTTTGGAACAAGCTTCAATGCAGGCAGCCTTATTCTGTTGTTTTTGTGCTGTTCTAGATGCTCAATTATTCTTTGTTTCAATTCTTTTATTTCTTTAGTTAGAGGGTTTTGTTCTTCCTGAGGAAGAGGTGCCTGGTTTCCAAATGAGAACAGTTGTATATCTCTACTGGATTATTTCACTGCCAATTATTATTATTATTATTATTATTATTATTATTATTATTATTATTATTATTATTATTATTATTATAGATCACTTGTGGCTATGTAGAGATTCCAGGTTGATCTCTCTTTTAACTGTGCCCCAGATTCTGCAACTCCTTTCCCCTACAATGTTTTCTTACCTTGCCTGCCTTAAAGGACTGGCAATTGCCTTCTAATAAATTCAAGCTTTGCACAGCCCTACAGTCAAGCAAAAGAAGAGAGTTTTCAGAACTGGAGCTTTCTAAGTCAATGAATGTATTTATGGTCGCTTTCAGAAGCAACAACAGATCTAAAGGAATCAATAGACAGCACAAAGGAGTTTTTTCCCATTGGCAACACCATTCGAAAATGTAAAATTTATCTTACAGCGGCTCCTACTCAGTACAATCAGTAGGTTAAGGAGGTTAAGCCTTTGAATGCTCAGCAACTTTATTTCAGAAAAATGAAATTCATTGTGTGACATTTGAAAATCTGTATCATAAATCCCTCTGTGAGTTAATATTTCTACATCACTGCAATTATGTTTTACGATCTCGAACTTCTTTTTAAGGTTGCAGATCAAACCACATGATTTGTAGTAATTGTTCTACAGTGTAAGAATAAACTGGTATGACAGTCATAGCGTTTGGGGGCTGAAGATACTAAAGTAACTGGTAACTGACTGGCAGGCCTTTTTAAAAACAAAACCACCCTTGGATTCTCAGCAAGGCAAAACTCAACATGGACCACCAAAGAGGGTATAATTAAGTACTAGCTGGAATCAATCCTCAATGTCAAATGACAAATGTCCATATTAAATGCTTTAATCAAAGAAACATAACTTGCTAACTGAGACATGTAAAGTATATTTTTCCATCCCTGTCAATTACAACATTGCAAACTCCTGTAGCCGGATAACAATTCCATTGGGGAAGCAGTGATATCTTGGAAAGGGTCCAAGCGAGACAGATGGTACAGGAAAAAGGGGATAATGAGACCTATAATATCGGAGGAACCGTATTCCTCTAAGTAGCAATGTGGCATTATTAAGGCCCTTGATAAAAGTAAATACCTTGAAAATTGAAAAGGAATGATATTGGCAAAAAAGAATATCAAGTCAATTTTGTTTGAAAATTATTCTTAATATAAGGCAAACACATGACCCTGCTTACAACTGATGTAAAGCCTGACTCCAGCCCAGCTCCTCTTCTGTTTCTGCAACCTGGTTTGAGGTGGAGGGTCGTTTGTTTTGCACTTAGAGCTCTGCGATTTTGTTCTTACATCCTCAAAATAAGTTATAGATGCATAATAGATTTCTGTGGTTGAACCCTTCTCCAAACAGTAATTTAACATCTCTTTGGAAGACTGTATCTCTGTTGGCTCAGTACGTGGAGAAGAGAGTGGGGGTTAGTAGCCCACAGCCATAGATTGCTGACTTTTGGCCTAGAGGATGTATGATGCATAAATTCTCCTCAACAAGGGGAGGATTTTGGAGCACATCTTTGGCGTGTTTTACATGCATAAAACTTGAGAACTATGATCTGGAAATACTTTTCTAGGAAACCTTCTACCCTATCTGGATAGACAAAGATAATAAATGGACAATGGGTCCAGCTGACGCAAATACAGTTCAGAATCACACACTGTATAAGACAGGGGTAGGCAACTTTGGCTCTTTTATGACTCGTGGACTTCAACTCCCAGAATTCCTGAGCCAGATGTGCTGGCTCAGGAATTCTGGGAGTTGAAGTCCACGAGTCATAAAAGAGCCAAGGTTGCCTACCCCTGGATAAACTATCATAGGATCTTGGTAAAGCTTTGGGACATTTGTATAAGATTAGGCTACAAATAACCAATTGAATTGGTTTATTATTTATTCCATTATAGTTAGCATTCGCTAACTATATCAACTAAATAATTATAAGAATTTAAATGTGAAACAGCTGAAAATATTTGATGGAAACTTTTAGAAATTAGAATGTACCACTTGTGTACCATAAATGCACATCCTCTGAAATCTGTTGTTTGCTCTGGTTGTTTGTATTGATGCTTATTCTGTAAATCCCCTCTTTCACTCGCTCGGGAACTTTTACCACAGTTTTAGAAACTATTTTACCATTGTCTCTTTGGAACACAGCTGGTTTATTATTTCTGTAAGCTGAACTATACCTGAACAAGCTATGTATATATGCACATATGTCTGTGTGCACGCCTTATTTTAACAGGCCTAAATCAATCCTTTGTAGGACAATAGCCTCTTCACTGCAGGTCATGAATTGAAACATTGACCTTAGGCATAGGAGGTGATAACAATTTTTCAAGTTCTCAGTCTAAAACTGAAAGAGAGTGACCGGCTCAGCTAACTTCTATGCCTAAAGGAGGACTAGAACCTGGATCTCCCTATTCCTACTCCAGCACATTAACATTACACCACCCCAACTCTTGTTTTATGTATGCATGCATGTATGAACATATATTAAACATATGAATATGGGTGTGTGTGTGTGTGTGTGTGTGTGAATACACATATACGGTATATATGAAGAGTCCTTGTAAAGGGGACTTAAACAGCTGGATTTCATCTTTTCAAAAATGGGGAACTAACAACTATTTGGTGTCTTCGGAAAAATCTAACCCTACCTCTATATTGTATTGGACAGAGTTTTTTTTTATTTTGCAGGATCCAATCTGAGTCGGTCACCAGGACCAAAGTTTTATTCTTTCAAGCTCGTTCTGGAACCCGTCATCAGGAAATCTCTCTCTCTCTCTCTCTCTCTCTCTCTCTCTCTCTCTCTCTCTCTCTCTCTCTCTCTCTCTCTCTCTCTCTCTCTCTCCAGAATATGTGCACTGGGCTGTTCTACACTCTGCATTTATATGGAGCCTGGTTGTGTGTAGCTTTGTTTATTTTCAGTCTATTCCAAACTCTAAGATTGCAATCTGCACAAACACAGTTTGGACATGAGTCACAGATTTTCTTCGAGAGTGTTATTAGTGACATTTAATAAAGCCTATTTCATGTAGTGATTCTTGGGTTTGGGGTTTGTGATAAATACATGAAAACCTGCATAAGGGGAAAAAAAAGAAACGTTGTAGAGTTACACAACTAAATAATGATACTGAAAAAAAGAGAACTGTGTGCAAAACAACTTCCTCCTTACCTTGTCTTTTTTCCCCTTTTCATATATGTATTAAATTTGCTGAGCCACTTAATCAAACAAACCACATTTTAACTATTCAGCAAAATATTTGCTGGTTGATGGTATATATTTGCACATACAGCAAGTGTTGGCAAGATGGTTCAGAGATGAGGCAGCTTTATCAGCATTCTTTATAATGAGCTCTTCTTATACCACTGACACCTCAAAATAATTTAAGAAGCTTCAAGCAGATCATATCAATGTTAGCCTGTGTCATTGTATGTGTGAAAATGCAGAAAAGCAAAATCCACCTAGGCATCTTTACATAAACTCAGCAACCTGAAGCATAATGAAATATCTGGATGATAGAAACAAGAATTTGGTCAGGAAGCCAACATGAGAACTCTCCAATTCTGTCTCCAGTTTATAGCCAGATTGGGGTAATTCTGTAATCATTCTTTTTTTCCAAATAAATAGAAGGAAAAGCCTCTAAAAAAATGACACAAGAATGATCAGCCTCAGAACCTGTTCAGTAACTGTTCTAAATGCAGGAAGATTGCATATAAATTACAAGGCTTGACCATGGAGACTTAACTGTGAGACATATTTTATACTAGGGCCGCAATCTTTGCCTTTCCTATTTTCCAGATGCAAAGGAAATGACGGTGAGCTATAAAGCAGATAGCAAAATTGGACTCGTATATAAAGTGAGTCCGTTGTAGTAAAATAAAAAAAATTAAATCCCTTTTGCTGGACAAACATTTTTACCATATTGCTGAAATGTGTTGTTTTCTAGTCAATTGCCTAAAAGACAATAGGAATACTATACAGCAGGGTGAGAACATACTGTAGTACCTAGCAAACAGAACAACTGGAGAGCAGGTACCTATGTAAACATTAGAAGAAATGAGCTGAAAAACTTTCATACTCTATTGAACCCCGATTTTCCCAGATGTGCACTTTGTAGTGGAGGAAGAAATGGGTAAACAATTGCCATTTTTACATGTACTTATCAACAGACAGGAAGATGGCAGCCTAGAAACCGTGGTATATCGCAAGATTACCAACACTCACATATTCTGAGTTTCAACAGTAACCATACACTGTCACATAAAAAGAGTTGCATGAGAACACTATATGGCAGGGTGAGAACACACTGTAGTGAGAACACACTGTAGTATCCAGCAAGCAAAACAACTGGAGAGCAAGTACCTACATGAACCTGGGATACATAGATTTACCTTCATTCAGAATAGGAATATTTCTCAATAAGGAATTGAACAAGAATTTCTACCTTAGTTGATGGGATTGTTTCTACTTTTTAAAAAAGTAAACTTCCTTTTTATATAAATCATTTCCAGCACATTTTATTTATAAGCAGTTTTAAACACAAATGACTCCGATGACTTTTCTTATTAGTGATTTGTGCGTATACACCCAAATCACTAATATATCAAATGGGTGGTTGTTGATCTATAACAATGTAGCTTTCAGCTTTCAACAGTTATGTCACAGTGAAAGTACCAGAAGCATAAACTATACTAGAAATAAAACTTCTTTAAAAACTTTTCCAGGCTCCTGAGATATTTAAGCACTCAAGGTCTCACTCTCTGCTCATTGGCTGTCTGCTCAGAGTTTCTAAGAAGCCCAAGTCTGGCTGACTCTGCCTTTTCTGATCATTTTTCCAACTGGATATATTTGGAGGACAAATTGTCTCCAGCCACTAACATGCTCTTATAAGATTTTAGCTCCTGTCATGGCCGAATATAAGCAGACCTCCTATTCGTAAACATACCAGGTCTTGCATTTATCAGTTATCTTACCTAGAACTAATGCTGATTTCTATTCAGGAAAACAGGCAAAAAGTTTGGTTTTTGTCTACTGAAAATGAAGGTGTCAGTTTAATGGAACCAAATCCTGCTGCTCAAGATCCTTTACTATAAACAATATTCAAGCAGACAAGATTTTCATGTCTGAGTTCAGCACAAGTTGTTGCCTTCTGCTGGCCCAACATAATGAAGTGGCTAATGGAAGAAGAAATTATTTGCTAATAGAATAGCATCAAGGAGTCATTCTCTTTTTCCATAGCAGATCCAGGTAGCAGAGACCTCCAAAGAGGTAGAAGATATCAATGGCATGCTATTCTGTGTCAGGGAAGCATCACAGTAAGATCAAGCTTTGAAAGCATTTCTTAAAAAAGCAAAATGATCCCACCCATCCCACCTATTTAATACCACCTATTTCTTCACTCCCCAAAAGACATAGCAATTCAGTGGATCAATTACCATGGAGAGAATGTTAGCTGAGCTCCTGAATCCCTCTTGTTAACCTTCATTTGAGCAAGTTGCTTTGGACTGTGTACTGCCTATTTTCTAAGTATTGTCTTGTTGTTTATGAATATCAAAAAGAGGCCTTCTGAACTTGGCCATTCACATACTTTGAAAAAATGCAAAGCTGAGATCTGTATGATGCATTTTAAAAAGACTCAAGAAAAATTGGAGGACAAAAGAAACCACATTCCTACAACTCCCTACAAGGGAAAAACTATTGGTTTGGTTTGGGATTTGGGGCAGATATGATATTACTAATAAGACATACTTGTCAAATTGAGTTCTTAAATTTGGCTATTAAGCCATCACATGAACCTGCTGGAAATTTCTACAAGTGCATATCAGAGACTTCATGGCAGCCATATCAAACTATTAATTGTGTCATGCACTTTGCATTAGTAGGAATAAAAATACCAGCAACAGCTGTTGTCAAAAAAAAAAAATACATGCAGTATTTAAGACCTATTTCATGTCAGCAGCTGGATGGCAGATTCCAGATGAAAATTAGGATACAGTCATATACATCTTTATCTATTTAATCAGCCCAAAAGGTACCTATAATGACTTAGAATTAAGATATTTACTAAAAATGTGAAACGATGAAACATTGCTCTACAAAATTTAGAGGGAAAAGCAGTTCTTTTAAAAACAGAATAGCGCTAACATTAATATATTGAAAAGCTCTTTAAAACATGAGAAACAAAAAAGAGGCACAATTAAACTGTGTTTTACTTCCAGCCTGGACGTTTCCTACCTTGAGTTGATTTTAAAACTTCTTTTGATTTAGAGCAGGGGTGTCAAACTGCCGACTGGCAGGCGGGATGCGTCATGCCGAAACTGCACCCACCCAATTGCCAGCAATGGAAAAAAAATCATGATACATCGCAACACATCACGTGACGTTGTGAGTTTGACACCCCTGGTTTAGAGTAATTTCAAGAACTTGAAGGTTATGAAGAAAATTAAAGGGATCTTCAACAGCTCAATAGCTTCTTTCAGTCCTTTCATTCTAACATTACATTGAGGGTTAGATGGTCCCTCTGGGTACATCTCTGGAACTCTCAGAAAAGCATGATCAATATATGATGAAGTGAGCTAAAATTCTGGTTATAGTATATAGAGAGAGCAATGGGAAAATATCTGGTTGAAAGGATGGAATTTTACACAAGTTATAATCTTAAGAATTTTTTCAAAATGAAGTATCGTTGGTATATATCACCAGAAAAAAATACCTAAAATGTATAAAAGTGCCTCAAATCTATGGTGGAAATGTGAATAACCAGAAGGATCATTTTATCATGATGGTGGACATGCAAAAAAGCTACAGTACAAAATTTGGGGTCCAGATACATACGATGTATCCGAGGATTTTAAAGATTAATATACAACTGAAACTAGATTTTTTTTTGGGGGGGGGGGGGAACTAATGGATAAACAGTTGGGAAAAACAAGGTTATTGTATATATAAAGTTGGAAAGATCTGGCAATATCTACAATGCAGGAAAGGTTGGTGAAGATGATAGAACCTGCTAAGATGTCCAAATTGACCTGTCTGATTAGAGAAAAAACAATATATTTGGACAGAAAACCCTTTAAGGACTTTTTTTTGTATAAAATAGGAAAAACTGTCCCTCTGATGTATGGTTTTGATGGTTATGTAAAGGAGACTATAGAAAAAAGAAAGTCATAAATTTACAATTGAAATTATTGCTATAAAGATTGGAAGCCAATTCTTTATATATATTTTTCTTCCAAATTTTTTCTTTGTCTTTTTGCCCTTTAACTTTCCTTTTTATTTTTATTTTTTTCCTTCTTACTCTATTTTACTTTGCATTAATTTTTACTGTGTTTAAAACTTCCATTAAAATTATATTCCTTTAAAAATAATATATGCCATACTGTATGTATCCTCCTTTTATCAAAGTAACAGCTACTAATAATTTACAGCAACAAGGCTACGAACTCCAGTACATTGTAATATTTATCAATTTCATTTATTATCATTCATTTATATTTCAGGATAAGAGTTCTCCCAAAGTAGCTTCCCAGCTGTATAAACAATGTTAAATTACAGTAAATAGGATTTAAATACTACTTACAGAGACAGAGGCATTCCTAGTGGGATCAATAATATAAAAATGGTAGAAGCAACCAGATGATCAAATGGCTACCCTTTTTTTAACATGCATCATATACATAAAAAGGAGCAGAGTCTGAAGGGATTGGCTAGGTTGACATTTTGATGCTGTTCCCACACAGGTACACACACACACACACACACACATGCACACATACATTTCATTGTGGAGTTTAAAGTGTAGTTATGACAATGAAGATTCCATCTGGAGTCTTTTCTCTGTTTGTCTTCCTGAAGGAGCCATTATGATATAAATTTCTGTTAGGTTTTATATCCATAAAAATTCAGGCTTGCTGTTTCTAGAAGGTGTGTGTGTGTGTGTGTTTCAAATATTACAAAATTAAAAGAAGGATAGTCAGCTCCCTCATTGCATGTTATTAACTGAGTACCTGGAGCTTCTAAATTTTAAGTAAACCTATGCAATATTGTAATGCACTCAGTTGAGTAAGTTAAGTACATAATAGCATGAGTAATTAAAATATTAAATTTAATTAACCTTAATTTTTAAAGGCCATTTTAGTAACTCAAGAAGATATCAAACAAGCTAAACACAAAAAAAGCTATTATTTGCTGCTGTCCCATGCTGTTAAATAATTGTGTATTTATGGCACCTTACTATATAACATTGATACAAAAATATATGGTAAATTTCACCATTTTCACAGTGTGGGTAATTATTAATCACAGCACCTCAGCAATTTTGCTCTTATGTTTTGGGAAGAAAAATTGAAAACAGTTGTATGATGGACTAATCACCATCCTTTTGCTTTCATTATGTAGAAATTAGAAACACTAGCACATTTTAAAAATGTTCCCACTATTCAGCAAAGCAAAAAACATATGGCATGCCTTCCATTCCCTTTTGCTCTCCATGTCATTCTCTGATTGGCTTCTTAGCTGCGTCCAGGTGTTAGGGAGCCATCATTAACAGAAAAGCAGAATAACAACAGAATAGCCGAACTGGAAGGGACCTTGGAGGTCTTCTAGTCCATCTTCCTGCTCAGACAGGAAACCCCTATACCAGAGTTCCCCAACTTTTGGGGCACCACGGACCGGTTCTGTGAAGAGAGGTTTCTCAGTGGACCGGAGGGGGCGTGGTTTTATGTGCTGCCTGCATCTCGCGGATGGGACTTTGCTTGTTTGTGTGGCCTGGTTGCTGGCCTGCCGCAGCCCGGTACTGGTCCACGGACTGGGGGTTGGGGACCCCTGCTCTAAACATTATAGTGAAATAGGGAGGCAGCAATTTCACCTCAGAATCTCTGAAATATAATTGCTGAACCACAAGCTATCCTTCAAAAGAGCAGTGTTCTTCATTGTACAATCCTGCTTGTATAGGGAAAAAGCTCAGAATATAAACCAATTTCATATTATAGATAGAGGTAGAGATGATGCATGATTAAATCAACTTCTCTAATTGGTATATCTGAATAATCAAGATGATTTCTGGAAAATACATCCCATATAGGTGTTTATGGTGATTCTCAATTATCCAGGTCATGGTTGTCCCAAAGGTGCTTTTCCAAAAGGCAACTGGACTTTCTTGGGTTTTTTTCCCCTTGAAAACCTTTCTTGGATGAAAAAAGGTTTCAAGAAAAAAAAAAAGCAAGTCCAGTTTCTTTTTGGAAAAGCACCTTTGGGATCCCATATAGGCCCTTTTTAATTCTATCCGGATGCTTATTAAAATGAGATCATTCTCATTTAAAGAATTAGGCCAGTTACAAGATCTTTACAGGAGTGAATTGGGTATTTGCTAAGAAAGTGGGCAAATAATCAAGGTGCATCAAAGTTTCTTACAGTAATTATCACAAGGCTACAAGAGGACACTGACAATACAAAATTCAAGAGTAATACAGCAGGGATCAGGTACCATTTAGGAACTGGATGTAATGCAGGATGGAATACTTCATGCTATAGGACAGATGTCAACGCTAACATCGGATGTTTTTGCATTGGCAACAGATGGAAATGTAGTCATCTTTTTCCTTTTGCTTTTAGAGTTAGATGATGCTGGGAGGGGGGGGGATGTGAATGAGAGTCCAGTTAGGCATAACAACACTAAACCTAATGTGAGAATCAAGGTTATTAAGCCCAGAGCTGATAAAGAATTGGCAGGTTGGAGAGCTGGAGAGGAAGCCCACGCTTCAAACTAATTGGGGAATGTGATTTATGACTGTTAATTGGAGGAGGGAATGGTGCTTTGATACTATGTGCCCAGGGGAGGGGAATTCAGTTTTTGGCTTCGATTATGTAGTGTCGATATTATGCTACTCGAATAAAAAATTATTTAAGGTTAACGATGCCTCAAAGTTCTTTTGAAGAGTTTTATCTTTCGGAACCATGACAACAGACATGTCAAACTCAAGGCCCACAGGCCAGATCTGGCCCGTAAGCAGGTGATTATGTAGTGGGGGGTGGTGAGCTGAAATGGCGGCAGCGCCAGAGAGGCCTGGGAAGAGTCAATTGGAGCTGCAATGTTGCTGGGGCTCTGCTGAGGCCCTGGAATTGGCACATGCAGCTCCAGCTGATCCGGGCTTCTGGTGGTCTTGGGGTTGGCCAGCAGCTGCACAGTCTTCAGGGAGAGTCAGTTGGAGCTGCAGGGCTGCTGGGGCTTGGAGGGGACCCCAGAATCAGCATACACAGCTCCAGCTGATAAGCAGTGCATGAAAAGGCCAGCTGGGCAGTGAGTGAACACATGGGTGAGAGGGGAGGATATAAAAGGAGAGGATTTGGCAGGAAGTAGTGAGGGGGGAGAGGCGGCGATAGGGAGATGTCGTGGGGAAAGCCTGAGGGAGAGAAGGGGATAGGAGAGGCTTCTGTGGGGTAAACCTAAGGGAGAGAAGGGGACAGCAACTGGCCCTTTGAGGGCAACCATAATGCTAATGCAGCCCTCAATGAAATTGATTTTGACAGCTCTGCTGTTGGAGATCCTTCCAATGGACTTGCTTGCAGCCCTGGCACAACCATAAATTAATCAAACAAGCAATTATGTCTTTGCTCAGTTGTTTTGGTTATAAAGAAGTAAAACACTGCACTGTTGTTCATTCCAAGCAACCTAGCTTGGTGAAAAGTTCCAGTGTGAGGAAGTAAGCCCACTGGCATCTTCACGGGCTCCAAAGTCTGCCAGTAAAGACTTCCAACAAAGTTTACCATTTGTATTTAGGTATTGCTCTAAACCAAGGGTGTCAAACTGGAGGATTGCGGCCGAATGTATGATGCTCAGGCAACACCCACCCCATCTCCACAAAGGCAAAAAACGTCATAATACATCATGTGACGTGATCGAGTTTGACACCTGTGGTCTAAACGAAGGATTGTCACTTGGTGTGGTACTTCCAAAAGGATGCCTGCTGGACCACCAGCCTCCCTGCATCCTCTAGTACCAGTGATCTCATGGGGGTAGTGTTGGGGTGTTCAGTTTCTTTCCAAGTGTAGGCCCTGACATCAAAATTGTGTGTAAACAAATCCAAATCGAAGGTAACATATCCAATCAGATCCCTCAAAATACATTGAAAAAAATATACATAGCTGTCTTTGAGAACTGCACGTTTCTTGAATGAAATGAGCATAAAGGAAGAATTATACTGGTCTATTGGTCAACAATGAAGTGTCCAAGGTTTGTTGTGCAGGGAAATGGTAAAAAGGAACACCATCTGTCTCTATGAATTTCAATGAGTCATTTGTCATTTTTAAACAATTAATTAAAGGCCAAAAAAACCAGGAATCCCAAGTCAAAAGGAAAAAAAATAGTGTTTTATTAACTACCACACTGTTATAATACACTTTAAACGTACAATAAGGTAGCCTTTAAATTTGAGGTGGTCTGAACAAATGAACAGATTTCCAAATGTTTGTAAATAGTGAACGGTTGCAATTATTGTACTTTTTTTTTTTTTTTGTAAAACGGGTAGAGCACTTACAGACTTGGCTATGCAAATTAAGAGTGTACATTTTTTTTATAGTTGAAAATATAAACAGTAATTAAAAAATAAAAAATCAGCTTAATAAAAAACATATATGTTTATCAGTTAAATGTACTGGATACATACAATTTAAGGGAAGCATAAAGGAAAGATGTGGATATTTAAATGCAGCTCAACTAACCAAAGCTTGGCAGAAAAAAGCGTTGTAAAACCCTTATTCCACTATCACTAATATTAATATGGACTATTGTCCCTATGGAAATGATTTTCTATTATTTGCATTTGTATATGTGTGTCTGTGTCTGAGTGCTTATGTGTCTTTTTTTTACTGATAATTTACATGATGGCTTTTAAGGCCCTGGCAGACAGATGTATTTGGAGACAAGGTTAGATAAAAATTGCAATTGACATGGATACCCTTAATTTTTGGTCCTCCAATATTCAAGAAAAGGGTATCTTTATTTTTGTTTCATCACCCAAAATGCAGCAACTTTTTTTTATTTAAGCCTTGAATAATTTTAAACATCAGTTATATTGCCCAAATTAGTTAAAGAATATTATTAACAAGACATTATTTTGGCAAAATTAAACTTTAAACATGGCTTTTCAACAGGATTTAAAAGGTGACTATCCCTAGAGCTCCATGTTAAAATGTAATTTTCAAAATCTTACAAGAGTAATGCTTAAAATATTGTACATAGTTAACCTAATTAAAATAATTAGCTTCAAAATGACAACTTGATGAGCTAAGTAAAGCCTATACAATGAAACATTTGCTTGGAAACTTGATTTGTCAGTTATGCATAATAAAAATTCCAGTCAAGAAAATTACAAAATTTCTTTTATCATAACATGATTTCTTTCACCAATCAACTTTTATCTTACAATAGATAAATACCAACATGTTCTCATTTTTACACTAAACCACAAAGGATTGATGCATTTGATTAGACTACCATTTCCATTGTTAAATTTCTTTTTATACAAGTTGGTAAAATTTAATCTCTTCTAGATTCCAAAAGTACCTACAAAACTCATGCAATTTTACCATTTTAATATACTATGGAATATCATACAAAGTAAGGCATTTCAGTGTCATGTATAACCAAGTTACTGTCAATCCAAAAAATTTTGCACATCAATAAAAAGATATCTAAGAACTTAGGAACAATATTCTTCTCACTACTGTATAAAAATAACCACAATTAATAGGTATTTTGTGTATATTTATTCCATTGTCTCATTTCCGGAAACGGTAACAAGCTGTAAAGGTATTTCAGCATTGGTAAGAATATCTTGATTGCTGGTGCCAGATGTATTAACAGTTCCTATCCCTGAAACAGAACCTTGTTGAATATTAGCAAGGATGAGCGTTGTTCCGCCTGCAGTAATCAAAGTATCCTCTGGTGTTGCTTCGACCGATGCAAGCACTGTACTGGTAGCATGAATAGCTTTTTTATTCTGATGGGTTTTAATGTGTTTGGCAAGATGATCACTTCTCATGAACCGCTTGGAACATTCTGGACAGACAAATTTCTTTTCACCTGTTCCAACATATTGAAAAAAGAAGTTTCACACCAAAGCAAACGTAGCCTTAACACAGCTGAAATTTGAAACTCTGACAGCTCTTCCTTTTCTTTAAATAGAAAATTACAATGATTTATAAGCACTGCTAAAGATGTTTAAATGACATTTTTAACGACTAACCGGTGCTTTAATTTCCCACCCATACACCAAAAGAAATAAGTAAAAAAAAAAAAAAGGTAGATTGGGTCACCTGTATGTGTTCTCCTGTGCCGCTGTAGCTCATCGCTACGGGTAAACCTTTTTCCACAAAACATCCACGTACAAATAAATGGACGCTCTCCAGAATGCCAACGAAGATGAGCTCTCAAATGTGATGTCTTTCCATAGACTTTCCCACAACCTGGTATGTGACAGATGTGTTGTTTCTTTTTTCCCAAATTGGTGCCTCTGTTAAAACATGCAATGAAACAAACATTACTCAAAACATCGACATCAAGACATGTTGCACATTATACTGAACTGTAAGAAAATGCGTTCATGTACCTCAGCATAGATATATAGTGATTGAGGGCATTAACTAGCTCAGGAGCAGCATGAGCTGTCACTGCTGAATCTAATGCCACATCCTTCAATCTGTCACTTCACCATTGGCACCGAAAGAGCAAGATGCATAGATTTCCCACAGATACAGGTGTTCAATTTAGAGATCACTCTCACTTTTGCCTCATTTATTTTAAGGACACAATGAGACAAGAAATGCATACCTTCCACCACCTTCTTTACAATTGGGGCAAGTGCAAGCTACCCTTCGCAATCTTTTTCCTTCTTGATGTGGCTGGTCCCCTTCCTCGTCTACCACCTGCACTCGCAAATGTGTCAGGTCATTGGTATTCAGTGTAGAATCACCACCAAGTTGCCATTCCTCTGGATCAGGCTCCTCTTCTTTAATCCTAATATCTAAAGGGAGGGGGGGAGGGATATTACAGATCAACAATCAGTCCCATTACACAGAAAGGAGAAAACTGTAAAGGTCTTAAGCCTTAAAATGTTATCAGTTTATCCTTTCTTACCAAATGATCCATTCCAATCTCAGAATGCCAGATAACAATTTACGTACTTTTATTCATAGCTATAAGAACGTCAATAGCCCTTCTCTACTGAAAATCCACATCTAGCTTCACATGTCAAATCAACTAAGCATGTTTTTAAGAACACCATTAAACATGTTACAAACAAAAGCAATATTTTTTCTATCTAGAAAGGGTAAAAGTAGCCTTTTTTAAAAAGGGGGGGAGGGCTTCTCAATGTAATGTAAAGAATTCTGTTGAGACTAGAAAGAAGATTTTAAAATGTGAAAATGATGTTTCAAGAATGCTTTAAAAAAACAACAAACCCGTGCAAATTATTCTCTTGGGCTGGGAGCTTAACTGATGTGTAGTTGTCTAAACAGCTCAAGCAGATGTTTCATACCAGGTAATGATAATGATAAACTGACACACTAAAAACACATCCACGAATTGCAAAGATTAAGAAATTAAAACAAATAACTGATAATTGTAAACCAGTACAATAACGGTACACTTGCTGGAGAGGTTCTGCAGCTACACCTATAAGTGGGACGGCTGCACCAATGCTCAAACCAACCTACAAATCTGTTCAAAACAGATTTAGCTGGCCTTCCCTCCTCATCTTCAGAGCTACACGAAAGCTCAGCAAAAAAGCCTTGACAGTCCTGATGCAGTGTTGAGTGTTAGCGCTGCCATTTACTCTGAATGGGAAGCCTTAAGAAGCCTATATATGGAAGCAACATTCTTCCCACACACGGCAAAGCCAGGCCAAGGAAAGATAATATTCTAGTATGCCAAAGGAAGGGGGGGAAAAGTCCTTAAATGCCAAGGGCAAGCTTTCAAAAGAAACAGAGCCAATACCAATTAAATACAAAGGGTTTAAAAAAAAAAACCTCTTAAGTATTCACTTCTATTACATTTGTAGTACTGTTTTAGCATCCAAGCTATGATTAGCCTATTTTTTTCTAATAATATCCATCTCTATATTTGCCAGCAGTATCAAGGATATTTAATACACTTAATTTATCCTGACATTTAATAGCCTTAAGTTGCTGCAATATAACATATGTACCTATGAAGAGGAACTCCTGTTGAGGAAGATTAACATTACAAATCTGTGAATTGTTGCAAGAATAACTTGTAAAAACAAAAAAGATAATCTAATTGCCATTGATATTTAAGTAACACATGTTAAATTATTGTCCTTGCTGGACAAATTTCACATTCAGTACAAACAAGAACCAAAAATATTTTTCAAGAAGATATTTAGCACACATACATCCAGAGACTGAGATTTTCCCACAGAACATCTTTTACAATTTGTCATTGGTATTAAAGATTGATGTTGAGGAAGCTATATATTTTCCACAGAATATAAAAATCCATTTATATGAGTGAGATCATCTGTCACCATGGACAGACGTATCAATAGTATGCTGGTGATACTCAACTTTATATTTCCATACCTGGTGACCCAAGTGATGTTGTCCCTACCTTCTTATAGTACTTGGAGAATGTAGGCACCTGAATGGGGGACAACAGGCTATGATTGACCTTAACAAAGTGGCTTTGGGTACACAGAGTTTCAAGATCTGGGTCTTTGACATCTTTAGTTCTGGATGGGGTTGCACTACACCAGGGGTAGGCAACCTTGGCTCTTTTATGACTCGTGGACTTCAACTCCCAGAATTCCTGAGCCAGCCATGCTGAGGGGAAAGGGAGAAGTTTCCAAGCTGAGCCATGCTGGGTCAGGAAATCTGGGAGTTGAAGTCCACGATTCATAAAAGAGCCGAGGTTGCCTACCCCTGCACTACACTATTCAGACCAAGTTCGCAACTTAGGGATTCTCTCCTGGACCCATGTCTCCTGCTCGAAGAGTGGGTGGCAGCTGTGGCTAGGAGAGCCTTTGCACAATATTGATTTCTGCACCAGCTGCAGCCTTTCCTGGATCAGGACTCTCTGCACTCAGTCAATACAGTCCTAGTCCTCTCTCGTCTGGACTACTGCAAGGCACTCTACCTGGGAGCTTCAACTAGTGCATGAGCAGTCTTTGGAGCCCCTAGAATGGCCCATGTTACACCGCCGCACCATAAGCTGCACTTGTTGCTGGGTTTTTTCCTGGTGCAGTTCAAGGTATTGATTATGACGTTGAAAGCCCTCTGTGGCATGGGCCCAGGAGCCTCGATGGACCGTCTCATCCCACTAAGCAAGCCCGTCCCAATCGTGCCGGCCAAGGAGGCCTACTGCAGATTTCATTGGTCAAGGATCCAGGAGAAGAGCTGCCCTAGCGCTGACCCTCTGGGACACCCTGCTCACTGGGGCAAGGTCTGCCTCCACTCTCCTGCCTTTCGACAAGAGTCTGAAGACCTGGCTCTGTCAGTTGGCCTGGGGGCCTAATGGAGCAGTACCACACTGGAGGTGGCTATTAGACCCTACCTGTGCTCCCCTCCCATGCATCCTGCTCTCTTCCTGCCCATCTTCTAATTCATTTTGCTGTACTTCATTTTTATTGTTTCATTATTTTACTATATTTACATTTTTTAAATAATTTTATGTTCTACTGTTGTAAATTCCTCAGAGTGGCACCATAGTGAGATGGGTGGCAAATAAATGTAATAATAAAATAAATAAATAAATATTACTCAGTGCGTAAAAACCACCATATAGTAGAAACATGCACAAGATTACCTCTATTTTGCTTCTCAACGTGTACTTCAAGCTTCCAAATTTGAGTAAAAAGAGGCTCCCAAACTATAAAGCAAAGGCAATAGGCAGCTTTGCTCAGCTGCAACTCCTGTGGACCTCTACCGTATCTTCCATCTCATAATTTTAAAAGATGCCACCTTTACTCAATGCCTTCCTTTACTTTTCTGATGAACATCTTTTGGAGGGCTTTTGCCCTTCCAAATTCTTCTGTCATTTTATACCATGTGGCTATAAATTGAAGTTCAACTCATTTTCTTCTCCATGTTCATCAACACAGCAATCTCTCCAAGCCAAAATGAATAATTCACTCAAACCAGCAGATCTGTCATAGTGTAATCTATGAGTCTCTACTCAGAAGCAAGTTCTACTCTGTTCAACAGAATTTGTTCCCAGCTAAGGGGGCATAGGACTGTTATCTTGAAAAACATTGGTACAGATCCATTTGGTTTCAATTCTCTTTGCCCCAAATCTTACTTTTCAGAAAACCAAAGAATCATTTATGCTTTCACATGCATGCAAAAGAATGCTAATTCTCTGTTCCTCCCACAGTAGCATGCAATATGCGTTCAGGAATCGTGATCTCGTGACAATCCAGAAATACTGAGAAGTTGAGGCTAGCCAAGCAAAGCAACATCTGAGAAACAATTGTTTTAGCATCTTGATTCACAAGACAAGTTGCTCCATAAGCACACCCTTCCCAAAATGATAAAATATAAATATTTTATATTTTCAAATAATTCTGAAAAATTGGAATTCTTACTGAAATATAAGTCTGGTAGCATTTGGCTAATTCAGATATATCTTCAAGTGTTCCTTTATAAAAGCATTAACATTTTGACTAGCAAGAAACATACATGGCGTTCCCAAAAATTTGAATCTTTTCTTAGATTATTTCATTCCTATATCTTGACTCATTAAAACTAAATGTATTTGTACAAAATGGCTGAATATATAAGTGTATTTTCATTAAAACTAAAAATATAGTTTATCATCAGAAAAAAAATGGATCTGAATATATAAGAATTATGTAAAGTCACGTTTGTTAAAGGACTATTTCAAGTGAAAATCCATTTGGTCTGCTCAGCTGTCAAACCTGATTGATAAAATTTTGGAGGATGAAGGCAACCTATTCAAACAGCGAGAAATCCATTAAAATTCAGCCTGCATAAAAAAGTTATATTACAAATGATAGTCATATGTCAATATAAGGAACATTTATTAATTAATAACTACTGGCTACCATTCTAAATACTGTTATGAATTCTTTGCTTTCTTGTCTTTTAGTTTCTCTTAGAATATAATTTTAAAAGCTCAACTATCTTTTTAATAACAGTAAGCAAATATGTCAGAGCTACCAATATTGATAAAAAACATCCCCTGTACCAGGAAAGATATTTTTCATCCTCTCTTCCCATCAGTATTCTAGAACAGGTCTGGATGCAGAAGGGCTATAAGGAAGAGGGGAAACATATTCTATTCCTTTAGCAATGATCGTAACTGGATATCACTTAGATTTTTTTTTAGGTAGGTGTACAATGTTCAAGATAGGCAGTTTACTACAAGTAATACAAATATATTTTAAGTTGTTTCTTCTGTTCAATCATGTCCAAATCTCAGAAACTGCCTGGACAAGTCCCTGCAGTTTTCTTGGCAAGGTTTTTCAGAAGCAATTTGCCATGGCTTTCTTTTTAGGGCTGAGAGCAACTGATTAGCCCAAGGTCACCCAGCTCGCTTTGTGCATAAGGTGAGATTAAAACTCATGGTCTCCTGGTTTCTAGCCTGATGCCCTACTACTACATCAAACTGGTTCTCTGGTGTGGTTAGAAAACTTAGATAATTTAAAAAGTGTGTTTTTGAAAGCTTTTTAGTCCATGAGATTAATCAATAATCCTGTTTCTAGACTACACATTTTTCAGTTTCAGGCTTCCAAATAAGAAAAAATATCCTTGTATACATTCCTATGGGGAAAAAAATGTTTAATCTTATTTTAAGATGGATTTCACAGCTCTCATTTCCCCGTTCCCCAAAGCACTTTCATATTTGTGTTTACTGCTTCCATATGAAGTAAACCCAAACTTGCAGACTCAAAGAAATAGACAAAATTTCAGCAAAGGGCAATCTGGAAAAGAGTGGGAAAGGACAACAAAAAAAAAAGTACCTCTCTTAATATCTTTCACATCTGCTTCTTCTGGACTACAGCTGAATCACTCCATTTGGTTACAGCCTGTACAGTAGCTGCCATTCAAGCTTATATTGCAACTTCTATATACAGGCGCTGCTTTAAAATTTGGTACGTATCCTGCAAAACTATCAACCTAGGACACAGGTTGGCAACCTGCGGCTCCAGAGCCGCATGTGGCTCTTTGAGCCTTCCCTTGCAGTTCCCAGCCTCCTCTGCTATTTGCAGACAGAGAGAGGCACTTGCGCTTCCCTTCTCTCTCACTCTCCCTCTCCCTCTCTGTGTATTTGTGTGTAAAAAAGAGAATGGACGGTGTTCTCCGAGGAGCTGAAAAGCTTTTTGGGCAGAACTCCTCCCTTTGCTGCGTCTCTGCAGGAAGCAGGAAACAGGAAGGGCAGGAGAGAGCTAGCTAGCCCAGCTATGCTGACTCAGGAATTCTGGGAGTTGAAGTCCATGAATCATAAAAGAGCTGAGGTTGCCTACCCCTGAGCTTGTTGGAGAACAGCTTGAAGCCAGCTTGCCAGGTAAGCAGAAGATCAGAGAGAGGGGGAGGAGGGGAGAGAGGGAGAGAAAGAGAGAGGGAAGGAGAGAGACCCTTTTGACATCTAAAATGAAGGTATATATAATAATAAAGGTAAAAAAGGATATATGCAGTGTTAGCTTCATTTTAGATGTCAAAAGGGTTTTGCGGCTCCCAGTGTTTTGTTGTCAGTGGGAAACGGGTCCAAGTGGCTCTTTGAGTGTTTTGGGTTGCAGACCCCTGACCTAGGACATAGCATCCTCTTTTCCAAAGTGCTTTCTACAATTCACTAACAGCTGAATTGATAGGAGCAAACTAGGTGATTGGTGGGTTGCTGGGAAAGTTCTAATGCAATCTCCTTAGAGGGATAAATTACTACCACTGATGAAACAGATACATATATATCCTCTTTCCTAGGATCAAGTATGCACACATAGTCCACAATAAAAATGTGCGGCATGTAACCCTCCAGATAAAAGATTATTCCATTTTAAATGAGAATGCAGCAGAAGCAGATCAAAAGACTATGTAGACCATCATCTTGTTTGTGACAGAAGCCAATAGTATAACTCAAAAAGAGGATATGAGTGCAACAGTCCACTTCCACTTTTATTCTGCATGACGTATTTCCAGAATCCTGAGGACATACAATATATAACCACCATAACTAGCAGTCACTGATACGTTCATTGACAAAAATTAAATTAAATTAAAAAGCTATCTGCTGGCAAAGCAAATAGCACAATTCAAGTATTACATGTAACAATTATTATTGCCTGCCCATGTCTTCCACCACTGAGCTTCATCTCATGACATTAGTTTATATTATTTGGAGACAGGAAAAAAATCTACCCATTTTCTTCACATATCACAGTGCTTTAAAAATTATTCATATTCCCCCTTTTTTTTCCATAAAATAATTACCAAGCTCACATACCAGAGGACTGTTTTTGAAAACCCTCGTTTTCAAAATAAATTTGCCAAGTGGTTTCATAAAATGAGATTAAGAGAAAAACACATCTCGACTTTCTGTTTCAGAACCAATTTTAGGGTTTCAATTCTAAAATCAACCTGTGCTGTTAATAGCTTCTTTTTGTTTTAAACCTATCCAAAATGACATGAGCTAATGGACTATGTATGTCCAAATCTGCTTAACAAAATCCTTTGGAATCCAAAATTTGGAAAATATAATTTTAAAAACATCAACGTGACAAGTCACAAATTAATTTAACCAAGGAAAAAAAATCAGAATTTTATGCTGTGTGAAGTGAAATATATTTTGGCAGCTAAAATAATTTATTTCTCCTAAATGGCAACATCAAGTTTTGTGTGCTTCAATCATTATGATTAATTTTACCATAATTCAAAGCATTAGTTTTACAATACCTGCAGGACTGTCAGCATTGTCTCCAGGATGCAGCTGAATACCTCCAGAGTCTATAGAATTTATTGTAACTGTTTGTAGGTTTGGCAACTGAGCAGTACTTAGACTAACAGGAGTCGAAGTCAAGGCCCCACCTGCTGCAACTTGACCAAGAGTGAGGGTCTGCACAGGGGTCAATGTTATTTGTTGGCCAGGAGCATTCTGAAGCTGCAAATTCTGCAAGTTCTGCACTCCTTGGACTTGAAATGTTTGCCAAGTTATTTGCCCAGATGGGGTCACCGTCTGTGCCTGGATTAAAAAAGTTCCAGGATTCAGCTGAAGCTGAAGATTCTGCAAAGCCTGTTGTGATATACTTTGGCTGGCTTGCACACCATGGATTGTCTGTTGCGCAATACCTTGTACAATCTGAGCCTGACTCGTAGTTTGTTGAGATTCTTGAAGCTGTATATGTTGTACAATAGGCTGTGCTGTTGAGACCTGAATATTCTGGGCCTGTGTCTCCTCCGAGACTGATGTTTGGATGTAATTTCCCTGAAGATCTGAACTATGGACCTGCCCACTAGTAGAGGGCAAACTGTTTGAATTTTGTTCTAATATACTAGTATTGTCTATGGTTACAGGCAGTTGTTGTGAGGATGACGATGTTGGCACAAACAAGTCTGTATCAGTGGTTGTTTCCGTCATTTCAGGAGAAACCTGTTCTGCAGTCCTATCAGAAGTGTCCGAATTATCCATTGCCTGTGCAGTGCTTATCAAGTGTCCATCGGCATTAATACCTGCAGTCATGGTTTGAGAACCACTTAGTCCCAGAGAATCTAGATCAACACTATTGATGGGAACAAATGCAATGTTTCCTGGCAGTCCAAGAGGAACATTAGCAACTACCTGTGCTTGCCCAGGAAAAGATGAACCACCGATTGTAACCCCTTGGACTTGGCCAGTCTGTGATAAAATATTCTGAATGTTACTAGAGGATGTTCCAGAGGCAATAATGGTTTGATTGGAGCCAGGAATGATCTGAATTTGACCAGTTTCTTGATTCACACTACCATTATCCGAAGAGGCTGCAAAACCAAGCTGAACCTGCTGACCATCAGCTGTCTGTATCTGGGGTATTACTTGATACTGGACATTGGACACAGTACCATTTGATGAATCCGAACCAGGTGCAACAGAAAATATCTGCTGATTCTGCAGACTTTGAAGAGGAAGAACGTATTGTCCACTTGAAGTTACTGTGGCAGTCCCTGGGATCTGTACTATATTGCCAGCTTCATCTTTAATAGTTGTAGGTGTAGCAGACAATACCTCCCATCTATTTGGTGTTCCTGCTAACTGTACAGAGGCCAAATCTCCTGTCTAAACAAAAGCAAAAACAAAAACCAAATTTAAACTTCTATGCAAACTACAGATGAGCAATACATTACTTGCACATACCTAGTAGGCCAAATAGTTCAACCTTAGTGCCACATAAAGTTAAATGAAAAAAAAAATCAATTGTTCTCCACAGACAGAAATCTTTCTTCCATTGTTGTTTTAAGTATTTATAATCATTCACTCCTTACATTAATCTAGATTCTGAACTGTTAATTGTAGAATAGCACCTATAACAGGCAAGTTGCTACTTATGTATTTTTTCTGCTTTTTGCTTAACTTAGTATACTGAGTTTGTTTAAACAGTTCCTTCTTAAAAAGGAACTATTTCCAAAATTGTGCATTTAGATACATATATTTGAAGAACTGAAGAACAAGAAATAGATCTCGATTTGTTATGCCAGCATGCAAACAACATAATCCTATCAATTCAGCCTCTTCATTTTTACATGTGTCAGTAAACATAGAAAAATGTCTATTATATACTAATTCCTACTTTAGCTGAACTAGAAAACTATAATCAACAGCTCTGGACCATTAAACCATAGTTTGAGGGTAGTTTGATAATTGTCGGGCTCTGAGGTTGTTAATCATACTTTCTCAATTAAAATAAAAAGAAAACTATCATTAGCAAGATACATCCTATTTGTTTATCAACTTGTCCCAAAGTGGAGCCCAAAATTTATTCATCTCTTGGCTAGACAAGTTATGACTGCCTACAATAAGAAACAGGAGACGTCTTCTCTTTGACACTACCTCTGATATGAACAGTTTGACCTGATGAAGTAATTCTGTACAATATGCATATATCAGGGTATTGCCTTTTCCAAAGTTTCTTAGCCACATCTGTGGTGTATTGGATGTCCCTCTTTACAAAACCTTTTCAATTCAGACTTTATTAATGCATACTGCGCTTACACATGTAGCTCTTTAGTAAAAATTCATTTTAGGCAATAAAATGCTGACCTTTACATTTTTAAAACATCAATATGTTTAAGACAGATGCATAATGAAAAAAAAGGTGTACATAGTCATTAAAAGTGATAGTGATTTGATTTTGTAGATTAAGAAATATATGATTCAGGAACCTATAGGAGAATCACAGCTATACTGATACTTATGATACTTATATTTTAAGCTAAAATTACATTGCATAAATAGCAGAAATTAAGTACTTTCCACCCACACCAGTGGCACTATTAGCCTGAATAAGGGCACAGAAAATCAAGGTATTTCAGTTTATTACTCTCAACTGCAGATCTTAATCATTCTAGCTTTTTTCCCCCTCAAAACACAGCTCTATAAATTAAGGAAATTTGAGATAATACTACCACACAGCCTACTCTTTCTGATGGTCAAAAAATTCACAAGGAAGAAAAATGAACAAATCTAACACAATAACATCTTTGATCCTTTTTTAATACTAGCTGTTGCATTTATAAGAATGCAAGATGAGTACAAAGATGCAGCCACTATAACATAGCTATTCAAAATGTAAAAATTTTGAAAATAGAAAAAGAGTTAAGTTTACAGTTTACATTATTAATCATTTCCCACTCAAGTAACTCTCCAAAGATTATCTGTGCCCAACCTTGGCCTTACATATGTATACTTCTTCTGAACTACAATGTGCTTATATTTTTCCTTTGCATGAATTTTCCTGGTTATTTTTAAAAAATTTGATGTACAAAGCCAAAGAAGCATAAGGAACAACAGAGCTTCTCTCCGTCCCTCTCTCATGCTCTGGGCACCATTTCAAAAACTGAAATGACAGTATCTTTTTCCTTTAAAGTCCTGAAAGGTATCTTCTTGTATATTCTTACATGTGGCAACCAGGAGCAGGGTTGTACAGCTCTATGATTTCTATATAGTCAGATTCTATTAAGATACACATCTTCCAAGATTCTTATGATCTTACTGAAAATGTTTTAACTACTTCTAATTTTTCTGGAATGCTAAAGTTGAACATCTCTAGCTATTTTCCTCCCCAGGGGTTTCCTGAAACTTCAGAATGTGAAAAGGGCATTTTAAAAAGACACAGTTAAAATGTAGTTTAAAAAATCCCCTACATTTCTCATTATGTTCATGCAATAAAAAACAACAGAAAGAACTCTTACATGTGTGAGATACAAATTCTTATTGGTTCCAAAATATTGCTGGCAAGAACAGACCTCCTTAATTTTTTCTTTTATGCAATCCATTCCATTATCTTTCGAAGTGTTTGAGGACCATCTAATATGTCAGGAGCTGGCAATGTGGCACTTGTGCACAGCATCAACATAGATAGTCTCCACAGATGGGATCCCAAGAAATTCCAAAATTAAATAAAAAATAATTTAAATGTATTATCTATGGGCATTGCCATCTCAATTTTTGTTGGCATTTTTCTTGATTTGGAGATCTCACAGAAATGTGAATAAATCTTATGAACAACCTTGATTACTTCAAGTTGGGAATTACTGAAGTACTGTATGGTCAGTTCTAATTTTGTGTTCAAGAGAAAATATGATATTTAAAAATAGTTATTAATTTTTTATGCCACCCATCTACCCTATAAGATGACACTGAGCAGCTAAATAAATAAAAAGGAAAGGGAAATAGGTCACAGACTAATAAATGCAATTTGCATTTTGACACATCAAATAATAGGTAACCTAAGGATATAAAGGAAATGCATATTTGCTTTAGTAAAAATGTTCACAGAAATGGAAAGCAAAATAAAACTGTATTTATATGTTAATAGTAGCAGCACATATAGGTCTGAATCCAGATTTCACATTCTATAACTAGAAAAGTATCTACTTGTAGGTCAGCAGGATCTGGTAACCTTTGCCAGTGTCTTCCATGTGCAGCTGCTAGACCAGTGATTCTCAACCTTTCTAATGCCGTGACCCCATAATACAGTTCCCCATGTTGTGGTGACCCCCAAGTGGGTGTGGCCACCAATAAGAGGGAGTAGGACAGCTAGGGAAAAAAATGGTGGACAGCATGGTTTGGTGACCCCCATGAAATGGTCATTCGACCCCAAATGGGGTCCCGACCCACAGGTTGAGAACCACTGTGCTAGACTTTCCTAAAATGTGTTTCATACACAAGTGTACAATTAAAACACTCTTTTGTCACAGCAATTGATCTAAAGCAGACATGTCAAACTTGCGACATTATGTGACATCACGCAACATATTGGGACGGTTTTGACACTGCCAGCAATAGGGGGGTGGGGCTTCCGGATGATGCGTCCGGCCCGCAGGCCGGCAGTTTGACACCTCTGATCTAAAGCGACTTAACTTTTTCATTCCCTTCCTTCTCAATATGGCAGAACTCCTATCGTCAGCCAAGTAATTCACATTTTAAGTCACTCACAAAGAACACCTTAGCAATTTATGATGTTTGTTTTGTATAATAAAATGCCGTAATTATGAAACTTTATATTTTCCTGGTTTTTAAAAAAATAGCCTATTGTTTCTACTTGTAGAGGTTGTAATGAATGTACAAGATCTGCTATAATTGTTGATATGCAAAAGAAAGGTAAGAATGTCTATGCATATGGCACGAATGACCTAAGTACAAATTTCCTTTTATTTGTCATTAACTTTGTTTTCAAGAGATCCTTATATCCATTCTGTGCACCTTCCCTAATTCAAACATCATCCCAATCATATTTTATATGGACTCTACATTACCACCACCAATGTCCTGAGCAACATAACTAGAAGGAAAAATTAAGTCATATTGCTTTCCTTCCATTATAGTCATCTTGATTCAGTACACCAGTATAGGCTCTCGTTCACTACTAGCAGCAGGAAACGAAGACAGCTGCCACATATAAGCTTTCCAATCAGTGGGCTACCAGGAGTATACTCACACATTGAATACTCACCCAAAGAAATGATGTGTTGGGGGTTGCAGGGTGGAGCCCAGCAACCAGAGTAACTTGTGAGGGTTTAAAACCAGTGTTAATTTTAAATAGCCACCCAAGGTCCATCTGCCCCCAGAACATTTACTTTTTGAGAGGGTTATTTTTAAAGTAAAGCTATCCTAAAAGGCTGAAAATTATAGGTTTCCTTTTTCTACTGATAACACTGCTATACCCTTCATAGTCCCCCAAGACCACTTTTTTTTTTTTTTTTTTGCATTATCTCCACTCTTTTCTTTTCTCAACTATCCTAAATGAGGGAATGAATCTTGGGTTCACAGAAATTGGAGGAAAAATTATTCCATTTTTTACTTAGTTAACGATTATCTATGCAATCAAAAAATTGTGATTAACTCTAATTCAACCAATCAATATCAAAATGCAATATTTGTTATATTCTGAACTGCACCAGTAAAAAAAATTATTTGCTTAATTAACAGCTTTGGCTTAGCTTATTTGGAAAGAATTATCCATTTGTGTACAACTTACATTGTCTAGAAGAAAAAGGCAAAAATAGGTAAAAATGCTTTTGTGATTATTTTACAGAAGTACTTTCAAATAGTTAACATAAGGGAATGTATTAAACAAATTGGTTCTACACTACATTGAACAATCTTATATCAACTCTTTGTTTTTGAGGATTAGCATCATCAAGGTATCAGAAGCTATTTGAAACCAAAAGCTTTAGCTATAGGAAGTATAAAAAAACCACAAATAGTTATTAATTGTAATGTCAGAACCTAAATCAATTGCTTAACTTACACAAGATACCAGTAACCATTATTTTGATAGTCATTTATTCTGGGGAATTTTAATTATGTGTTCTTACAAAGACATACTGGGTCATTTGAAGACTGACTGCTTAAAGTCTTTACTATGGAATCCTGAATCCGATAGTTTACATAGTTTATATCAGGTTCAAGATTCCATAGTAAAGACTTAAGCAATCAGTCTTCAATGATCCAGTATGTCTTTGTAACAACACATAATTAAAATAGATACATATTGCTACTATGTAATTGGGACAAGTGCATACAATTAAAATCTACGGTAAACATTATTAGATTTAACTCCCAAACTAAATATATTTAATTAGAAGCAAATCCAACCAAGTTCAAATGAACTTTACTTTCTTATTAAGTGATTCTAAATCATAATGCAAAAGACTTTAAATACATTGATTATGGCATGTAAGTCATATACTGTCCTTCCCTTATTGATAACATTAATTAGAAATCAGATTTTCATTTGCAGGATGGGATGCTTTAGCCTACCCTACAGTACTCCTGGATCCAGCCCTAGATGGTGCCTGGCCCAAACGTATGAATAACTTCATGCTCAACTTCCAAATGTACAAAAAGAACAGGGGTGGAGAAAATGGCACAGATGAGAAAAAACAATCACTACAGGAAGTAAACAACAGAATAAATGAAATATATGAATTACTTATGACAGAAAGCTAGACTATAACTATATATACACACATATACAAACATACGTGTGTGAGTGTGTGTGGGTAAATCAACAAAAATAAAGGCAGCAAAAGCAGTTACAGCAAAATGCATAGAAAAAATTTGACTAAAAAACGTAAGCAATTAATGCAAGTACTATTATTTTTTCTAACACTCAGTAATTACACAAAGAAACAATTAAACTGAGCTGCTGTAAATGTGTATGCATTGTATTATATTAATTATATTGATATCACTCTTTTTACTAAATTCCCAAATGCCTTTCTATCAAAAAGAATACCATGCACCACAGCTCACACATACACTTCAACCTGACTCAAATTATTTTAAAAAATGGAAATAAAATAAAATAACTCCATTAAAATAAGCTGGGTTGACAAGATCAGAAATAAGGAGGTGATAAGCTGCCTGGGAAAACCAAGGGAAATCATCAAAACAATTAAAAAATGAGAATATTTCAGACATGTGATGCGACACCCAGAAAAATACAGCATACTCCATTTAATCCTCCAGGGAAAGATTGAAGGCAAACGAGGTCAGGCAGAAGAAGAACATTGTGGCTTCAAAATCTAAGGGACTGGTTTGGACAAAACTCAGCAGCACTTTTTCGTGCGGCTGCTGATAAAAACAGGATAGCCAACATGATCGCCAACGTCCGATAACAGATATGGCACAAGAAGAAGAAGATTAAAATATATCAGCAACACTGTCTGGAAACAACTAATTTAAATCTCTAATTCAGCAGTGGACCAAGCAAGCCCACAAAGGCCAATCTGGGCACAATTTGCACAGGGCACAAGCAGAATTCTGAACAGATGTAGATAAATAACCAGCACAGCTGTTTTAGAAGGGAAGACATATGCTTCTTGTTTCCAGACACCTTGCAAAGGACACTTCACAGGGAAAAAAATGCTTTAAAAAAAATCAAGTCACCTTCAAGTTGGTCTCAGCTCTTGATGACTTACATGGTTACATTCACAATTTTTTCATGAGTTATAGAAGTGATGTACCGCTGCTTTTTCTGGAATGCTTACTTTGATCCCCTAGTCAGCCTGCAAGCCCTAGATTTCTCAGATTTCTCATTCACCAAGATGAATCCTGCTTAGCTTTCTAAATTAGCATAAGTTAACAACAGTCAAAGCAGGGTCCAAAGCAGGGGTGTCAAATTCGCAACTTCATGTGACGTATTGCGAATTTTTTTCCCACTGCCGGATTTCAGCGGGGCCAGCAGTTTGACACCCCTGGTCTAAGGAAAAGCATGTACCACTATCAGGTACACCATTTGCAAGATCAGTCATAGTATTCTATGCTGCTACTCACCAATGAAAACTAGGCACACAACTTCAGAGTTGAATCTAGGAGCATGATCATATTCCAAGCAGGTGTGTTTAACTGGCCTGAAAACCTCTCCACTGCTGATTGCATACCTGCTTTTCTAAACTTCTATTTTGGCTACTCAGAGACTGATTAATTTTTCGGTTTCATTTGCACATTACAGATAGTCCTCAACTAACATCTGGTCATTAATGACCATTCAAATTTATGACAGACCTCCCCAGAACTACTTACAGACTATTTCCAGAGTTACAATGGCCACACACATCCCTGCAGACAGGTGACATTTTGGATACTTGGCAACTAGCTTATCTTTATGGCCATTCACAGCATCCCATAACCATGTAGCCAAGATCTGTGACATTTTTTGCTGGTTTCCTATAAATGACCATGGTAAAAGATGATCCTAACTTCAAATCTGGTCGTATGATGCCTCACTTTACAACCGCAATGACTTACAAGCATGGGATTCACTTACCAACTGCCATAAAATGGTTGTAAAATTATGTCTGGTCCAATGGATGCCTTAACTTAACTAAGGTCACAACTTACAACTGAAATTCCAGTCCCAATTGTGGTCATAAGTCAAGGATTATCTGAATGTGTCATTTACAGTCTATTGAGTTTTGAGCACAAAGCTGGAGGAATAAACACTAATCAGAAGCATAATGATTATTTTATTTAAACCCATTTTCTCCACTATATATTTATATAAAACCAGAAATAACTTGATAATTTTTTTTAAGTTGCTGATGGCAAACTTTTTTCCTGATTTTTTTTTCTTCATGTACCTCTTTGCACCTTTTGGTCCTGAATTCACACAGTAAATTCCCAATTTTCTGCTTTAAAAATCAGAACTAATTTTGTAGGCCAAGACCACATTTAGGAAGAAAAATTTATATCATGCCAAAGAAACTCAATTCAGATTCTTCCACTGCCTAAAAATCTTTTTTCATGATGTCACATTTGAAAGGACGTGTATGAACATGTAAAACTGGCTTCATTCCAGGCTCTCGCATTAGCTCATTGAGGCTGTGGAGAAGTGATAAACTTGGAAGCATGTATTACTTTTCTGTTGTGCTAAGAAGGTAATACTGTCTGCTACATGAAGCTATTATGCTTAATCCATTAGTGCAGTGGTCCCCAACCCCCGGTCCATGGACCAGTACTGAGCTGCAACATGCCAGCAACTGGGCCGCACAAACAAGCAAAGCCTCATCTGCGAGATGTAAGCAGCACACAAAACCACGCACCCTCCGGTCCGCAGAAAAACCTCTGTCCATGGAATTGGTCCCTGGTGCCCAAAAGGTTGGGGACCTCTGCGTTAGTGTATTTTTTAAGTTACAGCAAAGTTGATAATAACTTATAGTATACTTACCCCCTTTAACATAAACTCTAAGTAAGACTTAACATGAAACTCAGAAACATGACAATCAGAAAACTCAACAATGGTGCAGATTTTCATTCAAGGTAAGTGTGGTGTTCACTACAATCTTTCAACATTAAAATCCTGCACTTCTGCTTTTCTTACACAGATAAATTCCTGAGACATGAACTAAACAAGACATCCATCAAGAAATGATCACAAGTTATTTCACACATCAAATTTAATCCTTTCCTCATTCAAGTTGGCAAAACAAACTTTTTTCCCCCAGGAGGCTTTCAGATGTTCCTAAAGCCCTCTCAAAGGAATCCCCAAAGGACATAAAGAGGTGAAACATTAGGGGAGGGGGAAAAAAAAGTTCTGACTACTTTTATCTTCCACTATCTGCAATGCACACTGACCCAGCCCAGAAACGGCCTTCAAAGCAGCTCTAGCTTCCGCTAGGGAGTACTGGCTCCTTTTTTCAAACAGCCATTTTAGCTTAAAGTGCATCCTGTCTTTCAGCCCAGCCTTCATTTTGTCTGATTGTGGGGTTCCGGGAGGTGACAGCTGACGTCCAGGAAGAAAAAGGAGGGAAAAGAGGGCTGTTCGGTTTTTTTCTGGGACAACCCCCCCCCCCATTTTACCTCCCAGTTGCTGGGGAGGGGGGAGAGCCCGCAGTCTTCCCGCCTCTCTCCCGCCCGCCCCCCACCCCCTCGAGAAGCAGGGAAAGGCGCCGCGGCGAGAGGCGAGGGGAAGTCCCAGCGCCGCCTCCTCCTCCCTCAGGGAGACCGGCTCCTCCTGGAGAGGCAGGGGAGCCTGGGGACCCCTCTCCGGCAGGTCGGCCTTGCGATCGTCCCTCCCCCGGGCGGGCGGGCAGTACGATGCGGTGTCTCCCCGTCCCTCCCCCCGGGCGGGCGGGCGATCTGCGCCGTCTCCCTCTCCCCCCCCCCCCGGCAGGCCGTGCGAGCGCGGCGGGGCGGGCACTTACCGCTCCGGCAGATGGAGAAGCGGCGTCGTCCTCCTCCGGTGACGGCGGCCCGATCTTGCTGCAGGTAGCCGCCAACAGCGCCAGCGGCGACGGCTGGGTGTCCTACGCGGAGGGCAGGCCGGGGACGGGGGAGAGACGAGCGGGAGGGGGGGTTAGAAGGGCGCTCTCCCGCCGGCCTTCTTTGCCGCTGCCGCCTCCTCCTCCCTCCCCCTCCTCCCTCCGGACAGCGCGCGCGGCGGCGAAGGCGCCTACGAGTCCTGCGCTCGCGACGTGTCACCGGGCAGGACGGGGGGGGGGAAATCGCCGCGGGGGAGGGAGGAGACGTCGGGCAGCCGCCCGGCTCCGCATTTACCTGGGTTGTTCCGGCCTCGTCAGAGGCGTCAGCCGAAGTGGCTGCCGAGGCCCCGTTTCCCTGCTGCAAATACTCCCCGTGGGGGCCGCCGCCGCCGCTGTCCACGTCCAAGGCAGCCATTTCCTCTTGTTTCACAGGCTTCTCGGGAGCTGCGGGCATAACGGGGAAGCGAAGGCGCGGGGGGGAGAGAAGAAAGGCGGAGGGAAGCGGGGAGTGGGGGGGTGGGCCGGTTGTCGGCGGCGGGGGAGGGGAGGGGGAGTCACTGACTGGAGCGCTTGCCCCCTCCCTTCCCCATGCCCCAGCGCTCCCTCCCGCGCAGAGGAGCCCGCCCTGCTCTCCTCCTCCCGCCCGCCAAGCGCAGCCCTCCTCCTCCTCCTCCTCCCTCCGTGCTGCCGCCGCCGCCGCTGCCCCTGCCCCTCTTCTCCCTCCTCCCCCTGGCTCTGCTCCTCCTGCTGCTGCTGCTCAGTGCCGCTCGAGCCACACTCCCAAGCAGACGCCCGCCCGCCGGACCCGAGAGCAACAGCAGCAGGAGCCGCCGCTGAGGCCCGTACGTACCAGTCATGGCGTGGAGGAGCCAGCGGCGCCTTCTGCCGACTTGGCAGGCGGGGAGGGAGCGAGAGAAGCAGGAAGGAAGGAAGGAAGGAAGGAAGGAGAGCGAGCGAGCGAGCGAGCGCTGGCTGGCGGCTGGCTCTCTCTCTCCCCCCCCCCTCCCAGACGCGCGCAGGCCCCGCTTGCGCCGCCGCCGCTGCTGCTGCTACTAAGGCGAGGCGGCCGCGGCTGCTGCCGGGGACATGCTTATGGTGCGCGCGGGCGGCGGCGGTGCTGCTGGTGGAGGTGGTGGCGGCGGCCTGGAGCCCACTCCGGGGTTTTCCCCTATTTTGATTGACGGTGCGAGGAAGCCGAAAGGTGGGGCTTGCAGCAAGGGAAGAGGGGGCCCGGCCGACTCCGCCACCACCACAGCCGCCTTGCCCGCCAGCCCGGAATTTCCGCCTTCCCAGGACGCTCCCGTCAGCTGATTGGTTGCGGTCCGCCGAGCTCCGCGCCGTCACTGGCTGGCCTTGGCTGTCGCTCCTCCGCTGCGGGTGCCCCCCCTCCTCTCTTGCCGAGGTGGCTTCCTGTTTGCCAGGGTTTGTGTGAGAGACAATGAGCGCGGCCTTTTCGGAGGCGTCCGCGCTACGGGCAAAGGAGACCGGGGATTTGCTTGCTTCACGGAGGGACAGGCAGAAGCGGGACCGGCGGGACCGCTGCCCTCTCGAAAACACTGTAGAGCCGGTGTTAAATGTCCAGTTACGGCGGAGGGCCTGCGCTTGCTCTGTCCGTCGCTGATTTCCCCCTTGCCCTTCGGAAGGGCCGGGAGCGCTAGGATGTTAAGCGGGTCGCATCCGCTTTCAGTGTACATGGGGAGAGATTGGAAACTTCTCTCCTGGATGCCCCTTAAAAACTGCTCGTAACAGCAGATTCAGGGAGGGAAGGAAACGTGGAGGCCGCGCAGCCGTTGCGCTACAGAAAGGACAAGGAGAAGCGCGCAGGAACCGAAACTTCCCCATCAAAATACCAGACCGCACGTTTTGGGCCCAAGCGGGCTCACGGATCTGCCTCAGACTGGCCCCCAAGGGGTCGTTTTCTTTGCATGTTCTCTAACGGAGCTGGCCTTTCCATCCTTTTGTTTTTAGCCATTGTTTTTAAAATAACAACCCCGGTTCTCAGATTTTCAGAACAATCGTTCACAAATCCTGGTGTCTGAGTAAAGAGTGTAGTAAGACATCTCAAGTAAAATTACCTTATTTAAAAGAATTAGCTTAAAAAACAGAAGGCCCAATCCACACTTTAAAACTGAATGGCAAAACTTCCATTGGGATTAATTCTTACGAATTGTTCCTCTGAGAAGCACTTACATCTCAATGAACTCTGGAGAAATAACCATTGGTTCTAAGTGATCTTGGATTAATTCTCCAGTGAAATGAAAATCCATGGTTTGTTTTTTTTTTATGAAACCTTGGGTTGAACTGGTATTTTTATACCTACATTGGGTTTTTTCCATTGCTAGAAATCCCACTCTACAACATATATCACAACATTCATTCTAGGCATTTTTTTAGTTACTGTGTCTCACAGAATTTCACTTGCACTTAACCCTGAAATCTCAATCTGCCATGTAGAATGCTGTGTGTTTACATGGAATTAAGTAGGTCATAGCCTAATTCTAAACTTTCTTGAAAGACCCGCTTTTTGAGGTGTTAATTTCCTATTTTGGTTTTGTAAACAAGATCACAAAGCTAGATAAATGTTTAACATTCCTTTATGTAGACTGCCATCTATAATGTTTCTCAACCTAGAGATATGTGAATTTCAATTCCCCAGGCAGTATATAAATTAAAGATCAATTTAAAAAGTTGCATTATAACAATCATTATGCATATTATCTCAAGGAGAGACCCAATCTAGAACTAAGGAGAACTTTCCTGATGTTTAGAACAATCAGTGGAATGACAACTCCAGAAGTTGTGGGTGCTCCAACACTGATCGTTTTTTAAAAGAGACTGGACAGCCATTTGTAATGATTTGGGGTTTTCTGCCTGAGCAGGAAGTTGCACTGAAGATCTCCAAAGTCCTTTCTAACTATTATTCTGCATCTGCTATCACACATAGCACAGTAAATAAAAAGTACAAGTTTAACCCACAATTCTGTAAGAGAATCAATCTAATAAGCATACTACAAAAAATTAAGGAAGAACTCTTGTTTAATTCAAAATACTAGCAACGCTCAAATTTTTATTGTTTAAAGAAGACTGATAAGCCAGATACAAGATTGGAAACAGCTTTTTTTGGTGTAACTTACTGGATTAAAAAAAAATGTAATGTTTCCCTCCCTAAGTAGCAATGAGGGAAAATATTTGGACATTCTCAATGATTGAAATGAGGAACCCCCAACATTTTAGGGCTTGTAATATTTTGAGAACATATTGTCATCCTGCTTCCCCATTCACAAAATAATTGCTATTTGGGGCATACTCAGAGGAAATCAATTTATCAGAATACTAACTACTAATTTCTCTAACATCCCTCACCCATGCTATAGGATGCTTTTTACTCTTCTACTAATGCTACTATTTGGGGAGGATGTGAACACAATTCCAAACAATATACAGATACAGCTGTCCATTTCTATATTTCTCTTTTTTTATAATTAAAATTTTCTATATGCCTCTTTTTTGTAGTTAAAATATTTGTTTTTAATGTAAAAATTCAGGACTGGGACCTGGCAAACCGAAGGAAAAGTGACTGAGTATATTAGCATCCCTGAACTCCACATGCAGATGCCAGATCTAAATAGGCTGAGGATGCTGAAGATGATCTGTCAGCTTATATTGTAGCTTTCCAACTTTGAAATTTTCTGTCTTGAAAGAAACAGACATAAAGAAAACTGAAGGCTGATATAGTGGTGGATTTCCCTTCCAAGCTTGAAGGTTGATGTCAGGAGGGAAAATGATAATTCCCAAGAGTTATAGCATGGAAACATTTTTTTTTTTTGTAATCCTTTGTGGTTTATGTAGATTTTTAGACCTTTACTATGTAGTTCGTTCAATGTTCCCAATTCTTTCTTCTCTTCTACTTTTACTATCATAAATTACTTCAGTATGAAGTAATGTCTGCTTTTTTAAAAAATGCAGATCTTGAAGAAATGTCTTTGGAAAGGGAGGCTGAGGGAATAGTGTCCATTTAGAGCTGCCAAATATGTTAGATAAATACCACATCCTGCAATATGCATTTCATGGAACAAGTTGATTACTAAGGAAGATGGGAATTGTTACTTCTTGCTCAAATAAAGTAACATCTAATTACAATTTTTAGGAATGGTTTCATATGTTTCAAATGGTTACTTCATTACAATATCAAGGTATATTTACTTGAAGAATATCTTTTCCTAAAATAAATTTAGAAATAAGATCAGTTGATCCATTTGTTCAATAGAAGGATTCACAATACAGATAATAAATGTTTCAGGGTAAGTTCAGCAAGTAATGGAAGCTGATTATGTGCAACTTAAAAGTTTGCAGATGAAAAAGGACAGTGATGTAAAGACAAAATTTAGTTACATGCAAAACACCATCCATCCTTTTAAAAATTCAGAATGAAGAATAAGTACAATAACAGAAATCTAAATAATCCAAAAAAGAATAAAAAGCATATGTTAAAATGGTATTTCCAACAACACATTCAGATAAATTGATAACTTGTATAATATAAATATTGAAGCAGACTTTTTAATAGAAATTTTGTATTTGTGTAGTTTGCATAGTGATAATATAAATGGATTTAACAACAACAAAATAATGTCTAGCTGGAAGCAGTTCCTGGAAACAGGTAAAGAGAGCAAGATGGGCCATATCCAGTTATTCCCATCCATCAACAAGCATAAAACAAGTAATTTCTCCTGTCCTCAAAATCTGAAAAAGCTGAGGAAATAAAAAAGAGAATCTGCTCCCATTGGAGACACATTCAAGACCTCTGAAACCCTTCGTACTATAGATTTCCCTGTCTTTGCTATAGAAAAAAAACTTCACACTAAGTCCAATATATTGCTCATGTTAAAATTTGACATAGATTATCTTTGAGGTGAGGTGAAACAGTCTCACAGATTTTTTTTTTCAAAATCTATAATGACTTAATATGGCGAGTGAACAAAAAACAGCTACTAACTACAGCTTAGTAGGAATTGCATTGAATTTTTTTTCGAACACGTTATTTCCAACTTTTTCAGAGTTATTTCAATATATTCCCAATAATTTTAAGGCAAAAGTGGGCAAAAATGGCTATAGAAAGGTTTCTGAACAGGTTGGATGGGAGGGAAAGAGAAGCAGTTGACCTCCATTCAGCAATCCTGTTGAATATCACTGCTTCCTTTTTACAGACTTGTAGGATGTGCAAAATGTCATGTGCAGAAACTGTTCCTATGGAACAGCTAATTGTGGAGTGCTTGGTTTTGGCTTGGGCCAAAACAAGTATTCTGGACAGAAGTGTTTTAAAAGGAATGAGGGAGAGCAGCAAAAAGCAAAGGATATGGGTGTCCCACAGTGAAACTCACTTGCCTACCTTTCTGATTTTATGAAGGCTTCCTTTCCCTGCTTCCCCTTAACCATCACATCACCATTGTCTTTACTTAAAGGAAAGCACTGGGATGGCTGTCACATAAGCCATGCAAGAGAAGAAGAAAGACATGCCGGCCTCACCCAGTTAGGCCTCACCCAGTTGCTGTCCTCACCCAGTTAGGCCTCCAGATGGTTTTTTTTCCCCCCCCATTTTTGTTTGTGTTTTCAGCTGAAATCCAGAACATCTGGAGTGCTCCAGGATTCAATTTTGCAGCCTTCCTGGAATAGCTCAGCAGAGCTTCTGAGACATGATATTTTCAGTTTGAAACAAAACGCACTTAATGTTTTCTGCATATTGCTATTTCATTCTCCTTCCCAGAAATCTGGGTAGTGTTTTTGGCTTCTCTCCCCTAACAGACTGTTGACTGTTAATGTTGGGAAAAATAGGTGGAGTACACAGGAACGTCCCAGGAAGCTATAAGAGCGTCCAGAGCCTTGTGTGGGACGCACTAATGTTTTAATGATCAAAATGGGGGGGGGGGAATCACAGTATTCTTCCCATATTTCTACCTTTTTTGCATCATGAAAACTAGCTGAGTGACTCCAGTAATCATTCTCTCTTAGCCCAGCCCACCTTACAGGGCTGTTGGCAAAATAGGAGGAAGGAATATTATGTATGTTGGCTACCTTGAGTTGCTTATAAAAATAATAAAGGTGGGACAGAAATAAAAATGTGACTATAAGTTAGATATCCTAGATACTAAGGATACAGTTTCTAGTACAGTCCACATAAGTTTATAGGACTCCAGATGATATCTTCTTTCCTTTATTAGCCACGGCTTCCCAAAATTTCTTATGTCTTACCTGCATAAAATCCATTAGAATAGCTGCATAATATCTTTTGAACGGTATTTTAATATTCCTCCCAATAACTTCGTAAATATTCAGAATATTGTTCAATATATGTTTATGTTGTCTGTACTTATACTTGAAAAATTATAATTATGGTTACTTGTTTTATTTTCTCATCTGTTATTCATCTTTTATCCCTCAGTCTTTCTAGTCGAGTCTGCTATCCCTTTAATAATTTGTGTTCCAAATGAGTGGGCATATCCATCCCATGGTCAGATTTCAAATCTGTACAAGGTGTCAGTTCAGACTTGAGCTGCCTGTTGCTTGGGAAGGAAAACAAGTGTCCAAGATAAAAGGAAATGTCAAAATAACCAATCATTATTTGCATACATATATATATATATATATATATATATATATATATATATATACATACATACATACATACATACATACATACATACATACATACACATATACATATACATATATATATGTAGGTCTTCGGTTATTCGGGTTTTCTCCCGCATCAAATTGGAAGTGTCTTGGTGATGTTTCGACGAAGTCCCATTTGTCATCTTCAGGCTGGTGTTTTTAGCTTCTTGCTTCTAGAACCAATGTGTTTTCGGCTTCTTGCTTCTAGGAGCAAGAAGCCAAAAACACCAGTCTGAAGATGACGAATGGGACTTTGTCGAAACATCGCCAAGACACTTCCAATTTGACGCGGGAGAACCCAAATAACCGAAGACCTACATACAAACACCTTTATATATATATAAAGATTTCTTTTTGCATATATACACACACACAGACACAGACACACACACACACACACACACACACACACACACACACACACACACATATATATATATATATATATATATATATATATATATATATGGAAATGTGATTATTGGAATTTAAAAAATAGATTGAACAGCCCTTTCTCCTCAGTAATTGTTGATTTATTCCTCATCAATCATGCTGTTGCTCCAACACTCATCAGCACAATTCCCACTTTAAGTAGCCATAACAATCAAACATTTCTGAGCATATCAGTGAAGAAAGATTGATTAATTTCTGTTATAATTCAGTTTCCTCATTTCTTTTGCTCTCGTTTCTGGAAAGATTTAAGCAAGATGGGCACATTTCAGTCAATCCTTCAGGGCCACAGACTCTAAATACATGTCTACCTCTGATCTGTTGTAGAATTTAGAAAGGAGAAAATGGGTTAGCAATCTGGTGCTGACAATGCTACTTTAAGGGACAGAAACAACTTTGGTTCCAGTAGGGAGAATAAAAAAAAAGTGAGCCCTAGAATAAAAGTTAAAGTTAGCCTCAGTATGAAATTACCTGGGGGCTTTGATGGGCATGGGGGAAAGTTAAATATTTTGAATGCTTTGGGGGATATTTTAAAGAAAATAATGCACACCATGCTTTCTTCTTTGCCACAATCTTGACCAAAAATCTGCTTTCTGGTATATCAGTGAGCTACAACTGACATCTTTTGTGCTAACTGAAGCACATTGTCAACAAGATAAGCTTTTTTCAGGACAGTGCTGGCAACAGCATGTAGTGTGTGTTGTAAAGAAAACAAACTCTTTTAAGTTATGTTCCTGAATGTAAAGATATATTTCCAACTCTGTGGTCTTTAGTCTGGGATTGCATGCTAGCTAGATAATCAGTTGCTACTGTTTGTCAGGGTTGGAGGACTCATTGTCAGGACTGGAGGCAGAGAACTTGCCTGGGAAATGAGTGGGAGGATGCAGTTGGATATCCCATTGGGATTTGGTTGACCATTCTGGGAGCAGAGCGTAGAACTAAAATCTTTGAGCCAGCAAACTGTGTGTACTTCATTTGCCAGCTAGCCTATTACATCTAATTATGGGGATAAATTATCACTGCAGTTAAAAGATACCTGGAGAAAAATTATTTAATGAAGAGTGAAACATTTGGGATATTTCTAATAATCAGATTAAAATACTATACTTGGCAGACTTCCTAAAACAGAGGGACAGTGACTGAAATGAGGATTGGATTATCAGCGTAAAGAAAACAGTCTGATAGTCGCCAGTGCTAAAGTCACAGATTAACTTCATATGTTGATTAAAATATGTGGAACACTGGGGAATTTCTATTGCTCTCTTTATCTTACTTAAATTAATGCAGTTAACATAAACATTCTGTGTATGCTCAGGTTGGCTCAGGATGCATAACTCCTTCCAATACTGCTGTGAGGCTGAAAATACCACAGTGAGCAGCTCACTTGCTGGCACCTTTCTGTGCTAGAAGGGGCCATTAGGAAGCCAGATTTCCTTGGAAAGCCCTTACCATGACCTCCCTCCCCCCAGTGTAGAGTAGAATATGACCTTGATGTAGGGGGGAGAGAGAGAGAGATACTTGCCATGGTAGACAAACAATGGAGAAGCCCAGAGTTACAATAATATCTTGGATACCTCACTAATTCATGATATATAAAAGAAGGAGGGAGGAAAGCTCTTTTAGACTTGCAAAATTTTGTTCCTATAGCCCAGGGGTAGGCAACCTTGGCTCTTTTATGACTCGTGGACTTCAAGTCCCAGAATTCCTGAGCCAGCCATGCTGAGGAGAAAGGGAGGTTTCCAAGCTGAGCCATGCTGGCTCAGGAATTCTGGGAGTTGAAGTCCACGAGTCATAAAAGAGCCAATGTTGCCTACCCCTGCTATAGCCAATCTCAATCAAAATAGTTTTATGCCTCTTTCTTGGTCCGGCCTACCTCAAAGGGTTGGCTTCCAATTCAACAAAACATTGACACAATAAGAAATAAAAATGATGCTAAAAGCAATCCCAGGCCTAACACTTTCAGGCAGGGGTGTGACTCTTAAAAAGACATTGAAGCATGCCTTTCCACATTATCAAACTTTCGTAAAACCATGATGCTACCTATTATGCAGTTACTCAGAAGCTCTTCTGAAACCTTTTTGTCAAAAAAATAATGAAAAAGAGTCTAGAAAATTCCATCTTTATTATGTTCCGGTCCATCAGGAACGCCATTAAACCACAGACTCTATTGCACATATCATTTATGCCAGGAAGTTTAATTTAGTACTCTGCTTAATTGTTGAGCCCCTGATCTTTCCTGGGTTTTTCCCTGATCTGGTTTGTCATTTCCATTATTCCAACAATACACTTGCTGTAGTACACTCGCCCTAAGGAATGGCTGTTGTATGATGGTATCTTTTTCTAAACATCACTGGCCAACCCTATACAGTAGTGTAGTGTTTCCCAAACTTGACAATTTTAAGGCATGAGGACTTCAACTCCCAGAATTCCACAGCCAGCAACGCTGGCTGTGGAATTCTGGGAGTTGAAGTCCACATGCCTTAAAATTGTCAAGTTTGGGAAACACTGCAGTAGTGTGTACTGTGGCTGCTATCTCTTGGGTCTTAGCCCTCATGGCCCTTAAGCTCATCAAATTGCCAATCATACGTTAGCTAATGTATGAAACAGTTGCTGGAGATCTTTTTGTGAGCTACTTGACTGCAGTTGGAATTTCTGCATTGCACTTTACCCCACTGTGGTAATATCGGCTATGCAGATAATTATAGGAGGAGGCAGGAGAGCTGGCAACCACCCTGCTGCAGATTTATTGCAGATGCCTACGCCCCAACAACAGGGGACTTGCTAGGACGTTCACACACACTCTAGCCTGCAGCTGAAAGGAGAGGCTCGGTTCCAGCTTGAAAGGCACAGGAGAAGCCTTCTCTAGTGTATATGAAACTTAGGCAAGACACTTTCCAAGCAATATGCAAGTTTCCCTGATGCAGGCTCTGAACGTTTCCATCCTTCTGATAACCCTTGTAAAATTGCAAGCATTGCTTAAAGAGCAAGACATGCAGAATTACTCACCAAGTAAGATTTGTGCTACTTCCTATTTAGGCAAAGGCTTTTATACTTCTCTGGATTTTCAATATGAAAATATGGACTAAATCTGGTATAGTTGCTATATAGTTTATCGTATTTTGCTGCTGTTGCCAATTCACCCCACTTCAGAAAAGTCCTCTGCTTAGGAGAATCAGTGACAAGATCCTGCCTGTTGTTCATTGGGCTCAGGAATTTCCTAATAAAGGAGAATATTTGTAACTCAGGGTTGAAATGAGGGGATCCTTGGTGCTCTCTGAGCTTGGTTGTTTTCTTGCAGACGTTTCAGTGCACAAACTGGGTAACGTCATCAGTATTGTGATGTTACTAGCACTGATGACGTTACCAAGTTTGGGTAATGAAACATCTGCAAGAAAGCATCCAAGCCCCGGAGAGCACCGAGCACCTTTCATCACTTTGTTCTTCCTATCTGATAGTTTAATCATCAGCTTCCCAAATCCTAAGGTGAAGACTTCATTTTATTCCCTCTTGTTAAATTCCCGAAGAACAATAGAAAAATGTTGCCAGCTAGTCAGAGGAGAACCTACCTCCATTATACACAAGACAGTAAATGGGGACAGGTGACTCTTTTCCAAAAATTAATCAATCCTCTTGTCATTTTCTTAATATTTTTTTTACACTCAAACCAACTTCAGCAAACCACCCCCACCCTAATCTTGCTTTATCCACTTGCCTTGTCATTTGTCCAAAAGAGAGATGCCCATAGATTCTGGCAATTTCATCAAAATGACAAAAGTGGCATTGTGCCATTGCAGTATAAGCTCCATCCCTTTCGCAGATGCATGTAAAACCACAATGCATAGACAGAAGGTGCAGAGCCTGTATGATGTCAGTGTGGCATTTTGTCAACTGACATCCTCACATCCCCCCCCCCAGCATTATCGCCTCCGGTCCTACAGCCAATCTAGGACACAGAGTACTGTTCATTATTTATGTATTTATTAAATTTATATAGCTGCCCATCTTAGCCTGTGACTCTGGCTGGGGCACGTAATTAAAAACACAACGTCAAAACTGTATAATTAAAACCTTTAAAGTTAAAGCTGTTAAAACTATGATAACAACAAAGGGAGAGTGCATTTTAATTCTACATACAATACAGCTTCTTAATGGGCTCTACACTGGCACAGGATCCCCCAGACCTAATGGTAAAGCCAAGATTTAAGGGCCAATGTCACTTCAGGGGAGAAGCGGGAGAAATGTTCCAGTGGCTGGGTGCCGTGGCAAAAAAACATTTCTGCATCCTACTGAATGAAGCTCCTTGGCCAACTCAAGCTCCCACAGCCGACCTGATGGGACAGGTAGATGTAATGGGAGAGGTGGAGTCTCAAATACAGTAATTACAGTCAGATACTGCAGTTCCATATTTCCATATTAACTGTATGATGTCAGTGTGTTTTGTCAATTGACATCCTCACCCCCCAGCATTATCGCCTCTGTCCTACAGCCAATCTAGGACACACACATTTTTTAAGTCTTATGCGCTTAGTGAGAATCGTCACAGTAACTTGGTCTTCATCTCCCCCCCCCCAGTAAACTGCTAACTGCTTAATATCTCTGTGTAAACCTGTGTAAAGTGCTTATAGTAACTATTGAACACTAAATGATTACAGTATTTGATTGCCTTGGGTGTCATTAACCTCACGCATTCTTCAGGTTGATTGGCTATTATAGTTTGGATTTTGGATCTCTAGAATATATAGGCCTGTTTCATATCCTTTATCATTTGAGTTCCAGTAGGACAGAGGTGTCAGACATGTGGCCCACAACACTCCTTAGTACAGCCCAAACCAGATTAAAAGCTGTTGGGTAATATTTAGGAAAATCGAAATACAACAAAACGTAACATTACGTTTTAAAACTAAATGCAAGTAGTCCTCACTTACTGACTGCCTCGTGCAGCAACCGTTCAAAGTTACAATGGCTAAAAAAAAAACTTTGTGACCAGTCCTTATATTTATGACTATTGCCCTGTCCTGCAGTCACGTGATTGCCATTTTCAGGTTTGGCTTGGAAAACAGGGAGAATTAATACAGAAGGCGGAAGTCAAATTGTGGGTCCAAATAGACACAATTATACCAGAAAAAAAAATTAAAGGTTAAAATTCAGTTGAAACCAGAATTCTTCTTGCTGTGATTAATGGATAGAAGATTAGAAAAGACTTATGGAAATTGTTTTTGTATATAATAAGTGCTGCGAGGGTATTGTGTACATAACAATAGAAAGATTCTCAAGTGCCCATGCTCTCCCATGGCTGGTGAAAATGGCAGAATTAGCAGAGATGGCACTTGTCTGATTAGAGAAAGAACAATGACCACCTTTATTAGCTGTTGGAAACTCCTTATGGACTTTTTACTGAAAGAAGAAAAAAAATGAATTTGTTAATTTATGGACTTGATGATTGGAAAGGGTAGAATATGTAAAGAAGGAAATTATGTTGTAATTTTAAAGAGAGGGTAAAATACAAAGATAACTGCTGTTAAGAAAATTGGAAGCTGCTTCTTTATAATTTTCCCCTCTTTACTCTTTCTCTTTGCCTCTTTTATTATTTTCTTTACTCTTTTTTTGTTCAAAATTTGTGCTGTTTTTGTTCTTTAAAAAATTCTTTGATGAAAGACATATTAAACAAAGAAGGTGGAAGTAAAATCGTAAGTGAATGGCCAAAGGTCAAGTAAGACTCTATGCCTGTCGTGGTCATGTGGTTTTCTTAGTCACGTGTGATTTTCTAAGTCAGGGGTGTCAAACTCAATTTCATTGAGGGCTGCATCAGCATTGCGGTTGCCCTTGGGGGGGCAGGGGTGTGTGGCCAGGGTGGGTGCGGCCTACTGGGTGGTGTGGATGGAGTGGGTGTGGCCTACTGGGTGGGCATGGCCAGCTCTACATCGTTCGCGTCAAGGGTGCCTTTGGAGACCTGGGCAGGAGTGGGACAGATCTGAGGGTCTCTGGCAGAAGGGGGTGGAACCGAGGCAAGCACCAAGGTATGGTCCATTTCTTTATTCCTCACAAAGGGTGACATCACCCCAGCATGCACCCAGGGGGCAGGACCAACAAGGCAGGCTGGTTCCTCGCTGTTTCTAGACAGCCTTGTGGAGCTAAGACTGAATACATTTCAGCATAGATGGCCACCACAAAATTGTACATTGGCTCCTGGCCAGCCTGGGCCAGGGCCAAGGCAGCGGGGCCGTTCCCTCATTGTTTCCAGGATGGCTCTGCGGGCCACATGAAACCACTTCGCGGGCCGCATCTGGGCCCCGGGCCTTGTGTTTAACATGTCTGTTCTAAGTCAATATACAGCCCACAGGCATCTTCATGTACCATTTAGGGGGCCCAGTTTCTGTTAACCTTTACTGCCCTGCTGTAAAGTGCAACGCTGGGGAATAGCAGAAGAGCTGCAGGAAGTGACGAGAGAGGGATTAATGCTTTCCTCTGTGGTGTCTCATTAAAACTTGCTCTACTGAAACATGCATTTGCACTAAATGGGCCTCCTGCTGGCACTCAGAAATGCTAGGCTGATACCTTCAATGGGACTATTTTCATCTGGAGATAAATAAGGAAAGAAGAACATACTTCCACTTTTCCTTCCCATTCACTGCAGTCTCACTTCTCTGGATACCCTTGTAATTTCTATTTATAGCTCTTTAAAGCAGCCCGTTAATTGCTGTCACACAATTTAACATCCCATCCAGCTTGACCCTCTATCACCCCAAGGCAAGTCTGACATTTAAGACTTCATAATTTAGGACTTCATGGCAGCTGCCCACTGAATGTAGGAAGTCAGGCAGTGGTGAATAGCATCTCATTAGTGCCCTCCATAGCAGTCTCAAACAATTAATTGCACATTATCAGTGGTATCTGTCATGGTGGCTGGTTCCACACTAGTTTATATGGTGACATGGCCACTTTTTAATACATTCACTTTTTTGCATTTCGGTGTCATCCTCAAACCCATGTGACCCTCATACATTAGGAAATGCAGTGTTTATTCAGCCAATGGTCTTTGAGTGGCATCTCCAGGGCAAAAACTGGACTGATTAAAAATTACATTAAATTTAACTAAGATGCCCCCTGTGTATTTAATCATTTTCTATTGCCATACTAAAAAGTGCAGATTGGCAAGAACATTTGGAAGAGTTCTGAATCATAGATTTTTCACCTCAGTTCTACATCAGACTTTGTTTCTGACTTAGCTACAAAGATTATTTCGCCCTTTTGATACTCTCTTGCTTCATGCACTTTGACCATGGTTTAGGATGTGGCTTCCATGCACCCAGCCAGATGGCTCTGTGCTCTGTAATGCATATTAAGTCTATATAGTGTTTAACATTATGGCTTCATCTAATGTAATAGGACGTGAACAAGAATTACTATACTGTACATTCCAATTTACTAAAAGGTAAAAAGTATTAAAAATATACACCCTATATTCAGTAATGTGGATTTTCCTACAAAAGATTGAATCTGATTTTTTCCCCATTGCTCTCTACCTACAGAGATTTCACTTAATTTGCCTTTTTCAATTTGTTAATTTCCCCTCTTTATTATTTTTATAAAGATCTCAAGACACACAATACTCCTTCTCCTCCTATTTTCCCCACTGTAGCAACCCTGTGAGGTTAGCTGGCTGAGAGAAAATGGCTGTCTTGGAATCACCCAAGTGTATTCCTAATGTTATGTTGTGCAGAAATACCTGAAGAGTTTTGGTTTTTTTACTTGTAACCAGTCCTTTTTTTTGTTAAAAAAAAAAAAGGTGCCGGAACTCACACACGTCATACAACCCACCTTGCCTACCGTACAGGGTTCTATCCAAAAAAGGTGCCGGAATGCCATTCTGGGCATTCTATGAGAAAAAAAGCCCTGCTTGTAACCTAAAGTAGGACCTGAAAATTTCAGCTAGGGGACAGTTCTTGAATCATTAAAAAAACACTTAGCTTGCAACTTTTGGGGACAGAGGAGGGTGCAAGAAAAAAAAATACGTGCCACCGTTGATCTTCCCCATGTAATTGAATAAGGAAGAAAAAGTAAGTTGAGGGAGACTGCAGTCTAATAGAAAACGCCCCTGTTCCCCCAATCTCAGGAGTAAAAAGGCCATAGGAAGTGGCCTTAGCATCAGTGCCAGTTGTCTTGGGGAAGTAAAATTAAAAAAAAAACCAAAATGCATGCACACACTTTTTATCCTGGTATGAGTAAGCTGAGGTTACAGATTCTCCTCTATGGAATCCTCTCTTGAGTTTGGTTGTTTGCTTGAAGATATTTCATTAGCAGACGAGGTAACATCTTTAGCACTACCTGAAACACCTTTGGCACTGAAGATGTTGTCTAGTTGGCAATGCAACGTCTGCAAGCAGACAACCAAAGACTACACACTTCAGTCGTGAGCTGCACATAGTCTTTGATTTGAGTGCGCCCAGAATTTAGGTTGTAAATCACAAGACCAGACTCAGTTTTACCACCAGAATTGGTAAGTAAATCGTTGCGGTTGTTAAATGATTCACATGGTGAAAATTCTAAATTCAGCTTATCCAAAGGGTGCAAAATGTAATCCTGTGGCCACGGGATGGTCCAATCAATTTAAAAAGCAAACTGGTTGCCAAGCATCTAAAATGCAATCACCTGACTGCAGGGGGTGGTTGCTGCAGTTATAACTTCAAGGGCAGGTCATGAGTAACTTTTTAAGTCCGTTGCAACTTTGAATTGTTGCTAAGTGACCAGTCATAAATCAAGGACTACCTTCTTGGATATTCTCTTCTATTGGTTTCTCCTGTCTCTATGATAACTCGGCTGTTGTGCTTTAAATGTAGGTGCATTTAAGGAAAGTTTTTATTTGCTTAATAATAACATATGTTTCAGGTTTTTAATGATAAACAATACCCCAGAAAAATGGTAATATAAATGTTAGTTTAAAAATAGCCAGCGTATTATCTTTAAGTAATTTTAAACTTCTGAACATGAATATATGTGTTTATAACATTTCTATTTATAAAAAGGTGAATCAGAATCAGAGAATTAAAGCATTTATTCCTATTGGACTAACTTATAACCTATTTGTTAGGTTATTAATTAATGTTACAGAACTATTTTATAAATCAGAGGTCTCCAACCTCTTCAGGCTCGCGGACCAGAGGGAAGGAGAGCAGATTCAAAATTGGTGTGCGCATGCACGGGCGTGCGGGGCCACGCACATTGGCGCGGCACTAACAGCCTGTTCGCGCATGCACTGGCGCTGTGTGCATGTGTGAATTGCCATGCACCCCCTGCAGTGGCTAGTGGCCCCATCATGTCCCCTCGCATGCGCAAATGGGGCCGCGGGCACTAGCACAAATGGGGGGAAATGCACACCCATGCGTGCACACACCAGCCAGCCATTTCTGCAGCCCACTGGCCAAGAGCCTGCGGCCCAGTCCTGGGCCACAGCCCATAGATTGGGAATCCCTGTTATAAATGATAAATGTGTCATCTTAGATCAGAGGTAGGCAACCTTGGCTCTTTTATGACTCGTGGACTTCAACTCCCAGAATTCCTGAGCCAGTCATGCTGGCTCAGGAATTCTGGGAGTTGAAGCCCACAAGTCATAAAAGCCAAGGTTACCTACCCCTGTCTTAAGTCAATTCCTTGAACCTATGACTGTGGATCTAAATAGTCAACAGGAAAGCTAGCAGGTGATATATCTTGAATATAATTAGCGAACATTTCAAATGATCTTATAATCCACTGAATCTATTAAATAATTTCTGGACTGTGGATTTTGAGAGCATTTCAAAAATTAACAGGAACTTCCATCTTCCAGAAAAACGCACTCTCTTTCATATGGTTATTTACAGTCTTGTGGCTTTAGGATGAAACAAGAATTCTACCCATCAAGGGCACAAGCGTTCTGCTATGTTTCAACAAGCTAGCAGGCTAACTGAGCTCATGCTCTGAGAGGGAGTTTACATGGAAAAGAGAAATTTCACCACTACCAACTCTCCCCCACCCAACTGCCAAACACTGGGTTTAACTTGTCTGTGAGTCAGCTTCCTAAGTAAAAAACAGAAATGTTCACATCTGATTCATAATGCTACCAGACAAGGCACTCCAAGCACTATTAAATCCAAAGCCCTGTGCAATTCCGACTTCCATTCTAAAGTGTGGTTCTCTGCTAAGAAAAAGTGCAGGGAAAATTAGTAGAAAGGCACAAGATGTTATCAAGGTGGAAGGTATTGCCATTGGAATCCTGTTCCTTTATTGTGCAGTGACTGTACAAGAAAAACCAATGGAAGCAACCCAAACTTCAGGATTTAGATGGAATCTGAAGAAAAAAAAACAATATTACTTTTATGTGTACAATTTGCCACCTGTTGCCGCATTACCTTATCTTTTTCATTGAGATTCTGTCCTCTACCACCCACTGCCTTTAAAATAATTTATCAATTGTTTCTTCCTAGGTTACAGATTCTCAATACAGTTGGTGGACTTTTTCTGAGAATGTCCTTCCATTGACCAGGAGCAAACTGCAAACCTAACAAAGACCCTGGAGAGAGAGAAGATCTGCTGTTAGCTCTATGTTGTGAAGATGAATATTCTCAAGATTAATGGAGTGATAATTCTATTGACATTTATAGTTTCATTCATTTTTCTCTATGTTTTGCTTTTGCTTGGTGCAAACAACATCTAGATTTTAGTAGAACAAACAAGCATCTGTTCTATAGCCTGAATAGAGAGAATTCATCTTCTGGAGGTTTTTTTTTTTTTTTCTTTCTTAAAAGATTTTCTCAGATCCTGTCCTTTGTATACAGTATAAGTGGTGGAAACTGGCTGCTGAATCCCCAAGGTCATTAGGTGGCAGCATTCTTAACTCTTCGCTGCCACTTAAATGTTATTCAAAGTGCTGCAACCAAATCTAGTAGAGAAGGAAAAAAAAAAGGCCTGTCTAATAACATCCAATCTGGAAGCCCCCTATGGTCTTTTTCTTTCCAGCTTCTTTGCAATAAACTCAGAACACATGTTGAAACCCAAGATTTGATTAAGCAGGTAAGTTTATAGCTAGCTAATCTAATGGTAGTTTTATTTGGAATTCTGTTTGTGCAGTTGTTGCCTTTTCTTGCGTTTCTGAATTTCCCTTTCCCCCCCCCAACGTGTTTTTGTATCCAGAGATTTAGCTTAATTCTTTTACTAAGTTCCTGAGTGCAAGATGAGGCAGTTGGTTAGCTACCCCGTGTGTTTAAAAATTGGAACTAAATTGTTAAATATAGTACTTCTGGATTTTAGGGCTGGATGATCCACAGCATTTGCTGTTTTTCCTAGAGATGAGGTAAAAAAAAGAAGTCCTTGGATGGAACTCCCTAGCCAAACTAAAGAGATTCAGGCTGATTTCTAGCAGGCTATCCTAACAACCTTTTGCTGGAAAATTCCTTGAAAAATACTGGGATATTTTTAAATTATCCCTTTTCCCAGATCATCCAAATATACATACATACATACATACATACATACATACATACATACATACATATATTTGCATGTCCATCACATAGGAAAATTATCCCTATTGTTTACAGCCCCTCCAATATTTTGAAGAATGATTATGTACGGTAGTATATAGGCTAATCTAGAAGATGTTAAATACCACCAATGCAACACCTTCAATTGCCACTCTTGCTTAGAGGAAAAAAGAAAATACTCTGACTTCCCCGCTTGCCAGTCTAATTCAATTATTGGATTTCTTAACTCTGTGTTCCAAGCATCTTTTAAAACTGGAAAGACAATTTCATAATTTGTAATAATAGCATACTGTATCAATTTTTGACATTATTTCTTTTGGTTGTGTCAAATAATATTAAATTCATAAAAAATAGTACAGGTAGCCCTCAACTTACAGCTACAGTTGGGCCCAAAGTTCCGTTGCTAAGCAAGGCAGTTAAGTGAATTTTGGCCCATTTTACAACCCTTTTTGTTACAGTTGCTAAGTGAATCGCTGCAGTTCTAAAGTAAATTATGAAATCATTCAGCTTATCTGGCTTCCCGCCATTAATGTTGCCTGTCAGAAGCAGTCTAGGGGGGGTTTCAAATGGTGATCACATGACCCCAAGACAGGGCAACTGTCATAAATACATGCAACCTGCCAAAGGCTTTTATTTTGATCACATGACCACAGGGATGCTATAGCAGTCGTAAATATGAATCACTTTTTCAGTGCCGTTGTAACTTTGAACAGTCACTAAACAAATGGTTGTAACTTGAAGACTCTACATATGGGCAGGTTCTTGACTCAATATTTCAGCGTTAAGCTCTTGCCAGAAAAAGCAGTATAACTGGCAGGCAGCCCAGTGTCTATTTCATGGCCAAATATTGGTATAAAAATAAATAATCCTGTAAAAGTTATAATTCTTCAACAATTTTAATTGATTTAACCCATATTAAAGTTCTGTAAAAAGTCATTTGAAGGACTAGAGGAAATTGCCACTCATCAAAACTATTTTTTTTTCAAAATTTGAAATATTGTGCCAGTCAAGTATTATTCATTTTGTATATTTTGGGGAAATTTTTCATCTGGAAAAATATATAATTCAAAAGATTGCCAGCTTCTGATATAATATCTGTATTAGCCCTCTGCTTAGTTTGGTGCTCCATTATAAATGGAATCAAATAACTTAATCCTGCTGGTTTATAATAATTATATGTGAACCCCCAACTTCCCTGTGACTGATATAAAATCTTTCTTTTGTTTTCTTATAATTGAAGCTACAGCTTTCAGTTTTCTTTGCCATTTCATCAGTATTTTGTCTGGCGTTTCAAATGAGAAGGATCTGAAACAAATTAAGTTTGGAAAAGACCTTCATTTCAGTTTTAGTGAAGTTAGTATGATTACAAAATAGTCTTTCAAATGCTTTCCCAAGTTAAGTTTGTTGTATCTATTTGTACAATCCAACAATTCACTTAAAATAAACTGATTGTCTATTTAAGGCAACAATATTCTTGATTGCATGACATTCCTAAATTTCTTGAAAATGTAACAATTTGTCGATTACAAATGCTTTCTTGATTCCCTTATTAGAAAAAAAATCGCTGATAAACTTAGAATAATGAACTTTCAGAGACAAGAATCAATTATCATACCTAGGCAGATTAAATTCCAAAACACAAAATTGCAACAGGTGTAATCTTGTCAATTCTTGTTATGTACGGATATGGATATTGGACTTTTTAAATTAGTGGTGACTTTTACTTTTCATTTATTCATATTCTTTTTTGTATTTGTCCTCACAGCTTCGTACATTCTTTGTTTGCTTAATACTTTTCTCTTTGTGTAAATTACTATTCAATGTTTAAAAATCTAAATAAAAAACTGAAACAAGTTATGATTGTTTTCCCTTTTGTATTCCTGTTGTAAGATGTTGCTGCTTGCATTGTCAACCGTTCTCCATTTATCAAGAACTACCAGTCAGTCAAACAGCTCAAATTAATTTTCAAAAGTCGCCACAATGAAAGTCTACATCTACGGTATGTCAGACAGTTCCCGTTATCACCAATAGTAATTTTCTCCTCAGTGGATATATGCAGGTGGGGAATTTGGATTAGGATTGAGGGAAGATTAAGAGGTGAAAAGTGTTCTTCTTCCATAAAGTGGACTTGATCCAGACTGTCATCTCTGCATTTTGCTATTTAGTTAAAAGGAAAAATGTGCTCACAACTTGACAAGTATCAATTATGTATTTGATTTGATTAAGTTTACAGTAAATGTGAGGCAAAAAGGGGGGGGACAGAAGAAAAACATGCATGATATAAATCTGAGATCTTCAAATGCCTTAGCTTTGGACCTATCCCTTTTACTAGTTTAAAGTACTATTCTCTATCCTTGCAAACTACCCTATCATTAATTTTGCTGCCCTTGTTGCTATGACCCATCCTGACTCCATGAACTTTGTTGTGACTCAGTCCCAATACTGCGTAGAGAGGGCCTGATGGGTACAATAAGGTGATCTGTTGATGTCTCTCATTGAGCTGTCCTCCCTACATTAAGTCACCATCAGGAAAAATATCTGCCAGTGATGATGCTCCAACAGGCTGGAGCTGTTGTGTGATTCTGCCAGCAATGGTGCTGAAAAGGGATTCTGGCTTCTGGCCTCTCTGTTTTTCATCTCTGTGCTTTTCCCTTTGCCCCTCCTCCTACAACAACTCTGCCAAAACAGGTGAAGATTGATTGATTGATTGATTTCAGATCTGAGTTTTGGAGGAAGCTGAATCCCAGGTGGTGCTTTTGCTTAAGTTTGCTTTCTCTGCCCTTTTTTTCTTTCCTTTTTATAGGCAATAAATATCACATCCAAATTCTTACATGCTTTGTCTGGGATGGGGAGGGACTGGTGCCATCATTCCACCCGAAGCTTTATACCTTTAGCCTCAAATCAAATTCAGTTTTTGTTCTTCCCCTCCCCTACTTTTTGGAGTGTGGCACCTGACATCTAACTCAGTGAGCATATTTGGCTATTAGCTTGAAGACGAATTGGAACCTAACGGGATATGTAGGCCACAGAGAGTTCAGCAATAGCCACAGAAAAATCTGCAAAATGGTGGATGCAACATCACAGTCCTAGTCCCAGCCTTTGTACATGCACCGACATCTTCCCTCTCTCACACACACACACAAACAATGTCACAGTTGTCATCTTGCAGATTTTGATGCAATAATCCCCTGCTGATGCCCTTGATAGAATCTTTAAAGAGAATCAATTGAATTACAATATTCTGCTCTGTGTGAGTTCTCCCACCGTTGGGCCTATCTGTACACGAGTAAAGCTAAGTGGGAACCCAACAGCAAACTAACAGCCAAATGCTACAATTTGCTACTCCATTCCTCCAAAAGATGAACTAATAAGGCATCAGTAAAATCAAGATAAACTCATTTTCCTTCTCCACATTACTATTGGGGAGAGATTGTGCATTCACAAACACAAATACATACAGTCTACTTTTAATCTTTTGTTGCTGGGATAATGATAATAATGATCAGCTCTATAACAAGAATCTCCAGGCATCACAGCAATGGAATTAAATTACAATCTTCATAACCAGCTTCCTTATTTTAACTTTACGAGCAAATAAATATCCATCATGGGACCAAGCTATATAGCCTTAAAACTATTTAATAGCTCAGAAATAAATCTACATAAATATAAAGCAAGGTGGCATAGAAAATAATAATAATAATAATAATAATAATAATAATAATAATAATAATAATAATAATAATAATAGTAAAGTTGGAAGGGACCTTGGAGGTCATCTAGTCCAACCCCCTGCTCGGGCAGGAAACCCTACACCATTTCGGACAAATGGCTGTCCAGTCGCTTCTTAAAAACTTCCAGTGTTGGAGCATTTACTGCTTCTGAAAGCAGGTTAAGCAATTATCATATACAGTAAATTATGTCTTGATGATATGCAATATAATGCTTTTTCCCATCTATTCTGCTACTTGTTTTAAAAGTGCAGTAACTAATAACTTTGAAATATTCATTTTGATTTTGTCATGAAACTGAAATTTCAGATCATCAATCTTTGTTCTGGTAACACAATACTTAAAATTGCAAATCTCCATCAGCTATGAAAAATGCCAATACAGTAGCAGGAATTAACATGTAATTCGATACAATTATATGCTAGCTACAAAGCATTGCATTCTACTGAGATATTAGACAATAACTGTTTCATGAATGAATAAAAGCAACAATTGTCATACAGAATTTTCATATAATATAAACAAGTCAGTATAAAGGTTCACAGAATTAGCAAATAATTGTCAATAAAATCAATACAATATCAGATTCAGGGTTAATGACTTCAAATTAATGCACATCCCACCACAGAGTCAATTCAATGATTTTTTTGAGAAGTATCCATTCTGGAACAGCCCGAACCAGCTATTTTACATTGCTCTTTTCAGAGCAGGTCTTGTACTAACAACAATGGGTGTGATTCTCCCTTCTACAGGTATGTGTAGAAAGCACTTGGCACAGAATTTAAGTGCCAAAATGCTTCTATTTGACACTTAAAGCTGAAGGCTAAAACGTGAAAAAATGTTGCAGGAATTGGGTATATCTGGTTTAATGAAAAGAAGGACTAAGGGTGACATGATAGCTGCAGTGTTCCAATATCTCAGGGGTTGCCACAAAGAAGAGCGGGTCAACCTATTCTCCAAGGCACCTGAAGGCCGGACAAGAAGCAATGGATGGAAACTAATCAAAGAGAGAAGCAACCTAGAACTAAGGAGAAATTTCCTGACGGTTAGAACAATTAATCAGTGGAACAACCTGCCTCCAGAAATTGTGAACACTGGAGGTTTTTAAGAAGAGATTGGACAACCATTTTTCTGAAAGGGTATAGGGCAGAGGTCACCAACCTTCTTCTGTTAGCAGACCAGAGGGAAAGGGAGGGGAAAGCATTTTATACACATGCGCATGGGGCCACAAGCATATGTGCGATGCAAATGGGGCGGGGCTAGTGCCCACGTGATACTAGCCCTGCCCCATTCTTGTGCAGCACAGTGCCCTGTTTCCGTACCCTGAGGCTCGGCAGCAGCCTGTTTTTATGCCCTGCAATGCAGTGTCCTGTTTTCACGCCCCGCGGCTGCGGCAGTAGCAAAAGTAGAGGGGTGTGCACGCACATGTGCACACACTGGCCAACCTGTCCCATGGCCCAGTGGGCAGCAGGCCACGTCCCATTACCAGGACGCAGCCCACAGGTTGGGGACCCCTGCCTTATATGGTAAAACAATTTGTTTGTTTGTTTATTAGACTTATATCCCTTTCATTCAGGATCACAAAGCAGCATATATGGTGTACCCTCATTTCACCCCACAAGAACCCTGTAATTCTGGGTCACCCTACTCCTGGCCCACCACATCATTGGCTGAGCCTATTTAGATAGTACTATGGGAATACTGTAGGGCAGTAAAATAGTTTACAAAGGAGGGAGAAAAGAAGGTCCACTTAAATTCTGTGTCAGTTGCTTTCTATACATTATACCCGTGGAAGGAAGAATCAAACCCATTGTTGTTAATATAAGACCTGTTCTGAACAGAGCAATATAAAATAGCTTGTTTGGGCTGTTCCAGAACAGATACTCCTCAAAAGAATCTTTTTATTAACTCTGTGCTAGGATTTGGGTTAATCTGAAGTCATTAACTCTGAATCTGATATTTTATTGATTTTATTGACATCTATTTGCTGGTTCTGTGAGCCTTATACTGACTTGTTTATATTATGTGAAAATTCTGGTAATGACAATTGTTTTTATTCATTCACAAAACTGTTATTGTCTAATATCTCAGTAAAATGAAATAATTTGTAGCTAGCGTATAATTGCATCGATTTATATGTTAATTTGTGCTACTGTATAGACATTTTTCATAGCAGATGGAGATTTTCAGTTGTAATATTGTGTTACCAGAACAAAGGTTGATAATCTGAAATGTTAGTTTCATGACAAATCAAGCCCAACCTTGGCAACCTGAAGATTTGTGGACTTCAATTCCCAGAATTCCCCAGTTATAACAGCCAATGGTGAAAAATGCTAGGAGCCCTGGTTCAGTTGCATTGTATCTTTCAGACATGTAGACTTCAACTCCCGGAATTACAAGGGATGACCTTGCTGGCTCTTGGAATTCTGGGATTTGGTGGGCAAAACAGCTATAAAGTTATCTAGCAATCCTATGACGTTAACTTCAGGTTAAATCATAAACCTAGTACAGATTATATGATCATCATTACTTAAAGAAATAGAACAAAGTTTTACACCTTATGCATGGGGGGGTGCATTTGGATATGGTCCTTATAGTGTGTAGACAAATCCCCATAAATATAAACATCTTTGTTTATTCTAATACATTTAGTTGCATATGAATTAAACATTCCACTTTCATAGAGAAAAATGACTACAGCAAAGTTTTGCGTTACAGTAGTTTCAGTCTGTTTTATTGCTGAATTGTTGTATTAACTTGTTTTAACCATAACATTTAATAGCTACACATGCAGTTTGTGGCAGAGAATTGGGTAATCTCCAATGCTGATTATAGAAACATAATCAGAAAAAAGCTAGTGGTCCATTGAGTCTACCTTTGAGAGCTTTGTTTTATTTTTATTTATTTTTATTTTATTTTATTTTATTAATTTTTGTCAGATAATACCAGTGCTTTTTTTCTTAAAAAAAAAAAAAAAAGTGCCGGAACTCACACATGTCATACAACCTGCCTTGCCTACCCTACAAGGTTCCATCCAAAAAAGGTGTCGGATAATACACTTGTGTTTATCCCAAGCATGTTTAAACTCAGTTACTGATGACTGACCACTGGAAGTTGGTTCCAAGCTTCTGCTACTCTTTTTGTGAAGTAATACTTTCTAATTATGCACTTACTTTTAAAGTACTGTATACTTCATTGGGTATATTGTGATTTATGTTTTATCAATGTCATATATATTACCATAGCAGCTTTCCATAGGGGCCAAGTCCTAAACTGAATAATGGAATAAATTAAGTATTCTGAACATTGCTACCAGTTAAGCTGGAGGAATCAACATAATTTTGTACTTAAATGGGATAAAATTCTTCTTGAAGGGCCAGGAGAATCTAAAAGCCATTATTATCATCATTGGGAATTTATGTAGCATCCAATTATTTCCATTTGTTTAAGTTGTTATGTCCACTTTTACTCATCTTTAGCTTGAACACAATTTATCTCAGAAGCTTTTAGTAAAATCCAGAACCACAGGACCTTGTCTATATTATACTATATTATACTATCAATCAAAGAGACTATCCATAGCTCAGGATTGAATTGTGGAGTCCTTGGTGCTCTCTGAGCTTGGTTGTTTGCTTCCAGATATTTCATTATCCAGCACCGATGTTACCTACTCAGGTAATGAAACATCAGCAAGCAAACAACCAAGTTCAGAGGGCACAAAGAACTCCACAATTATACTATTGCAAAAAAGCGAAGTGGGTATAGAAGTCTCGTGGAAGAACATATTGTATGTCTCATATTCCTCTCCGGATATAAAGATCAGAAGCAGGAAATGACAATTCCTCCATCAGTACTTCTGAAGGGTTAGTGCCAATCTGAATAGTGAACGCTGTGTAGGCAGAGGACAACGAATGTCTCCTAGTGTTATCAAGAAGTGTCCTCAGCTCCATCATATCTCACCTGACTTCTTGCTGTGTTTGACTAGAGCAGTGGTAGGCAACCTTGGCTCTTTTATGACTCGTGGACTTCAACTCCCAGAATTCCTGAGCTAGCCATGCTGAGGGGAAAGGGAGAGGTTTCCAAGCTGAGGTATGCTGGCTCAGGAATTCTGGGAGTTGAAGTCCACGAGTCATAAAAGAGCCAAAGTTGCCTACCCCTGGACTAGAGGATCAAAGTTCAGTATACTTTATGATAAGGAGGTGGCATTAGTCAAAAGGTTCCCAATGAAGTTGACACATTGAGAAACATGGGTTTCCTTCCTTTTTCTTCTGTGACATTAGACAAGAGATTGGGCATTGCTCGTTAGCACCATAAATGTGTTTAAACTTGACAGACATACAAAAAATATTCAGCCCCACCCCAAAATAAAATTTGCTGTTAAAAATTGCAGAACTGATGTTCACTAGAAAAAAAGGAAACTGGACAGAATCCAGATGATGTTAGATAGGCCTAAGGTCTGGGCATGTTTTTCTTAAAATAGAAACAGACCCATGCTGAAGTACAGAAGCTTATTTAAATAAGTTTCCCTGCAGGAAACAGAACTGGGAGTGTGGTCTGTTTCCCCCCCCCCGCCCCCGATGAAAATATTCATTACCATGGGAAAATAATCTTATTTGATGACAAAGAAGGGGGTGATGAAGATGATGTTGACGATGAAGGTGATGATCCCATTCTATCTATTCAAGAAATTTCAAACACACCCTGGTCATGTACAATGGAGAAGAATATCTGTGTTTTGCCAGTTGATTTAACCCTAAATTTGGAAAGAAATGCTTGCAGTAATTGATTCTAGCTGTACAGTCCTATTTTATGAAATGAGTAGAATTTATTTTATGCCTGGTTTTACAGGGGAATCCCATGTTTGTTATCTCAGATAGGTGAAGCATATAGTTATCCTATCTAGGATAGACCCAAAACCAAGAATGATACATGGCAATTCTTCCAAACTAAGTTCTTTATTGTTTTGCATCTATACATAAAATCTTGGCTGTCTCTCCCTCTCCCTCTCCCTCTGGTTAAGACTCCTCCTCTTCCTCCTCCTGGTAAAGACTATTTTTGAAATGAGAGTTCTCCTTCTTCTCTTTCGGCTTCTTCCTTTCTAATTATTTGTTGTTGTTAGTTGCAAAGTCGTGTCCAACCCATCGCAACCCCATGGACAATGTTCTTCCAGGCCTTCCTATCCTCTACCATCTTCTGGAGTCCGCCTACTGCTTCAGTGACTCCATCCAGCCACCTCATTCTCTGTCGTCCCCTTCTTCTATTGCCCTCAATCTTTCCCAGCATTAGGCTCTTCTCCAGTGAGTCCTTCCTTCTCATTAGGTGGCCAAAGTACTTGAGTTTCAACTTCAGGATCTGGTCTTCTAAAGAGCAGTCAGGGTTGATCTCCTCTAGGACTGACTGGTTTCATCGCCTTGCAGTCTAGGGGACTTGCAGGAGTCTTCCCCAGCACCATAGTTCATTCTAATTATTATTGGATTAACATTTTTAAGGTTCCACATTTAATAAAAGTATGTAATATCTGGTTGAGCAAACCCTCTGGATCTTCTTCTTGAGCAGTGGTTCTCAACCTTTTTAATGCCGCGACCCCCAATCATTCGTAAGTCAAGGACTACTCAACCGGTCGTAAGTCAAAGACTACCCAACCGGTCGTAAGTCAAGGACTTTCCCTGCCCGGGAACGTCACGCATGCGTGGTGCCACCCCCTGCGCCGGCCCAGGCGTAGCTGGCAAGGGGCAGCGACAGTGCAGGGCGACCACCGGCTGGGCCACCAGCTGGCCCAGCCCAAGGGAGGTAAGGCACCCGCTGGGCCCCATGCGTGCCAGCAACCTTCCCTGCGCCTGCCGGCCTCCCACCCCTGGCCCTCTTTTACTTACATTTTTAGTAGTTGCTCAGCAGGGAGGGGTGGAAACTTCCAGACAGTTCACCTTGGCTACAGACAACCTGCAGCACCGTTTGCAGAATGGGACTTTTGGCGGGCTCAGCAGGGCAGAAACAGTCTGGACAATTCCTACTGGCTTTTGAAAGCCAATAGAATTAGACTCTATTCAAGAGAGTCTATTCCAGGGGTAGGCAACCCAAAACACTCAAAGAGCCACTTGGACCCGTTTCCCACCAAAAACAAAACACTGGGAGCCGCAAAAACCTTTTTATATCTAAAATGAAGATAACACTGCATATATCCTTTTTTACCTTTATTATAGGTGTGTGTATGTGTGTGTGTGTTTGTGTGTGTGTGTATATATATATATATACACACACACACACACAGAGAGAGAGAGAGACAGACACACACACACATATACACATTAAAAATAAAAGTAAAAATATGACTCTTGGGAATATCCATACTATTAAAACAATGATCACCCAGAGAATGCTTTAAGAGAATAAAATTACATACACACACAGGTAAAAAAAGGATATATGCAGTGTTATCTTCATTTTAGATGTCAAAAGGGTCTCTCTCTCCCTCCCTCTCTATCTGCCCTTGGTCTGCCACTCCTCTTCCCCACTCTCTCTCTCTCCCTCTCTCTCTCTTTCTCTCTCTCTCTTTCTCCCCCCCCCCTCCTATCTGCTACTCACCTGGCAAGCTTCAAGCTGTTGTCCAACAACTTCCGGGGTAGGCAACCTCGTCTCTTTTATGACTCATGGACTTCAACTCCCAGAATTCCTGAGTCAGCCTAGCTGGGCTAGCTAGCTCTCTCCTGCCCTTCCTGCTTCCTTCAGAGACGCAGCAAAGGGAGGAGCTCCGCCCAGAAAGCTTTTCAGCTCCTCAGAGAACACTGTGAGTGCACTCTCTTTTACACATACACACACACACACACACACACACACACACACACACACACACACAAAACACACACACACCCAGACACAGAGAGAGAGAGAGAGAGAAGCAGGGAAGTGCAATTGCCTCTCACTGTCTCTGTCTCTCTCTGCAAAGGCAGAGGAGGCTGGGAGCCACAGGGAAGGCTCAAAGAGCCGCATGCGGCTCCGGAGCCGCAGGTTGCCGACCTGTGGTCTATTCTATTGGCTTTCAAAAGCCAATAAAATAAAAAGGAGTAGCACAGCTAAGGAACAGGGGGAAAAAATGGCGGACTGCGTTGTTTGGCGACCCCCGTGAAATGGTCGTTCGACCCCAAATGGGGTCGCGATCCACAGGTTGAGAACTGCTATTCTTGAGGAATGGTGCACATTACCATAATAGTATGGTTCTGATATTATGGCTCTATTTCTTTTTTGCTATTCGCCTGGTCAATACTTTTCTATAATACTATAATGCTAATAATGCTATAAGGAACATGTCCAGAGTCCTGTACTGTTTTATCGGAGGAGTTTTAGTGATTGACACCTGAGATGGCCAAGGGACTTTGATGTGTTCAGTTCACAACTTGTGTGCTTGATCAAATTTAGTAAGAAGGGACTGGGTCCAGGAGGTCATAAATGTCTTGCTTGAGAGAAGGAGAGAAGAGGCAGTGATGAGGCTTTTGAAGAAACCAAGCCTGGGCCCACAGATTGAAACTAGCTATAAGCTAATGGCAAATATTCCTTTCTTAGGCAAGGTGTTTGAGCAGGTGGTGGCTATTCAATCCAAGTGCCATTTAATCCAGATTCAGAAACAGAAACCAGCCTGGTTTACTTGAGACTTATTTCAGAAACAAAATAGAAGGCATGCAATCCTATTGGTCTTTCTTAACCTCTCAGCAGCTTTTAATATCATTAATCATGGTGTTGTACTGGACAGACTGCCAGAGGTGGGATATGAGGGCCCTGTGCAAGTCCCTACTCTCTTTCAAGAGAGGTCAAAGATGTTTGCTTTGTTAATGGAAATGGTATCTGATTGTCAGGGCACTCCACTGTCCTTGCTGTATCTTTATTGCAACTCCAACAACAGGTGGAGTCACAAATAACTAACCTGCAAAATGCGAAGATGCAACTGACACAGTATTTGGAACACAATTTATCTTGGACAACAGGGCACCATAGCCTATAACGTAGTTCTCATGAGATTCTGCTAGAGACATTTGGAGGAAACCAGGACCAATTCCTGACTTTCAAAGTTTAGGGTAGAGTGTTTATGCTGGGTTAACCAGCAGTTTCCCACAGGCCATATGAAACTGGATTTTGAGCTGAAGTTGCTGAGAGAAGATGCAGCCAAATCTGCTAGATCCATCATTGATGGCAATGGTCCAGTAACCAGACAATGATTATGACGTCATGCAGAGATTTAGAGTCACATTTGATGATTCAACTAGAGGAGCAATAGCCGATTGTGAGATTTGCAAACTCATACAAAGTCAGCGTAGACTCTGGGTTGCCAAATCAGATTTTAAATTATTTACCAGATTTGGTTCCGAACGACCAATTTAGAGAAGAACTTGTAGACAAGCTGAGAGATAAATTGGTGAGATAAGGCACCTGGATCATTTGGAAGAGCTATTCCCATATTGAGCAGTAATAAATGGCTGATCAGAATGGAGGAAAGGGAGAAATGAAAGGAGAGTTTATAAGCTTTTACATTTTTACCCATGCCCTTCCTCTGGTGGCATCCTGATGATGCACCAAAGAATCCTTGCACCTTAGAGCAGCCAAGAAATCTCTGTCACCAAGGGAGAAATGAAGAAAGAGCAATCTCACTTTATGCTTTTACTACAGAACCCTGCTGATCATGTACAGCTAATCTTCATGCTTTTAACTCAGCTACAAAATGGCTGCACTTGTAGATCTACAGGCTGCTTAGCAAGCAAGTGCCCAAATAACTCCAAAGCCATAGCGTCAGAAACTTTACAGACCTCCTTCCCAAGAGTAACGGGGTCCTCAGACACTTAAGAAATAATTAAAGAGACAATTAAGGACAGCCAACAAGTGCATTGCATTGTTCTTGTTGCTCTTTGTTTAGACTCAGGCTGGAAAATACAACTCTCTGTCCTTGTGGACTAGGGGGTGACAGTCAATTTTATAGATGAGACCACAATGCAAGAGTTTATCCATTAGACACTAGAAAGGCTGATGCTCATGAGAAAAAAATAGAAGGGCAGATGCTCAGAACTGGGCCCATGATGCAGCTGATGACACAAGATGACATGGAATACTTTCCACTCTAGGTGATGACTTCCTTACAGGTCCCAATGCACTGAGAATTGATTGGACACAATTACATAATCCAGATGTAGGAACAAGGAATTATTTCTTTTCCATCACCAAAATGTCAACAACACTGATTGCAAGCTTTTTACTCTAACCCTCCCCCCCCCATGTCCATTTAGCACAGTGATTCTCTGCTTTGCCAAATACTCACACTGTGCAGATGTGTTTGGGAAGGAGCAGGCAATGGCACTGCTTCCCCCATCAAGTGTGTAAAAGCACCATCTACTTGAAATTGGGACCCCAGATTCCACTGAACAAAGCAATATCAAATGTCTATTCAAGACTTAGCCATTGTGAAGGAATTTCTGAATGACAATTTGAAGATACAGTCATCTCAATCTCAAGGATACGCAACTACCTTTTAACCCCCCCCCTACACACATACGCAAAATATAGTTTTATTAAGGCACTTGTGATTTTAGAGGGGTTTTTTTAGACCATTAGGGATCCCTACCTACTGTGTCTTATTCCAGATCTCCTGGACCACCTCCAGAGGGCATATGTTTTCATGAAGTTGGATCTGAAAGGTGTTTACAATTTGATCAGGATGAAAGAGAGGCAGGCATAATTAACTGCATTTCATATAGACATTTGAATACATGTGATGTCTTTTAGCTTGGTTAATTGGGGGGGGGGAACGCAGTTTTATCCAGATTCAGGATCTTTTTGGAGGACCTTACCTTGTATGCAAGTCATATCAAAAATGTCTTAAAGAGACTCCACAAACACAAGCTCTTTTTCTAAATTGTAGGAATGTATTTTTGATGTTCCCCAGTTGAAGCTATTTGGGTTAAAGCAGGGGTCCCCAACCCCTGGTCCATGGACCGGTATCAGGCCGCAGCATGCCAGCAACTGGTCCGCACAAACAAGCAAAGCCCCATCCGTGGGGGGCAGGTAGCACATAAAACCAGGCACTCTCTGGTCTGTGGAAAAAATTCTCTCCACAGAGCCAGTCCTTGGTGCCCAAAAGGTTGGGGACCTCTGGGTAAAGGATCTCAACAGAAAGCATACAAAGGAACTCTGCAAATGTACAATCCATATTTTCATAGCAATGGCCTTGAAATGTGAAGTATGGTATGTGCAGTGTTTTATGGGCTTTGCCATTTTTTCATAGGGAGATCATTCCTAAAGTTGCAGACCACATCCGACTGCTATCTCAATCTCAAAGAAAGATCCTAAGTTCACTGAAGAGCAAATTATTTCCAGAATTGAATAGACTTTTCACTTCACAGCCGTTGCTCAGATACCAAAACCCTACCCACCAATTTGATTTGCAGGTCATCTCCCCTTACCACAGTACTACAATTCAGCAGCATTACATTTCTCCCTGTAATGCCTTTTTTCTAACTGTCTGAAAAATTAGTTTATTTTCATTACAGTTCTAAGTGGAATATAGCTCAGTGATTGCTTCACACAATGTTATGGATTTTTTTAACCCAGTTTATTGGGTAAGCTTTAAGTTCCTGAGTTAACACATTACACAGTGCCATAAATCATGGTAGCTGGGTCACAAAATATATTAAGGAACAACAAATAACATTAGGGCTTACAACAATGCACAAACTGAACCATAAACTGAGATGGTTGGCTATTTTTTTGCTATTTTATCAAGACATCATTGCAATTATTTAGAATCATTACTATTTGCAATTATTAAACTTTCAAAGCTCAGAGATACAAAAATCCTAAAATCATGGTGTGGTTTTTTTTTTAACTTGTTAAAATTCTTCACAATTTTTTCCCAGCCCTCCTTCAGGTATTGTTCCTTCAACGTGCATGATAGCAATTGTTCCCTCTATTAAGGCTGAGCACAATACCCAAATCTTTATAGTGGATAATTAACAGCCAGCAGTAAGCCTTACCCATTAATTCAATTGAGTATGAATGACTTATGAAATTTCTCTTCGCTGTTGAAATAATAAGATATTGCATATTTGGCTTTTGTGTGACATTGTATTTAAGAGTTTCCTAATTCAATATGAAGAAATAAAAGGGCAATGATAGAATGTTGTGTACATTGATATTTATTGAACTATTGATTAATATATTTCTCTGGCTGTCTGCGCTTAATTACATGTATCATTTATTTGTATTTTGTTAGATAACTGTTCTGAAACTCTTCCTTTGGTTATAAATCTTATGCAGTGTTTTTGCATAAGAGGAAAGATGGGCAACCTTGAGTTCCAGTCTGATGGGAAGGTGTGAGATATGTGGATGCTGGAACTAAGCAGGTGCTCAGTGGCTTGGAATGAAGACTCCTTGGAGCTTATGTTTGAATAGGGTACAAGAAACATTTCTAAAAATAAGTTATTACGTTGTCTAGATCAGTGATGGCGAACCTTTTAGAAACTGAGTGCACAACCCACTTATGCATTGTCGAGTGCCAGGTGGGAGTGGCCCATTGGGTGGATGTGGCCCATTGGGTGGGCGTGGCCAATTGGGTGGGTGTGGCTGCGGTGGTAACAGCAGACTGGGTGGGACTAAAAAGTTCAATCAATCAATTCCAACTTTGCAAGATCTTTTTTTTCCCACGAGAAGTTGAAATTGACTGATTGAACCTTTTTTGTTTTTTGCACATGGCGGTGGAGGCCTAAAGTGAAAAGGTTTTATAAAACCCAGCTGAAGGCCTAGGACTGGGGCGACGGCACACATGCCCACAGAGAAGGCTCTGAGTGCTGCCTCTGGCACCCGTGCCATAGGTTCGCCACCACTGGTCTAGATTCTGACATTGTATCATCATCATCATCACCATGTCTCTGGGTCTATATTTTCAACAACGAATCAATTTAAGCCACTGTTTCCCTCTGTGCTGATTCAGTGCCATAAATATAGGGGCAGAAATAAGTTTTTTGAAAGTATAAATACAAATATTTCATTGAAGCTGAGAAAGAAGCAAAAGAAAAAAAATACAGAATTAACTATGTAGAGCACTTTTTTTCGTTCATTTGTCCTGGCATGCTTATTTTTGTTCTCCCTGCTTGGGCAACACCCTGCTGCTAGTTGAGGCATTGACATTGTTTTCTGTTTTCATTGAAGTCGCAGGATGCTTTCCTTTTAGATTTAGGCTTCATAACTTGCATTTAAAATTGCAATCTTTCTGCTTCTGTAGAGGAAGGGCAGAGCAGAGGGAAGAGGAGAGGAGAGGAGAGGAGAGGAGAAGAGAGGAGAAGAGAGGAGAGGAGGGGAGGGGAGAGGAGGGGAGGAGGAGAGGAGGGGAGGAGGAGAGGAAAGGCTCTCTTGTCCTGTGGTTCCAAAACTTGGTGTAAAGTTTGTGCGCCAACACAAAGAGAATATTCTTTTTCTCACAAGGCCTTTATTGGTTATTATTATTATATGCACAAGGTGAAATTATAACTGCCAGTTCCTTAGCTGATGTTGGCTTTCATATGCACTGAGTTCTCCTCTCCTGCCCTGCCCTCCCCTACTCTCCCCTCCCCTTCCCCTTCAGCGGTGCACAGGGAACCAAGCCAAAGAAAGTTTTTCCATGTCCACGTCACATCCTGATAACATCAAAAAATGTCTTCAGAAATGATCACTGAAAAACGTAGCGTATATTCTTGATTGAACACTAATTTCCTAAGAATGTCATGATTAAAAGCTGTCCTTAGATTATTGGTTTTGATGGACACATAGTATGGTGATGCTGATAAAAAAAATAATGTTGCAGCTTTATCCTAACGGTGATAGCGCTCTCCTCCTACGTGGAATATTGAGAGTTCAGTCCTAGGTAGCAGCAGATGTTTCTCTCCTAGGAATCAAAGAAAAAATATATGCTATGTACTCCACATAGGTGTTAGGAAGGGCATCCGGACAGTAAATGCTAAGCTCCATCCATTCTCCATTCTGAGTCTACCCAGAATAGGGACCACAGGGTCATAAAAAGAGAGTTTATTCAGAATAGATCCCACTGAGTTCAGAAAGGCTTATTTTCAGATCTGTACACTTGGAGCTGCAGTCTTAAAGGGGGACACTGAGATGAAATCCTGTGTAGAAAACCCTCATGAAGATGTCTCCCTTAAAACAGTACAGAGCATCAGGAGAATCAAAGCCAAGTTCTTCTTTCTTTCTTTTGTGAAAAAAAAAAAGGAAGTCGACATTGTTTCACTCAGTGCATTAGGCGGATCACCTCAACTGTGCAAGTAATTGCTATGCAGAAAAAGACTCTCCCAGATGGTGCTTATAGAAGTTGCAAGAATCCATTCTTTTGGAAGAACTAACTGTGGGAGCCGGCTGAGTATCAATCCCTCTGACAAGAGATGAGAGTAGCAGGAGTAACACTTGCTGTGACAATGACCAATATCACCTAGAACCAAGCACCTACAGCATATAGCAATCTGCAAAGTACTTATAAGACCGTGTAAGATTACCTGGGGCATTGCAGAAACTGGCTATCATCATAAAAGGTGTTAAATTACAGAACCCAAAAAAACGTTTCAGCAGTGTGATTGTCTAGTAAGCACTGAAATACTGAACAGATGCTGCTGTTTTTGTAAGGCAGCTAGCTCAGGAATCAAGGTCATTGTGGCCCGATTCATCGGACATATGGGAGTTTAAATTGAGCTTGATCATTAGATAATCTGAAGCATTCAGTCATTATTCAACGGATGGCACATTCAAATGAAAAACAATAGAAATCAAATGCCTGGGAAATCATGTCCTTAAAAAAAATTAAGCATTTTTATTTTGTTCAGTTCTGAGGACAGGATGGCATTGTTGACTAAATTGTTATTAAGTAGAGAATAAGGACAGATGATGTGCAAGCCCTTTCCTGTAGTGGGAATTTTTACATAGAGTTTTCGTTTCTCGGGAGATACGTTTATAAAGGGGTAGGCAACCTTGGCTCTTTTATGACTCATGGACTTTAACTCCCAGAATTCCAGAGCCAGCCATGCTGAGGGGACAGGGAGAGGTTTCCAAGCTGAGCCAGGCAGGCTCAGGAATTCTGGGAGTTGAAGTCCACAAGTCATAAAAGAGCCACGGTTGCTTACCCTTGGTTTAGGATGATAAGTGAAAATCTGGCATATTGCTCAGTTATGATGAATTCTGTTATTTAATACAATAACTGCTTTGGGAGCTATGGTTTTAAAATTCTTAATTCAGGTAGGCCTGGACTTACATCCAGTTGCTTAGAGATCCAGATTCAAAGTCCTGACCATTCCCTTCCCTCACGTAATGTGACCCCCACTTCAGGAACTCAGCAACCAGGCCACATTTACAACCATTTGCAGTGCCCCACTGGCACATGATCATGTCTTAAAATACTGAAAAATGGGCATTTATTTCCAGTTTTTGGCAAAACCAGCTCATGGTGAACCAGGAGTTTGCTTAACAACCACAGCATTCATTTAAAAATGATCACACGCAAAAAAAAAGGTTGGAAAATCAGGCCAGTCACGTGGGTGACCCGATTTACGATTGTCACAATTTATGACCATAATGGGCGGGCTCCATTATAGTTGTAAGTCGTGGACTAGCTTTACTTGTCATGTTAGAGATGGCAGATTACCTAAAAAATCCAGGACAAGTAGCCCAATTTATATGTAACAATATGACACCCTAAAACATCAACGTCCTCCCAAGAGCCCTGGTGATACAGTAGTTAGAATGCAGTATTGCAGGCAAAAATCTGCCACAGCCAGGAGTTTGATCCTGACAGGCTTAAGGTTGACTCAGCCTTCCATCCTTCCGAGGTCGGTAAAATAAGGACTTACACTGTTGGGGGTAATATTCTGACATTGTAAACTGCTCAGAGTGCTGTAAAGCAGCATATAAGTGCTATTGCTATTGCTATTCAGATTTGTCCAATAGATCCCATGGCTATATATTATGAAGATTCCCTGGGCTCCATGGGGGAGGGCAAGGAGGGCAAATTATAATATCTGTGCAGTGATGTCATTACTCAAATGCAGCAACTGTTGTTCTTGTATCAAACTTTGTGACACAGGTAAATAAGTACATTTGTGGGATGATGTCATCTCTCCCATCACCTCATCCTGATTTGTTATAGATGCTATTGCAGGGTAACAAGCTGGTGAACATTGAGTTATTCAAATATGCACCTTGAGATTATAAACCATGTTAGTTTCTATTCTATTTCTTACAAGGATTTATATACACCCCACAGCCCTCTGGATAATGTTTGGGGATTCATGGGGAGAAACTGTGAATCAACAGATGGCCAACCATAGATACAGGCAGTCCTTGACTTACAACAGTTCATTTAGCGACCCTTCAAAGTTACAACGGCACTGAAAAAAGTGACTTACGACCACTTTTTACATTTACGACCTTCGTAGCATCTCCGTGATCATGTGATCGGACTTCAGATGCTTGGCAACTGGTTCATACTTATGACTGTTGCTGGGTCCCAGGGTCATGTGATCACTTCTTGTGACTTTCTGACAAGCAGTCAACGGGGAAGCCAGATTCACTTAACAACCCTGTTACTAACAACTGCAGAGATTCACGTAACAACTGTGGCAAGAAAGGTCCTAAAATGGGGCATAACACATTTAACAACAGAAATTTTGGGCTCAATTGTCATCGCAAGTCAAGGACTTCCTGTACAGCGCTTCAATTGATACATCCTATAAAAATAACACAATTCAAAAATATCACAGAAAAGCTTATATAAAGGAACCAGATTAAAAAATAACCATAAACATTCAAAGCCCCCTAGGTAGAGTAGTCCTCTGCTAACATCCACTGTGCACCTCCAAAGCTATGAACAAGTCTTGCAATTCATTTCGATATTGTCCTATTTTTTTCAATAGAAAAGATTGGGTGGAGAGAACAGAAAGCATTCTGCAAAGCTAGCAATTGAAGCTTATGATTGCAGTGCTTGTAAGTGGTCAAATACAGGTGACCTTTTTTGCAATGCTTCTAGTGTTGTGCCTTATTATTTTGGGTACACATGAATACCCTGCCTGGTCCCCCCCCCCAATTGTAATTACATTTGGGGAAAGCTACCAGGAATTCCAAGGTTAATGCTGCCAAGGTTTTTTCCATCTTCTCCATCCCGACTTGATATCCGTAGTATCTTTCTCACTTACGACAGGCCAAATAAATGATGCAGCTGGCATAAATGTGGGACAGTGTAATCTCTTCCTATCATTTTTTTTTTGTTTGTTTGCTTGTTTGTTTCTGTATTGGGTAATGCAGAAGCATGGAATAAGCTGCATTACAGAAGACTGACCTGCTGGGTGATGGGAGTGCCCATGAATAGCTGGGCAGAGACTACAGAGAATAAAATGTGACTCATATATGAAGCGTTCAGAGAGCCATGGATATGTAGCTCTTCAGCAGACTATTTAGGGATAAGTGATGTAGGTGTACATTGCTACTCCAAATATAGGTGTATTGAGAGGGAAGTCATCCAGTGCTGTGTATTTGGTTCCAATTGTTTCAGTTTTTTAAAAAATTCTACTCTCTATTGGTTTGCTTTATGTCATTCAAAGTCTCTATGACTGGACCACTTTATAAACCAGAGTGAATAAATACCTTGCCCCTAAATATGTATTTAAAATTGACTCCTGTTTGTCCCCTGGCATAAATTAATCACTGCAAAGATCTTTCCTCACCCAATAATATTATCACACACACACACACACACACACACACCATTTTTTATCAAGAGAGACTTTTCCTCACCCAAAGGTCTTTAAGACTTCCTTATTGTCAATTTTAGTAGAGTCTTCCTCGCAGCCTAGGCAGGCATAGCCACACTTCTCTGTGCATTAATGATTCACCTGTGGAGATGGTTACCAGCATCAAATTCCTGGGTGTGCAGCTAACAAGTAGGCTAGCTTGGTCGCTCAACAGTGAGAAATTGGTGAAGCAGGCACAGCAGCGCTTGAATTTTCTGCATTGTATGAGAAAAGCACATCTTCCTTCCCCTGTCCTGACCACTTTCTACAGGGGGACGATAGAGAGCATCCTGTCCTACAGCATCACAGTCTGGTTTGGAAGCATCACTGTTTCAGACAGGAAGACGGTGCAGAGAGTGGTGAGGAGGGCCGAAAAGATCATTGGCAGCTCCCTTCCTCCCATCCAGGACATAGTACAGAAGCGTTGCTTGAGCAGGGTCCGTAAGATCATCTGGGATACTACACATCCTCTTCACGACCTGTTTTCCTTATTACCTTCTGAGAGGAGGCTTCGTCGTATCCGTAGCAGAACATCCAGATTCAGCCATAGTTTCATTCCATACAGCATTAATAGCCTTGTGAACTCTCAAGCTTCCTCCTTCTGTTATATATTCAAGTTGGACAGTATTTAATATTTATTTGTTATGTATATGTAGGGGGTGTGGGTCTATACATATGTGTATATAATATGTTCAGGTGTGTGTCATGTATGTGTTTCACTTTGAGAGTGGGCAACTAAATTTCATTTTTGATGTGTGCCATTGTGCCCATAGTAAAAAAAATGACAATAAAGGTTATCTTATCTTATCTAGTTTTTCTGGAGTTATTATGCTACAACTTTTATCCTCTGCATTGGTCATGCTGGTTGAAATGTAAAGGAGATAAAGTCCTACAAAATTAGAGCCTGTTTTTGTGGGGCAATGATGGCAGCCTGGCACAAATTAACTCAGGAATCCTGTACTTTTTGCAGAGAAGGCAGTTAGGCAAAGTGGGTATGGAAATCCTAAACTGATTTTTAAAAATCATAAAGGAAGCTCTTTACCTGTCTAGGCAATGTCAACATGAGAATGGAAGAAATCGATATGGTAATGTTAATAGTCAGCTACTGCATGTTCTGGAAATTATGTAGATAATACTCAAATGGACAGCAGCAGCAGCAGCTGGGGAAGGCCAGGATTGGCATCTGGAAAAATAGTTGTAAAGCAACTTCCCAATTAATTTGATAATAATCCTCTCCTACATCAACAGATTCTTTGATCGAAGATGTGGAAGGAAGCCACTTAACAGAAAACATCAGTAAACATAGATAATGCAAATTCCGGAAAGTATTTAAACATGTGATCTGGGCTATAATTTGTCATAATTGAGCATTAATTGTATTAGAAAAACTGAAAAGCTCTCGAAGAGTTTGGAAGTTTTTAAGGCTGCAGCTATACACACAGTTTCATGGGAGTAAAATATACAGAAGACTAAATATACAGAAGACTTTCAAATAATTATCTGGCCTTGAAGATACATTTAGAAGTTAAAATGCAGCATAACTTTAGTCTAATATTCAAATGTAATGAAATGGATGAATTTTTGGGGAGGTTGGTTGATTGATTGATTGATTGATGAATTATAAGTTCAACTCCCAGAGTTGCAGTGGTAGGATTCAAATATGTGAACAACCGGTTCTCTGTGTGGATGCCGTTTCTAGAAGTCCATTCTGGGCCTGGGCAACAAAAACTAGCTCCCGGTTCTGCCAAAGTGGTGCGAACCGGCTGAATCCCACCACTGAAGAGTTGCAATATAAGGACATAGCCTAAAAGGAAGAAGAATACAAGCCAACTATAGGTAAATATCAGGATCATAGCATCAAGATGCCTGATCCTTAGTGGAGTGAGAACAAACGACATGGGATATTTTGTTCCTGAGAGTTTAACTTAAATATTAAAGTCAATGTTCAAGACAACATAGGAAAGGAAAGGGAGACATAATAAAAAAGAAAAGGGGATAAACAAGGAAGGAATGTGAATTTATCATTAGAACAAAACAGAATATCAGAGTGGGAAGGGACCTTGGAGGTCTTCTAGTCCAACCCCCTGCTCAAGCAGGAAACACTGTACCATTCCAAAGAAGTGGCTGTCCAGTCTCTTCTTAAAAACATCCAGTATTGGAGCATTCACAACTTCTGGAGGCAGGTTGTTCCACTGATTAATTGTTCTCTCAGGAAATTTCTTCTTTGTTCTTGGTTGTTTTTCTCCTTGCTTAGTTTCCATCCATTGCTTCTTGTCCTGCCTTCGGGTGCTTTGGAGAATAGGTTGACAACACATCCCTCTTCTTTGGGGCAGCCGCTGATACTATATCACAGGCTTATGATTCAGCAGAAGCTATGAATTGAGACTGTGCCAGAAATTTCATGGAAAAAAAGTTTTTGAAGAGGGCAGGGAGAGGAATTGAAAAAAAGAAGTGACAATACAGAAACATCTTAGCATTTTCACTTTTTTAAAAAAGAAACATCCCTCATTTTTTTTTTCAACTGTCAAAGAGATCAACTCGGTTTTAGGACAGTTCGGCATATCTGCCCAGTTGAAACCTATTTGCCAATGGAATCTAATTTGGCAATAAGATTGGGAAAATTCCATTGAAGCCTTTAATTCATTTAAATTCAAATCATTGCAAGGTATATCTTCCCAGTCTGACTTTTCAGCAAAAGCAGCCATTGTATTACATAACTGTCATAGAAAAAAACATACCTTCTTAGTTTTATAACTTTATTGGTGAAGAATTCTAAAAAGTTCCACTGACTCAATACAAAGAATGACACATTATTTTCAATGTCATTATAACGGGTCAAATCAGACCTTGGTGAGAGGTTGTCATTTGACCATTTCTCTTCCTTTAATTTTAATTTACAATAGTCTAGGATATGCTGATTATTTGAAAAAAAAAACTGCCAGCAATTTCCTCTTGCCTCAATTGTGGCTGTAGTAGAAATAATCATTTCTTTGGAAAACAAGAATTCTTCTGCTTTTTTAAACAGACCCATCATCCTAGTCCTTCAAAAAGTCCCCCCTCCCTCTTCCTGAAGCATCAAGCTATTACAAAACCGAGTTTGCTTTCTAAGCTAATATTTAATTGAGTTTTTGCTATTAACATTTGTCGACATTTCAGACACATGAAATGTCAACACTGAGCAGTAATGTCATACAACTTAATGGATGCCTTTTGTCTATATTCTGCTGGAATGCATAGTAGACAGATGACAGCCTTACTTTTAAATTCCCTGCCATCTAGTAGTGGTTTTTTTTTTCTCCCTCCCTTTCCTTGGTTTTGCCTCTTGACAGCCTCTCTTTTAGTTGCCGTTAGCGGGCCTCTTATTTGAGACTGTGTGCATCTTTGTAAGTTAAAAATGGTTTCTCTTAAATGGCCTTCAATGGAGCGGAAAGTCAGTTGACTCTAGTTGCATGTCAAGAATTACTGTCAGGCAAGTGGACCCTTGCACCAATTACCTTGTCCTACAGCTGTTCCATATTCAAATATGAAAGCAGCTTTTCCAGCAATTTTATTTCATAATAAATCTAAAGTTCAGGAAAGGTTGTTGTAATAGACTAGGTGGTTTGGAACGAACGACAGTCGGCCTACCATTGCACTCTTAGGCATGTTGACAGAACGGCAGTCTGTTTGGGTCCAAACAAACCAGCCTTCTCATCTGCAGGTGGGGAGACCATCTCCACTGTGGTAGCATGAGAACTGCTTCCCAACTCTTTCCATGCCCTTCAGACTTGCAAGACTGAGGTCAACCTTACCACACAGACCAGATAGGAAATAGGGCCAGGTAAGCTAATTGTACTTTATTGTAAAGCCACACTAACAGACTCACTGGAGAAGAGCCTAATGCTGGGAAAGATTGGGGGCAATAGAAGAAGCGGATGACAGAGAATGAGGTGGATGGATGGAGTCACTGAAGCAGTGGGCGTGAGCTTAAATGGTCTCCAGAAGATGGTAGAGGACAGGAAGGCCTGGAGGAACATTGTCCAGGGGGTCGCGATGGGTCGGACACAACTTTGCAACTAACAACAACAACAACACTAACAGAATCTTGCGAGTTTGAGTGTATAATTTCCTGCCATCACTTTTACAGCTGAATGCAGTTTAGTCCTCGACTTATGATCACAACTGAGCCCAACATTTCTGTTGCTAAGTGAGACATTTGTTAAGTGAGTTTTGCCCCATTTGCCGATGTTTCTTGCCACATTGATTAAATGAATCAATGCAGTTGTTCAGTTAACAACACAATTATTTAAGGGAATCTAGCTCCCTTCATTGGTTTTGCTTGTCAGAAGGTCACAAAAGGTGATCACATGACCCCGGGACACTGCAATTAACCATCATAAATATGAGTCAATTGCCGAGGGTCTGAATTTTGATCACATGACCATAGAGATGCTGCAATGGTCGTAAGTGTGAAAAACGTCATAAGTCATTTCTTTCAGTGCTGTTGTAACTTCAGACGGTCACTAAACAAACTGTTGTAAGTCGAGGACTCCCTGTAATTAAGGAAGAGTCCCTCTGAGGCTCTTGCTCTGCCCACCATGCAGCTGTAAACTATGCTCCCTCTGATCTGACCATCCCGTAGGCAGCATCTTTTGTCCAGATCTCCCAGGGTCATTCCCACATACCATTACTGTATACTATCCTGGACATAACCTTCACCAATTGGGGAAATTGAAGTTAAGATAACTGGGATTTGGGAAGAAAGTGATTGTCATGTTACCCTTGAATTTGCATATTCAGGGAAAGAACAATTGAGAAGACTTAGACCTGCCTAACAGATTTCAGGATTTGGAGAAATTGAAGAAAATTAGACTGGATCCAATGTGCACCAGTTGTACCCATTCCTGAATCGGGAAGTACTGCTCACAGCTACTCATGCCCTAGACACCTCTGGATTGGGCTATTGCAATAAGGTCTACATGGGATCGTCCTTAGAGACTGTCTGGAAGCTTCAGATGATACAGAATAGAGCAGCAGACGCAGTTATATGTGCTCCTAGGATAGCGTTTGTTTTACTTCTGCTCTGTGAATTGCATTGGTTGCCAGTTTGCTTTCAGGTCCAATTCAAGGAGCTGGTTTTAAAGCCCTTTATGGCATGGGATTGGATTACCTGAAGGACCACTTCTCCTTGATTATATTAGCCTAGTCCATTAGATCTGGAAGAGAGGACTTGCTGCAGATACCTCTGCCAGGGACCTATGTTTGGCAGGTCTCGGGCAGTGGACCTTCTCTGCCAGGGCATCCACTTTATGGAACAGTCTCTGGACAGTAGGTTAGTTGCATCCCTTTTGATGTTCTAGAAGTCCCTCAAGATTTGAACATGCCATCAGAGGTCCCAGGGAAACTGATACTTATTTAGATGGCTCCACTATTGCACTCAATCTCTCATTGGGTTCTGTATATCTTTTACTTTTAATTAATCTCTATTTTTAATGTTGATTTTTATATGTTTATATATATTATTACAAACCTAATCCAAAAAGAAACCCCCACTAAAATCCAAGACAGAGAACAAGAAAACGGCAAAGCCCTCCTCCCATACATAAAAGGCACCACAGACAGAATCAGCAAGATCCTCCATAAACACAACATCAAAACAGCATTCTGCACAAACAGAAAAATATCCACCATCTTAAGAAACCCCAAAGATAAAATTGAGTTAGAAAATCAAGGAGTATATGAAATCCCATGCACTGCTTGTCCCAACACATACATCGGACAAACCAACAGAAGAATAAGTGCACGCATTGAAGAACATAAGAACTCAGTCAAAAAGAGGAACCAACATCTTCCCTGGTCCAACACCTTAAAGCCACAGGACATGAAATTGACTTTAAAAATACCAGAACCATTGCCAAAAGTGAACATTTTAATAATAGAATAATCAGAGAAGCCATCGAGATAGAAAAACGCCCACACAGCATGAACAAGCGAGATGATACCTCCCGCCTACCAGCCATTTGGAAACCCACCCTTATTGACAAACGACTCCCTAACACAAAAAATGATACCAGACCCACACTCACAAAAACCACACAGGATGTCACCACCATACATCCACGCAAAAAACAAACCCAAAGCCACATCGATGATGAGGCACGACCACAAACCAGAAGCCAGACCACAGCTGCATCATTAGCCACTTTAAACCCCTCCAATCCATACATGAAGCAAACTGACACCACCATGAAGATGAGGCACGACCACGAATGCGAAGCCAAAAAATAGCAAGGCAGCCCACCATCTTAAATCCCCCTGCAACTCAGACTAACCTGAGCACAACAAAGCCCCCACCCAAACAGAACACTCCCCCATCCAATCAGAGCACAGCCAACCCCCCATCCAATCAGAGCACAGCCAAGCCCCTAACCAATCAGAACACACCTCCACCCAATCAGAACACAGCGAAGCTCCCACCCAATCAGTTCATACCCCCACTGGCAGTTAAAAGGAAGAAACAGCTAAGACCACACATTGCTCCTCGAAGCACGAAGCTGAAAACACCAACCTGAAGATGACGAATGGGACTTCGTCGAAACGTCGCCAAGACACTTCCAATTTTACGTGGGAGAAAACCCGAATAACCAAATATATATATATATATATATATATATATATATATATATATATATATATATATATATTACCTTGAGTGTTTTTTTGATGCACCCTGTCGGCCCAAATATGGGAGGAAGAAATCTTTTGCCTGTATCAGCTCAATCTAGAGCCATCCATAGGCAGTAGTCGCTACTGCGACATCATTTTGTATTAAATTTTTGGATTGCTAACAAAGAATTAAGGGAGACTGGAATAGCTATTTCGAGCTAATTAGCTCTCATCAGCCAGACATAGCCTTCTGAATTCGAACCTGGGCTGCTTGCACATTAGGCAGCTGTGTTGATCTTCTTTCTCACTTTGTCAGCTGTATCAGGGAGGGATAAATATATATATTTAATTTTTTAATGTACATCACCCAAAGTCACTTCTCCTGAGATTGGTAGCCATATAAATGTAACTGATTTAGTAAATAAAATAAAAAGAAACATTGATGTCAAAATGATATCACCACTTCTCATGAATTCTATTGCTAAATGCTAGATAGCTACAAGCCTTCTACTGTAGGGCATCTATACTATCCAACCTTAAGCAAATATAGATAGGTCTTTTCCCAGAGCTTGATTTGGGAGTCCTGGTAACACAGTTGCAGGCAAACTCTCAAACAGGCTGGAGTTTGATCCTGATGGGCTCAAGGTTGATTCGGCCTTCCATCCTTCCAAGGTTGGTAAAATGAGGACCCAGATTGTTGGGGGCCATATGCTGACACTGTGAACCGCTTAGAGTGGGCTGTAAAGCACTGTGAAGCAGTATGCAAATAATACTTCTACATTGTAAACTGCCCAGAGAGTGCTATAAGCACTATGGGGTGAAGAGCCATGGTAGTGCAGTGGCTAGAATGCAGTACTATAGACTAACTCACTGCTCACTCCAGGAATTTAATTCCGAGCGGTTAACTCAGCCTTCTATTCTTCCGAGGTCCGTAAAATGGGGACCCAGATTGTTGGGGGCAATATGCTGACTCTGTAAACTGCTTAGAGAGGGCTGTGAAGCACTATGAAGTGGTATAGAAGTCTAAGTGCTATTGCTATATATGCCTAAATGCTATTGCTATTGCATTGATGTTCTCCATTCAGCACCACTGGCAGAAATATTTCATGGGATTTTTTTTTATTCACAGAGACTTTGCCCTTGTGGATCTAGGAAGGTAGAAACTCTTGCTCATGTCTCAAATGATGGCCCAAGACTTGCTCTGATCATCCCAATCATCTCTAAATTGGAGGCTCATACTAATAAATTTAATGTGTATTACTTTTTTAAGGGATGCTAATTCCACACTCAAATATCAGATGGGCAAGTCATACAATTGTGCAGAATGTTTAATAAGATACATCGTTTAATTGTCTTATTGATTTCTTTTTTTCCCCCGATAACAAATTGTGGTATTAAATTATTCTTTTTCTATGTAAAGGCTGGTCAAAGACAGTAATGCATATTTTTTGATTTGATTTTATATCTCTATTAGGACGTCATCACACCTGTTGTCACTTTGCCGTTGTCCCAGCTAGTTATGGATGCCATTAGTGACAAAGCCTAAAAGATTCTGCATACTCTGAAGCTGCCCTTGGACAGACTTAGAATGCAGGAGAAAATATTCCTTAAGGCCAGCGTAGAAGGTCAGCTACTCACATGGGCTGGGGAGGGGTTGAAGGCAAGGTCAGTGGGAGATAGCTGGCCAAAGATTTTTGCCAGGGCATGTTTGCTTTCCATAGGAATACTGATTATCCATTGGGAGGGAATAGGAAACTAAGGAGGAGGGGAATAGAATAGTATAGTCAAAAGTCTGGCTGGCTGGCACATCCCTTGAACAACACTGTGAAACTACACTGCAACTTTTTTTTTTTAATCTAATGATCATGTGTAGCATTTTTATTATAGAGAGCAGAACCTCCTCAAATTGTTGCCTAAAGTGGCATGAAAGCAAAATCAGTGAAACCTCTTGAACCAGAAAATCCGTGAGGGGGAGAAAGCACTCACGTGAAGCACTGTCTCTTTGAAAAATAATAATAATAAAGCCCAAAGAAAAAAGGGTGGGGAGGGAGGTCTGATCTGGGATTTGTAGAATAAGTACATTTAGACACTCCCCCCACCTTTGAGAAACAACCCATATTTAAAGCAAGGCTTGTACCGGTTTACATCCAGATTGTCTAGGAAAACCTGCCTGTGGAATATCAGAAAGTGACAGGATCATTAAAGTCAAGGGGTACTTAGAAATTAGCTCCCAAAGATTGGTTCCTGGCCTCTCTTTGGCTTGAACCTCTTGATGGGATTTATGCTGACAAATCAAAAAGGAGCATCTCCACAATTTGTGACTCTGATCGAGAACAAGGGATCTTTATCCTTTTAATCAAAGGATGTGGCACCCCAAGTTGGATCTGTACATGCCCCTTGGCCTCAGGTGGCTCCAACATGCCGGAGGTTAAGGGTTTGTTAAAGAATATCAATTTTGATTAAGTAACACACACACGGTGTAAAATACCCCCTTTATCCTTTTGAGAAGTGAAGGTTAGAGGCCAGACTGTACTTTTTAGTGAGTTTGTAATTAAATTTGATATCTTAGGTAACAGGATTGATCTTTTAGCAGACTAGTGGATGTATGTTTGGTAACATATCACAAAAGCTAGCTTCCCCGCACCGATACTAATAGGCTGGCTACCCATCATTTTGGAGATGGACATTGTGACAACCCAGAAATTTCTCTTCCCCACCCCACCCCCCCCGCTTTCTTCATTTTCTTGATGCAATGGGTAAAGGTCTACTATCCTTCACTCTGTGTATTTCAGTCCTTGCCTTTGCTGTATCACTCAGTTAAGCTTTGAGCCAATCTTTTTTTAAGTTGGCTTACAGCTACGAAAAGTTCCATGAACTTACTTTAAAGATGAAGCTGCTAAAGTAGATTTAGGAAATATATTTTTATCAATCGTTGTATACACACACTCCCACATATATTAGAAAGGAAGAGAGAGACTAAAGGTTCATCTCACAGTAACAAAATGATTTCCATTTATTTTCAAGCCCTCAGTGCTGATTTTGACTTCAAAAAGAAACAGACAATGGGAAAAGATGGGGATTGTAAATTGCTAGCATCACTAGCTCTGTTCTTTCCCTGCTTTAAGATCCCTCCCACCTCTATCATTTTTCTGTGTGTATAAATGCTCCTTTGAGAATCATTCAGATATTAGCTGAAGGGAGAAGGTGCCAAGTGTGTTTAAAGTACTAAATTTATTGATTTAAATTTCTCATACATTGAATTGCTTGAATATTATCATTATAAACAAGAAAAGTTTGTGTTTAGATTCTTGAGGCTCTCTGAATTTGGACGTTTCCCTGCAAAAGTTTCATTACCACACTAGATATCATCAACAGTATGAAGGAGAGTGGAGGTTTAGACTGTTTATATATAAGAGCTTGCCCTACTTAATGGGGCGATGATTTCCTCTTGATGGCGCCTATCTGGTGTCTTTATTCCCCCCTTCTCTTTCCCATGAATGATACTACCTAGCTTGGTAATGAAACAACCAGGTTCCAAGAACAGCAAGAAACTGACAAATATGTGGTAATGGTATTATAATGCTAAAAAGGTACTCCCTAAGCTTTGATTGCTATCAAATCATTGTCAACTCTCAGAAACCATACAGACTTTGTTTATGAGATCTTTTCTATTGGAACTTTGTTTTTAAAAATATGCTGCCTTGTAGCAGTGTATTCCTCAGTTCCTTTTGGGATATTGGATTTTTCTTTGCAATCCACTTTTAGACAGATAGCATTGTATTTTGCTCAGTGATTTACAAGATGATCTATTCCAGGGATAGGCAACCTTGGCTCTTTTATGACTTGTGGACTGCAACTCCCAGAATCTACATTTAAAGAGCTCTACCTTCTGTGGAAAAAAATGAAAAATATGCAGCTTTAGTGATTAGTTCGGTAACTAGCTAGGGACATTTGCCTGGCACTCTGTGTAGAAAAGGTTGGTGACTTTGGGTGAGATGTCAAAGGAGACCTGTTTTCTCCTTGGGAATTCTAATGGCTTTATGACTTCATCCATGCAAGTTAAACTGTCAGTTACTGTCAGTTATCAGAGTGAAGATGCTTTCAAACAGATACGTTGGTCTTCAGTAGGGCTCCTGGATTCTGGGAAATCTTCTCTCTTTCTGTAGCCAACTTTCAGAGAGATAAATTAGGATGAGAGTGAGGATTAGAGTTAGATTTAGAGTGAGGTCATTTTTTTATTTTTAGGTTTAAGATAAGGGTGAGGGTTGGGATTAGGGAGGGGAGGTAGAGAATGAATAAAGGTGATAGAGAGGGGAGGTGGATATAAAGTGGAAGCAGGATTGGGAGGGGGAGGATAGGGATGGGGATGAAGATGCAGAGGGTAGGGGGAATGGACTGTGGGTGGGTACACGGAAAGGGAAGGAGAAGGGGAGGGAGACAGGGAGATAGAAGAAGAGAGAAGAGAAGAGGGAAGGAGAGAGGGAGAGGGGAGCAGAGGGGAGCGGGAGGAGAGGAGAGGAGGGAAGGGAAGGGAAGGGAAGAATGGGAAGAGGGATGATTATATGGTGGAAGATGGAATTGTGGTAGTGGACTGCAATTAGAAGGGAATTGAGGGGAGGGGCAGGTAAAAAGGAGATGAGGGGAAAGGAGAGAGGGAGAAGACAAGGAGGCCATGTATGCTGGGAGAGTGGGAAGAGGAGGGAGAAGAAGAGGAATTGGAAGGGGAGGGGGAGGGAGAAAAATGGATTTTCATGAACTTGAGAATTCTAATGGCTTTATGACTTCATCCATGCAAGTTAAACAGTCAGTTACTGTCAGTTACCAGAGTGAAGATGCTTTCAAACTGGTAAGTTGGTCTTCAGTAAGGCTCCTGGATTCTGGAGAACCTTCTCTCTTTTTGTAGCAACTTTCAGAGAAGTAAATTAGTATGAGGGTGAGAGTTAGGATTAGAATTAGATTTAGGGTGAGGATGGTTTTCAGATTTAGGCTTAGAATATGGGTTTAGGATGAGGGTGAGGGTTGGGATTAGGGAGGGGAGGAAGAGAGTAAGGTAGAGGGGAGGGGGATTGGGAGGATAGGGATGGGGATGAAGTTTCAGAGGGTAGGGAGAAATGGACTGTGGGTACATGGAGAGGGAAGAAGAAAGTGAAGGAGACATGGAGATGGAAGGGTTAAGTTAAGAAATGAGTGGGCTGGGGAGGGAAAGGAGAGGGGAGAGAGAAAGGGAGGGGAGGGGAGAGGAAGGAGGGGAAGGGAGGGGAAGGGAAGGGAGAAGGGAAGGGAAGAGGAGAGGAGAAATGGAAAAAGGATGATTATATGGTGAAGGAGGGGATTGAAGTAGGGGACTACAATTAGGAGGGAATTGAGGAGAGAGAGAGGTAAAAGAGATAAGAGGGGAAAGGGGGAGTGGGGAAGAAGGCAGGAATGTGTGCTGGGAGAATGGGAAGGGGAAGGAGTTGGAAGGGGACGGGGAGAAGAGAGGAGGGGAGGGAAGGGAAAGGAAGGGAAGGGAAGAGGAGAAATGGGAAGAGGGTTGATTATATGGTGGAGGAGGGAATTATTATTATTATTATTATTAATAATAATAATAATGATAAAGTTGGAAGGGACTTTGGAGGTCATCTAGTCCAACCCCCTGCTCAGGCAGGAAACCTTATACCATTTTGGACAAATGGCTGTCCAGTTTCTTCTTTAAAACTTCCAGTGTTGGAGCATTCACTGCTTCTGGAGACAGGTTGTTCCACTGATTAATTGTTCTAACTGTCAGGAAGTTTCTCCTTAGTTCTAGGTTGGAGAATTGAGGCAGGGGTCTGCAATGGGGAGAGAATTGAGGGGATGAGGTGGAGGTAAAAGGGAGAAGAGAGGAAAGAGGATAGAAGGAAGACAAGGAGGCCATGTATGCTGGGAGAGTGGGAAGGGGAGGGAGAAGAAGAGGAATTGGAAGGGGAGGGAGAGGGAGAAAGATGGACTTTCATCAACTTGAGAATTCTAATGGCTTTATGACTTCATCCATGCAAGTTAAACTGTCAGTTACTGTCAGTTATCAGAGTGAAGATGCTTTCAAACAGATACGTAGGTCTTCAATAGGGCTCCTGGATTCTGGAGAACCTTCTCTCTTTTTGTAGCCAACTTTCAGAGAGGTAAACTAGGATGAGGGTGAGGATTAGAGTTAGATTTAGGGTGAGGATAGTTTTTAGGTTTAGGTTTAACGTATGGGTTGTTTAAGATAAGGGTGAGGGTTGGGATTAGGGAGGGGAGGTAGAGAATGAGTAAGGGAGATAGAGAGGGGAGGTGGATATAAAGTGGAAGCAGGATTGGGAGGGGGAAGATAGGGATGGGGATGAAGATCCAGAGGGTAGGGGAAAATGGATGGTGGGTAAACGGAAAGGAAAGAAGAAAGGGAGGGGGAGAGGGAGATGGAAGAAGAGAGGAGAAGGGGAGGGGAGGGGAGAGCGGTGAATCCATTGAAACTGCATTTGCATTAGCCACGCCTTGAACCCAGAGCATTGTGGGGGTTGTCTTCCTGCCGGTGTTGTTCTTGGGTTGGTGTTGTTCCTGAGCTACTGATGCATAAAAGACTGTGGATGTTTTGCTCCTGTTGTCTTTGTTCTGTCTCGATCACTTGGAGCGGACTTTAAAAGACTGCACACATGGAGTTGGGGCCTGGGGTATAACTAAGGGTTGGTTGTGTGAAAAAAACCCACACTTGTACTGTGTGTGTCTATGGACTGGGACAGGACAGAGGAATTCTTACGCATTCTGCCCCTTTCTTGATCACCATTTCATCATCAGATATCCCTCCACCTATTGTGCAGTGGTGGCATTCAGCCAGTTCGCATCACTTCGGCAGAACCGGTAGCTAATTTTTTGTTGCCCAGGCCCAGAATGGACTTCTGGAAGCGGCATCCACACAGAGGACCGGTTGTTCACATATTTGAATCCCACCATTGCTGCTGTGGTCTGACAACTGGTAGCTAATTAACAAAATACCTCTTTGGAATATTGCCCTGGAGGTAGGAGAGAAGTCAGGAACAGAGACTTGAATCAAAAGAGATGGGCCCACTCCTTTCAGGATAGCAGGCTAGGGGACAGGATGTCTAAAGGAGCTGGGGAATATGGAAGAAGCAGCAGCAGCACTGTTGAGGAAGAGACTCTTTATCCAGGAAAGAGGGAAAGCATCAGGAGGAAGTTCAGATCAGCCGCCTATTAATTATGCCAGGGAAACCCAAAAGGGCTTTTTTAAAAGGCAACTGGACTTTCTCGTTTTCCTTGAAGACATTTCGGTTCTCATCCAAGAAGTTTCTATAGTTCTGACTGAAGAAGCTTCTTGGATGAGAAGAGAAATGTCTTCAAGCAAGAAAGTCCAGTTGCTCTTTGAAAAAGCACCTTTGGAACAACCATGACCAGGATGACTGAGAGTCTCCATAGACCAGTGATGGCAAACCTTTTAGAGACCGAGTGCCCAAACTGCAACCCAAAACCCACTTATGCATCGAGTGCCGGGTGGGTGTGGCCCAATGGCTGGGTGTGGCCCATTGGGTAGGCGTGGCCAGTTGGGTGGCTGCGGTGGTAATGGCAGACTGGGTGGGACTAAAAAGTTCCATTAATCAATTCCAACTTTGCAAGATCTTTTTTTTCCTATGAGAAGTTGAAATTGACTGATTGAAGCTTTTTTTTTTTTTTTGCACATGGCGGCGGAAGCCTAAAGCGAAAAGGTTTTATAAAACCCAGCTGAAGGCCTAGGACTGGGGCGACAGTGCGCGTGCCCACAGAGAGGGCTCCGAGTGCCACCTCTGGCACCCGTGCTATAGGTTCGCCACCACTGCCATAGACATTTATGCGAGGATAATTACGAGTGAAATTGTTGCATTTTAAAAGGAGAATCCTGGACCATTCTAAACATAAAATTCCACTCCAAATCTCATCCTGCCACCCTTTTTTGTGTTTGGATTGAAATTTTACTCACTTCCCTCCCACATGTACCTACCACTGGCATCAAAAATTTTCTTTCCAAGCACCTGAAATTGTCCAATTTAAAAAAAAAAAAATCAAAAAAATCCAGGACCATTTCTAAGACTAAAATTTCACCTTGAATCTCATTCCCCCATCCATTTTTGCATTTGGGCTGAATTTTTTTTTAAACCTTCCTTTTACATGTGCCTACTGACAGCATCAGGAATTTTCTTGTGGGAACCTGAAATTGCTGATTTTTTAAAAAAATCACAGGCCATTTCTAAGCATCTTCCCACCCTCTCTTTTTGCATTTGGGTTGATGTTTTTTTTCCCCACCTCCCTTCCAAGCATGTCTACTACGGGCATCAGGAATTTTAATTTGATAACATTATTTCTTCAGGATATACAGTATATCCAATTCTCCTTTTTCTGGTGTTCCTTCATTATGCAGCATAGGATTAAATGTCAGTGTCCTAAATCAGAAAGCAAATAAGGCATCATCACGTTCCATTTACTAAAAAAGGAGGAGGAGGAGGAGGGGGAGGGGGGGGAGGAGGGGGAGGAGGAGGAGGAGGAAACGACAAAATTCCTGAAAGGAACCAGTTTGCATATTGTTGTGTGCTGAATCAAACACAGTATTTAAAGATTTTTGCCACTGTTTCAAGTGTCACTTTAGATCCTTGCAGCTGCAGGGGACAACAAAGATGACCTTGGAGAAACTACTGTATGTAACAGCTGTCATTAAAATATACATGAATTTTTACCATCCATAGCCAACCTCCTAATATTATTATTGTGCGATTATTACCATAAGATGCTGTTTGCATCTTAATATAGTATCATTATAACTATTAATACCATGCAACAAAGGCTATAAAATATAGAATACTGAGACATTGTCGGGCGGATTACTTTAGCAATGAATAACACAGGCTTTCAGATTTGGTCTCCTTTGATTCTCTTTCTCCTTGGCTCACTTGTCTTAAGGAGCCCTAAAGAAAAAGAAAATGGGCCAATTGTCATAGAAAAGCCAATCTGTTGCATTTATCAGTGATGTTATCATATACTTGCAGGTACATTTAAACACCACTGATTATTAATTCAGGGAATTAAGAAATCTCAAAGAAGATATCAAAGAAAATGAATAAATCTGACATTTCCAATGGGTGACAGGTAAACTAGCTCCTCCTCCTCCTCCTCCAATCTTTGTCTAGCTATTTGTTCTAATGTAACTCTGGGCTATCTTCCAGTTTATTAGATGGTGCAATTGTCATTTCAAAGAAATATAAGTATTTTTAATTGTATTACCAATACATTTCTGTAGAAGGGCTGGGGGAAAGGAATGGTTTGACCATTACAGACTCCAGAAATATTTAATGGGTTCAAGTCTTTGAACCTATTACTACTACTACTGCTAGTAGTAGTAGTAGTAGCAGTAGTAGTAGTAGTAGTAATTAATAATAATAATAATAATAATAATAATAATAATAATAATAATAATAATAAAAGGAAGGGACCTTGGAGGTCATCGAGTCCAATCCCCTGCTCAGGCAGGAACCCTACACCATTTTGGACAAATGGCTGTCCAGTCTCTTCTTAAAAACTTCCAGTGTTGGAGCATTCACCACTTCTGGAGGCAGGTTGTTCCACTGGTTAATTGTTCTAACTGTCAGGAAGTTTCTCCTTAGTTCTAAGTTGCTTCTCTCCTTGATTAGTTTCCATCCGTTGCTTCTTGTCCTGCCCTCAGGCGCCTTGGAGAATAGCTTGACTCCCTCTTCTTTGTGGCAGCCCATGAGATATTGGTACACTGCTATCATGTCCCCCCTCGTCTTTCTCTTCGTTAAACTAGACATACCCAATTCCAGCAACCGTTCCTTATATGTTTTAGCCTCCAGTCCCCTAATCATCTTTGTTGCTCTTCTCTGTACTCCTTCTAGAGTCTCAGCATCTTTTTTACATCGTGGTGACCAAAACTGGATACAGTATTCCAAGTGTGGCCTTACCAAGGCATTGTAAAGTAGTATTAATACTTCACGTGATCTTGATTCTATTCCTCTGTTAATGCAGCCCAGCACTGTGTTGGCTTTTTTGGCAGCTGCAGCACACTGCTGGCTCATATTTAAATGATTGTCCATTAGGACTCTGAGATCCTTCTCACAGTTACTACTATTGAGCAAGGTACCCCCTATGCTATACCCGTACATTTGTTTTTTCTTGCTTAAATGTGGAACCTTACTTTTTTCACCATTGAATTTCTAATAAAAAATAAACAATATAGCTGTGATTTTGAAAAATCCAATTTTAGGTGAATTTCCCAGATTCTGGCATGTTTTGGCAATTCTTTACATTTTTGTGTAATGTCATATAACCACCCAGCATGGCAACCAATGGGGAGACATTAGAAGGCGAAGGTTCATTGAACTGTGGATTCATTTTAGGTTACCCTGTTCAATGAGTTTGAAGTAGCTTCCTATGTTCAAGAGTTGAGTACATGAGTTCCAGCTTTGGCTCCAGATAAGCAATAACCAGCTACACCAGAAGAGATATGTATTCAAAAGCATTCAGACCTAAAGATTTAAGACAACAGCTGTGATCAGGTGGAAAACAGGAGAGATAGAAAAAGAAGGATCTTGATGGAAAACTCATATCAGAATGCTCCCTAAAGCCATACCTATTTGCAAAGTGTAACAAGCCATCTTGTTCCCACAAACCAATCACAATATATGTGCCATTTTGTTTCAGATAGGGTCCATTGTAGGAGTAGGACTAATGATCCCAATAACAATTTCCCCCGGGATTTATTTTAAATTTACTATCGCTCATCCAGACCTGTTACCAGCTGAGGCAGGTGTTCAGAGAAGTCAAGCAATAATGGCGATGTCGCGGAGAAGGTGTTCGGGACATCACCCACATTTTGATAAGAGGGTTGTACACCCTTGAGAAATTCTTTGAAAGAAATTCTCCAGAGTTTGTACAAGAACAAATATAGTCTCTCTGTTATTCATTAAAGCAGCCTATCTCTTTTCAGGCTCCAAGAGTTGCATTAACTTCAGTGAACTTGCTGCTTATTATTGCAGCATTTCTTCAGATTCACATGTTTTAATGACTAGCAAATATGTGCTGTGCTTATAAAGTACTTCTCCCTGATCATTTTCAAAGCATTCACAGCTCTCACTGAAAAGTTCTAATTCCAAATTTTGGAGTGATTTCCCCCACAGGTTTCCGATGGAGTGAAGGCAGACTTGGGCCTTGTGGGTTAGTATGGAGTAATTTCTAGGTCAAGGAACAAATTCTTTCAAGTTACATCATTTAAAAATTGTCTGATACAGACCTTAAGGCGTAATAATTCTGCCATCTTTCGAAGATGGATGCAAAATTACCATGGATGATTTCCAATTTAGTTTGCCATCAGCAACTCCCAATCAATCCCTCTCTCCAGATCAGAGCAAGCACACCTATTTGGTAGAGCCAGTAAACATAAAATTTGATGTTTATTTATTAAAATCAGTAAACATTAAAGGAGTTAATTGGCCAAATGAGGTAAAAAGCAAGCATAAGTAGGGAGGGAGGGAAGGAGGGAGGGAGGGGGGGAGAGAGAGAGAGAGGAGGGGGGAGGGAGATGAACTGTGGACAAGAATACATCTTAACTACATACAGTATATAATAATTACAGAACTTTTAAAAGCCACTAGAATAAATATTGTGGGTAATTAGCAAGATTCCCAAAGAAAGCGGCCTTTGGTTATTCCAACTTTATAGCACACAGTAGTAACAGAATAGTTATGGTAAATATATAACCAGGTGATCTCTCCTCCACCCTGCACCATTACAGAAACAATTTGGTGGATGGAGGTGATTTATACAACAAAAGAGGCTTTTATAAATTAGGACACCACTAATTATGTTTTGGCTTGCAAGTTACAAGCTGCATTGGGTAAGGAAGAAATCATGTGGAGGGATATACTACTTTCAATAAGCCTACAGTACAGGTAATCCTCAACTTACAAAAATTCATTTAGTGACCGTTCAAGTTTATAACACTGTAAAAAGTGACTTATGACTGTTCCTCACACTTACGACTGCTGCAGCATCTCCATGGTCACGTGATCAAAATTTGGACGCTTGGCAACTGGTTCATATTTATGACGGTTGCTGTGTCCTGGGGTCATGGGATTGGCTTTTCCGACCTTCTGACAAGCAAAGTCAACGGGACAGCCAGATTCACTTCACAACTCTGGCAAAAAAGTCGTAAAATGGGGCAAACTCATTTAACAAATATTTCACTTAGCAACATAAATGTTGGGCTCAATTATGGTCATAGCTTGAGGACTACCTGTATATGTTCTCAAGTACCACAAATTAAAATTGATCCAATCAGTTTACAAGAAGAGTTCCCAAATGACCTCTTAAATCAGTGGTTCTCAACCTGTGGGTCGGGACCCCATTTGGGGTCGAACAACCATTTCACGGGGGTCGCCAAACAACGCAGTCCACCATTTTTTCCCCCTTTTCCTTAGCTGTGCTACTCCCTTTTATTCTATTGGCTTTTGAACTCTTGAATATAATAGTACATTGTACAATGTACTATTCTATTGGCTTTTGACTCTCTTGAATAGAGTCTAATTCTATTGGCTTTCAAAAGCCAATAGGAATTGTCCAAGCTGTCTCTGCCCTGCTGAGCCTGCCAAAAGTCCCATTCTGCAAACGGTGCTGCACCAGTTGAGTAGTCCTCGACTTACAACCGGTTGAGTAGTCCTCGACTATGACCGGTTGGGGTCGCGGCATTAAAAAGGTTGAGAACCACTGTCTTAAATGATTGCCATGGATACCATAATGCAATCCAGAGATGGCCTGCAGAGATGTTGCTGCCAAAACCTCATTCAAGGGATCATCACAAGCCACCATCATATACCAGGGGACCGGCAGGGAAAATGACCCTTTTATAACTTGAAACAATCCAGCAAACCGCAAACTTACTGATCAAGTGCCCACGTGAACACCTCCTCTACAGCCCATTTTGCCATAACAAATGTTCTCAAATGGACCTTTTGTTCCGCATTATCAGAATTTGAACAGAACTTCTTGCTTGTGTTTGTGCTGTGGCCACGTCAGACCTGCAATGATGGACTGTTGGTCACCCTGCCTCCCTATTTCTCATCTATCCATTTAAGCAGGAAAATGTAGACACCACATGATATTCCCTCCAAATATTATGTCACAAGCAAAACTTCTACAGAGCTGTTTAATTTTTTTAACCCTTATTTATAAAAAAAAATACACTTTTTTTGATTCTAGGAAGGGGGGGGGCGATAGGATATGTCTATGTATTACCTCAAAGATGAATGCCTAAATTTGAGCAAGCGAATGGTTTGTTAAGAGCTGTCACACATCTCCAAATCAATTCATTGATATTCTAAGTAGCACTCTAGACCAGTGGTTCTCAACCTTTTTAATGCTGCGACCCCCAACCGGTCGTAAGTCGAGGACTACTCAACCGGTCGTAAGTTGAGGACTACTTAACTGGTGTAGCACCGTTTGCAGAATGGGACTTTTGGTGGGCTCAGCAGGGCAGAGACAGCCTGAACAATTCCTATTGGCTTTTGAAAGCCAATAGAATTAGACTATTCAAGAGAGTCTATTCTATTGGCTTTCAAAAGCCAATAGAATAAAAAGGAGTAGCACAGCTAAGGAAAAGGGGGGAAAAAATGGCGGACTGCATTGTTTGGCGACCCCCGTGAAATGGTCGTTCGACCCCAAATGGGGTCCCGACCCACAGGTTGAGAACCACTGCTCTAGACAGAAAGAAGAACTCCTAGATTTTTAAAACAGAAGAGTTTTTCACAGATCCAAAGCTGCTAACATTTTTATCTCAGAGCACAGATTGCAGTTTGGATAAAATAAAAGCTTTGGATTTTGTTTTCTTAATATACTTGAAATATTAAACCTGTCATCATTGTATTTTCTGATTATTTTTTCTTGTTTCCATGTTTGTTGCTTATGGATATTCAGAGTTCATGTTATGTATTTGTACATGTGCTCACAACCAGCTTATTTTTAGGACTGCATTAGACAGTGATTATTCTTCTGTTGCTTAACTGACAAAGCAAAGAAAGGAGTGGGCACAGGGAGAGAGGCCAAGTGACAGATGGGATGGCAGAAAACTGAACGGCCTTTGACATCCTGAAACAGAAGGGAGAATAGTCAGTGAAATATAATTAGCTATAAGCATCTAACCTATTAGTGTGGCTTCTCCAACTTCTACTGAATAAATAGTCCTCCAGTTCATATTAAATTAGATATTGAACAAGGAAGCCTTCAGCTTCTTAGGTAAAGAAGCTCCACATATCAATACTTAAAATTTAATCAGGAGATGCCAGAAGAATGTGTAGCATTAGGATGCACCAATGTACTATTTTAGGCCATAATCCAAAAATTACTCAGCACAGCAGCTACCTTTTCAACTCTCAAAACCCACTTGTGTGTGTCAGTGCCTCTCTGAGAAGATAGGGCTTTTTTTCTGAAAGCCAACCACAAACATTTTAAGAATCAGATTTTACTTCGTTAATACTTTACTTGTAGCAAAAGTATTGTTACTGTCTGTTGCATTATAAATCCCCACAACCACCACTCTGTGAAGTGAGTTAGGGTTAAGAGAAATCATGACCTAATTTCCTACCGGCATCTGTATACTGTTGTTCAGCTATCTGGAACCTTAACACTGGAAACCAACTATTTTATAAAACTAAGCTAGGGTGAAAGGAAGCTTTGAGTGAAAAACATGGAGAAAGATGTAATACTTTGCTATCAGGAGATGGCTATTGGCATAACTGGTAACACAGATCAGCACCCACAACCCTCCCCAAACCAGATTCAGCTGTTCTGTAGCATCCTACTGATTTCTGGTTGGTACTTTACATCTTCAGTGCCTAAAAAAAAATACATTTCTGGCCTTTTCATACTTCAGAGTAAGAAATAACCCAATTAAGAGTCTATGCCCTACAAAACAGCTTTCCAACATCTTAGAAAGTCATGGTCTCACATGAAATGTGTAGGATGAGATGTTCCTAAAATAAGCTCAGCTTCCAAAGTCACAATCCAAGAAAGACAAAAATTAGAGGAATATAATATATTAGAGGAAGAAGTTAAATTGGAGGATTCCCACGCCAAGAGAGAAAAAAAAGCTACCCAAAGATATCACATTTGCTTGTGCCCGTGATCATATGAAAAGATTTCTCAAATGATTTTGCTGCCCTGAATTATGGGTGCCCAAAATATTAGGGCTGTGCTTCCCAACAGTTCAGGAAAAAGAACTTGGACTGCACAAGCTAATACTCCCATTGTGGTGACTTTTCCTCTGTACCAGATTCTGTTAAACATGGCACCAATTTACAATCATTGGAAACCATATTTACTGTGGGGGTGATGATGGCAAGGCTTAAATTTCCAGGGGAAAGGGAAAAAACCCACACCCTACTTTACAAGAGAGGGTATTGATTAAGCACCACATCTTATTGTGAGCCAATTTTTATATAAACATCTTTCTCCGCTACAGTGATCAAACAATAGGAACAGTGTTCCCAGCATCAACTGTAATACTGACACAGATGCCAATATCAGTAATATTATAATAAGGACTTTGATCTAGACCAAAGGTCTCAAAACTCTTCAGCTCATCAACCCCTTCATGAAGTTTCAGATTGTTCACTAATCCCAAACATTTATTATACGAAAAAAATAATAGTATTTAATAGTATTATGAATCATAACATTGATGCCTTGGATAGTCCCATCAACCATTGGGGGAGGTGTCGATATCGACCAGTCTGAAGAACCCTGATCTAGAACAATGGTTCGCTGTTTTTCTGGGAAAATATCCTCAGCCTTTCAGTGAAATGCCAAGGGTCATATTCTTCCTTCAGCCTGGAAGTGGACAGGAATTAAAATTAATGGTATAGTTTATTTATTTATTTATTTATTTATGAGACTTATATACCGCTTTAAGTGCAAGCACTCTCTAAGCGGTGTACACCAGTAAGCAATGTATATATATATTTACATTGCCCCCAACAATCTGGGTCCTCATTTTACCTACCCCGGAAGGATGGAAGGCTGAGTCAACCTTGAGCCGGTGAGATTTGAACCACTGACCTGCTGAACACAGTCAGCTAAAGTGGCCTGTATTTGATAATATTTAATAATTTCCCCCTTCTGTGAATTAAAAAAAGTATAGCTCAGAAGCAACTTTGGAAAAGGTTCAGGGACCATAGCCAACACTGGGGAAATGACATAGATTCCTAATCGTTATGTTGTACACTGAAGAAGCAGATGTACAGCTATTTAAAGGTGAACCCTGAAATTAGGCGTGCTTATTAAGGCAATATATGAAACCACACAAGAACATGCTGAAAGCAAGGATAATAAATAGAAAGCAAGGACAGAAAAGGACAAGGAAATACAGTGAGTGGTATTAATGTTTCCTTTCCTCTTTCTCATCTCTTCCTTTCCTTTAGCTGAATATTTTGTTTTCCTTTTCTGCACTCTGCAGAGTGATGCTTACTTTGAAAGGGAAGAGCATGATGGGGACGCATGTTCTAAGGGTCTTGCAAGGACCACAAGTAACAGCAGTACACTACATGAAGTCCTTGACTTATGAACACAATTGAGCCCAAGATTTCTGTTGCTAAATGAGACACTTGCTAAGCGAATTTTGCCCTTTGACGAGCTTTCTTGTCACAGTTAAGTGAATCGTGCAGTTGTTAAGTTAGTAATGCGGTTGTTAAGTGAATCTGGCTTCATTGACTTTGCTTGTCAGGTCACAAAAGGGGATCACATGACCCCGAGACACTGCAACCATCACAAATATGAGTCAGAAGCTTCTGAATTTTGATCACATGACCATGAGGCTGCTGCAAGGTTGTGTGAAAAATGGTCATAAGTCACTTTTTAGTGCTATTGTAATTTCAAACCCTCACTGTAAGTTGAGGACTACCTGTACTGACTTGGGAGCACGTGTTGTTTTGTAACAAGAAGTTTATTTGGCGGGGGGGGGGGGGAATGGAAGTATCTATAATTTAGCATATGCCTAATCAGCCAATCCCTCAACCATCTTGCACCCACTCATTTTAGTAGGATTCTGCTCCTGCCACCCGCTCTGTCGCCACATTCCACGTTTTCTATTGTTCAGGCATGCTTTTCACTGTAGGGCTCTAAAATTCAGACCTTAGGTCTTCTAATCCTAGTTGTAAGTCACTGTTAATATTCCTTATATGAAAATGTTCAGGGCTTCATGGAAATATTTCTCCCAGATTTTTCATGCACACTTTTATTCCTTTACATTTTGTGTCCAAAGACTGATTAAAATTTCAACACTTGGAATTTATTTTCCAAAATGTCTAAACAAACTATAATAGTGATCAAGAGGCTAAAGAGAATACAAAACAGCCTATTCATTAATTTGTTCTCCCACAATTCATCAAAATCTGCTCAACTGTAGATTCTTGTTGGAAATATTGAATTTGTGGAACTAACATGGCCTCTCTCTTCACAAGATTACTTTCAGCGTCCCTGTCCATGACCTGTAACCTTATTCTCAGAGGACAGTACAGTTTGTTAAAATCCTACAATTTAGTTTTCAAGGAAAGTCACATTCAGAATATTTTGTTCAAGTATTCCAAGAACTGGATTCAAAAGCAGTTTGCTTTCTCTCAAAAGCCACTTAAATCATAATTTCTGTCAGATTTTTAGTCAGTTTCCTACAGAAACATAATTTCTTCTAGATTTCTAGTGAACTGCAGCCACAATCTCCAAATACATTAACTTTGCTAAGCCGTCCTAATCAACTGATTGCAAAAGAAGGCTTTCTCTTAAGATACAATTGTAGCTGCCCCACAACGCCACTTCCTGTATCATACACACGTCTTAAACTTCTGTAATCAGCATCCACCAGGTGCCGTATCGCATTCAGCACACCCCATTCAGTCAATACAGACATCCCCAAACACACAGAGGCTGGTTTTGTCAAATGTTTTATTGAGTGTAGACATCTGGAGTACTGTAAAACATGCATTATCTGTAGATTCAAAAAGGAGCAAGCCACATTGTCCTCACTGTCAAACATGTCAGGCTTGGCATATATGATGGAGATTAATGAAGTATCAAGAGAGTAATATGATTCGTGAAAAGCTCCTGCAATTTGGAGTAGTCTTAATCACTTGAAATGCAGAGCTGTTCACATTTAAGTGAACTTGTACATTCAGTGAATGTGTCATGATTTAATTCAAAACAAACACGAGGGATTTAATATGGGGGGATTCTTTATTGTTAGAAATACATTTTGCATCTTCCCTGCCCCCCCCCCATGATATCCCTATCTAAATAAAAACTCATATGCTTTTTTAAGTAATAGAATTTAATTCTGAATAATGAACAGATTGAATAGTTATTTTTTCTTCGGCTGCTGAGGTGTGTTAAACTTAAAGAAGATAATGTCTCCATCTTCAACGATGTAATTTCGGCCTTGTTGTCTGTATTTCCCAGCAGCCTAGGAGACATAGAAAACAAGATGATGGTATTAAAACTGTGTCTGTATAAAGAGCCGATAATAACTATTTTTAAAAACGGTATTTTTTTCAGTACAACTCATAAATGTTTGGTAACTTTACACTTCTTGATTTGAGCAGAATTTGATTGGCATAAATAATCACTGTTTATTCACTACCATGAAGTTAACTTGTACAGGTAAATGGTAACCAGGATTCTGCACTGCCATTACTTCCATCCATTGATAGCTATGATTTAATATTAAAAGTACACATAGAGAAGAGATATTTTTTTAAAAAACTTCCAAAATTATCTTATTGAATAAAAGAGCCACCACACTTTTGCATTCTTAGTATGCTATGCTAGCCTGAGTGCACCAGTTTTGGGGCACTGCAATTAGGAAGAACAATTAAGGCAGAGGCCCCCAATCTTTTGGGCACCGGGGACCAGTTCTGTGGAGAAAGATTTTTCCACAGACCAGAGGGTGCGTGGTTTCGTGTGCTGCCTACATCCAGCAGATGGGGCTTCACTTGTTTGCACGGCCCGGTTGCTAGTATGCTGTGGCCCAGTGCCAGTCCACAGACTGGGGCTTGGGGACCCCTGATTTAAGGAAACGCAGCATGTCACAAAAAGAAAATCTCAAATGATAAGATACCTGGAAAGAAAAGCTTATGAAGAGTGATGGGAGGCATTGATTAAATTTGACCAAGAGAAAGCAAGACTTCATATTTTTAGGCATCTGAAGGACTGCCATACAGAATATGGAGGAGAAACATTCAGGTAATTAGACAGGACAATAAAGAATCGGTTTAAATTACAAGGAAGTAGATTTCAGTAGGTCATTGGGGAAAATGTCCTATCTGTAATAGCTGTTCAGCAATGGAATATACCATAATGGAAGTTGGTGATCACTTCTTTATGGGACAAATTTAAACAAAGGCTGGGTCTGTCTGAGATGCTGTACTAGTGGATTCCTGGAATGGACATGGGGTGGACTAATAGTCACTCAGATCCCTTCCAACGTTTACATTTTATATTCTAAGAACCAATCCTGTGTAGTATGAGAATAACACCATTTAGAAAATCATTTTAGGGAGATATTTCTTTTTTTCGATCTCCGTCAATGAAGTTTTATACAATCTAATAACCATAAACATTCTTCATTTCCTAACTATGCTCATTTATATCAATTAGAGTAGTTGGGTTCAGAGAACTAGGAACTACAAGAAAAAATGGCTGTATTCTGTTTGGTTATGTAGTTGGGAAATGTGATTGTAAAGTACACCAAAAAAACAAACAAAGAATAAATGCTGTAATATATACTTCAATTGCCAAGGAGCCATACAAGTATTCTGAGAAATAGCTTATCCATGTTACATAAATGGAAGATCTCCTGTAGACATCAAGTAACCTTTGTCATAAAACCTTTTTTTCACTAAGTTTGAAATAACCAGTCATGTAGTAAAAAATGTGCAACTTTGATACTTCACAATCCAAGGTAGAAAAGTAAAATATATTGGTTAAAATCACTCCCTTGGCCTCACCGAAACAGTACAGCATCCAAATGAAGCAAACAACCCTTCACTCATGTTTCTAGTGCTCAACACAGCTGAATGAACAGCAAGAATCAGGAAGTAAAAAAATAACAGAGGAAAGCTGTTATAAGTAGATGTAAGCAAGACAGCCAAAAAAGTAATGCTAGCACTTAAGATTTCTGTAAAGTACAGGTCAGATTTAAGAAGAGAAAAAAACAGAATAAATATGTCAGCATAATTCATTTAGAGAAATGCAAATGGGCCCTAGTTTTTATGTTCTAACTACCGTTCAAAAAGAATAGGATGTTACACGAATAAATCACACCATTCAGAAAAATATACTCATTATTTCTTACAAGTTAATTTGTTATATAGGACTGATAGGTTTACTCTGCATGACCAACTTCAGAGAAAACAGGAACCAGGCTGATTCAGATCAGGATGGAGTGCAAGGCTGTGTGATTAACTAATTTTTTAAAATTATTATTAAGGATGTGTTCACTTGGAAATGATTTACAAGAAGCATTTCGACCAATAATTAAGTGCAAATATAGTACCTCTGTGCTATTCATTGAAGCACCCAACTTTTTTAAAAAAAATCTAAATAAATGCTGCTGTTTTGAGCAGCCAACTCATTGACATTAAACTCTTAAAGCAACCACAACTTTTTCAGGCTTGTGCAAAAGCCAAAAAAGATAAAATAGCTTTAAAGAACAGCAGGATGTTCATACAAGTTCTGAAGCACTCCATCCAAATCATTTGTGGAGTGTGTACAAAGGATAGGATCTCTACAAAGGATAGGAACAGGAAGATGTCAACAAGTCTTCTACAATTCAATGTTCAATGGCATTTTTAAAACAATTTATGGGAAAGACATTGATTATGTACTTTGCTAAGCAGCTAGGATAGATGTGGTATTACTAACATTCAGGCCGGTTTTTTTAACAATACTTTTACCCTACTAGTTCTTTCCCATACAATAGAGAAATAGAAGAGTCTGACATGTTCTCACACTGTATCTTGAGCCCACATTAAGCTTCACTGGATTTCTTTTCATTTAAATTATATACTAATTAACTGTTAATGTGTAGCTTTCCAAAACACTCATCTTTTCTTCCACTTTAGCATTACAATTTGGTATAGCACCAAATCTGGGAGTTCCTTGAACGCTCCATCCAAGGTTTTCAGGGTCTCCTACAGATTTTCGGGATTGTGTCGCTTCTTTCTTTAGCACATTCCTTGATTTCCTTATCCCTACCTCATTTCTGACATTATTTGCATTTCAATCCTCAGAATGTTTAAAATGGGCCATCTCAACTTTCTGAAGTGGCAGCCAGTGGGAAAAGGTAGCTCATCTGGATGAAGTAAGACCTTTGCACAAGTAGCCCAGAGAAGGAGGTAATATATATTCATGGCGATCCATGCTCTACTATGCCAATCATTTTCTTCTTTTATATACAGTTAAAAGGAGGGGGCAAGAGAAAGGAATAACTGCTGCCATCTTTGACAATTTAGCACTCTTCCAAATTCTGGGTGGTGTAATCTCAATAAATCTGGCAGCTGAGGAAAGCTAAACTAGTGGAAGGAGTGAAGAGTAAAACAGAATAGCAGCTTTGTGGGCATCCAGCATTGGAACTAAGTTGCTGGCCAGCAAATGATATAATTTCTGTGGTAGAAAGACTGGGTGATACTTGCTTATTGTGCTGCATTCTCAGAACAGTCTGTTTCATTCATTCAAAGTGGCCAAATTTATTGTTTCCACAAAGTGGGCATAATCACTTTTAATTAAATACATTCTGACATAGTACTACAATATTATGTATTTTAGCTACCAGTTCACAATTAATTAAAAGAGACTGTGTTCCTTTAAATTCCCTAGATGCCATTTAATCCATTTTCACTGCTATCAGAAACACTGGCTGGAAAAAAAAAATCAATACCCATTTGTGAATCTTGAGTATGTATTAAACAAGACACGTCTAACCAGTTCATTTGCACTTGAAAGCAGCCATCTGTAGAAGCCAGCTTTGCCTAAGCAGATATGATTGCTAATAATGTGATATCCCTGTAGACTACAAAGCCCACACAGAGCTATTCAGTGTATAGTTCACAGCACTGGCATTAAATTAGTTATGCTGTGCTAGGGTTAAGACACATATAAAATAAAGTTAAAAATTATCTGCTTTATAACACAGAGAGTAGCCAGTGCTGATAGCCCCTGCTATCTCAATGAACCTGGAAATTCCAAAAAGTAGCTTAAGAGTATAAATAAAAATTACTAGTGACTGATATTGCTTATATTATTAATTGGTTCCAAGATACAGTCCATGCAATTTTTGGCTTTTCTTAACTCCATAATTGCTTAGAACTCTGTATTTTTATAAAAAGTAAGGTACTCTTGGTTTTTATATATCGGCTTCAATATTATAATATGCAGGTTGCACAACATGTCCAGACATTACATTACTCAAATCAAAGCATCTAGAAATACAGTATATAAATTTTTGATTACCACAATAGAGCTTTTATATAATATGACATTCATCTTATTCGTATCTCATTGAATGTCTGTTCTTGGTATTATATATGATTTGACAAATAAATGAGCTTTTTTGCCTAAAGAAAAAAATAGAAGATTTCCATATGCTTATTGTTTATTTGTTTCTTCTTCCCAAGAAGGAATGCATGCCAGCACAAACCAACTAGGAGATTCTTCCCCCTCCTCTCTCTCTCACTCTCTTCCTCCTTCCCTCTCCCCCCCCCTTCTCTCTCTCTCTCACACACACACCTTTTTGCACAGCACACTTCGTGGGGTACAAACAGACCTATTAAAACCCTGCTGCTCAATACAATCTTCTTTAGTGATACAGCTGAGAATAACCTACATTTGAAATTGCAATATTGCATACTATACAAGCTATCAAGTAGAAGACAATAAGATACAATTTTGAAAAACCTTTTAAAGCATTTCGGCAGCGTGCTCTGAGTATTGGACTATGTTAAATTTAACTCCTTTTTATTTTTAATAATGCTATGAAACAAAAAGAAAAGCACAATGGCTGGCTAAGGACTGATTTCAAACACCCCGAAAGAAGGTTCTTGTGGAAAGGAGGAATTCCAATTTCAGTTCAGGCTATGGAATCCTTTCTTGCCAGTTTTAATGCAAATCTAAATCTGACTGAACTGGCTGTGATCTAATTGCAACACAGGAAAAAAACTATGTTGTAGGGCATATCTCTGGGCACCTAATCTGCCTCTGCCCTCTAGCGTTTAGAAATAAGATCAAATTCCCCATCTTCGTTAAGTCAAAGCCCCCATCCATCTATTAGAACATTTTTATTAATTTCTGAAGCAATAATAATAAAATCACAACTCAATGATTACAGTCAGAAAATCCTGATACTGTCATTCATATGTGTGTGTGTGTGTGTGTGTGTGT